>NC_081414.1:102269302-102874302 GCF_030272615.1 Cryptomeria japonica
CACACTTTTCTCAAAAACCATCGACACAACAAACATCAACTGTACCAACCTAAATAACCTTTTCAACTTAGTCAGTTACAAAACCCGAAGACTTACAACATAGATAATCACATATCTTTCCAACTCATTACAGATCATCAAATGGACCATAACGATCAATTACAACCGTTGAATGATCACCGCATCTCAATCTGATACAAATTCAAACCCTTAGAACACTCTTCTAAGCGCTTTGCTAATTCCCAAGAAATTTCATCTTCAAACGTACCAAAACTTCATTCAAACACTGCACACTTTTGTGCCACATCACCTCCAACATTTGAACTTGATGTAGATCACCGCCAAACCAAAAATCATTACCGGTTAAGATAATTCTTTACTGGTCCTTAAACCCTAGCAAAAATACAACAGAAATCATAAACATGATTTTCAATAACCAAAACATGATGTGGTTCCGGTCAGATACATATTACAATTATACAAACTCACATTCCAAATTGAAACACTTCAATCATCACCAATCGCCAGATCTAATCAAAACATTTCTTCGTTTACCGGTTAAGGTCCTAATTCCCAGTTCACTGTCTTCAATACCGGCAAGACATTTTTCGGTAGACCAAAAAGACTTAGATGATAGAATACAACATAGTAAACATCAATTGCCATCAAAGACAATACAAATAGTTGATCAAAGTCATCCAATCATTCAATCTCAATCTCTTCATCACAATGTCATCACAAACAGTCCTTTACCGCTTCAGTCATCATTCTTCATCTTCATCATTTATGCCAATCATGCCAATATTCTCCCCCTTTGTCATTGATGGCAACACCAGCATAAACATCAACTAAAATTATGTTGCTTAGTTTTGAAAGTTCTTTGTTGTACTTCACTCTCCTGTCGATTCTTCTCTTCTTGTCTTCATTTTTTCTCCCCCTTTATGTTACACATCTTCTCCTCCTTAGGCTAATATATTTCTTCTCCCCCTTTGACAAAAATGCCAAAGGTGCTAATGTATCGTCGATCATCAAATCTGCTGCTGTTATTTTCAACATCTCTGCAAATCTCATCTATGTTGCTCCCCCTACAGAGTGGCCATCATTTCATCAATCCATAGTGAAAAGTTTTCAATAAGCATACCGGATTGATGCATCTCCTGCATCCTAGTTTTCCTTGTGTAGGGGTTTCACCTCTAATTTACCTCTGAAATACTCAAAGGTAGTCTTCGGCAATGGTTTTGTGAAAATATCTGCTAGCTGCTCTTTGCTTGTCACATACTTCATTCTGACTTGTTTTTCCTATACTCTCTCCCTTAGAAAGTGATATTTCAATTCTATGTGTTTAGTTATTACATGTAATACAATATTTTTTAAAATATTAATTGCACTTGTATTGTCACAATAAATAGTTACTAGTTCAGAAAAACCTTCTAACACATGTCTCATCCAAATTGCCTACGTGTAATTCATTGATGCTGCAACATACTCTTCCTCTACTGTTGACTGTGATACACAATTTTTCTTCTTACTTGTCCAAGCAACCAATCTACCTCCAAGAAGAAAAGCTCCACCGATAGTGATTTTCCATTCATCAACATTGCCTGCCAATCTGCATCAGTAAACACTTCCAAAGAAAAATCATTTTTATAAGGATACCATAAGCCATATTCTATTGTGCCTTTCAAGTATTGGAATATCCTTTTCACCACTACCAAGTGAGTCTCCTTGGGATCCTTCTGAAACCTAGCAACCAAACCAACAACATGTGCAATATCAGGCCTACTATGAACAACATAATGCAACTTACCAATCATGGACCTGTATTGTTTTTCATCAATAGAGGGTGAATCATCTAGTTTAGACAATTTACAACCTATCACCATCGAAGTACCAACTAGTTTACAATCCTCCATGCCAAATATTTTCAACACTTCCTTTACATACTTACTCTGACAGATAAATATTCCGCCATCCAATTGTTGGACCTGCAACCTAATGAAAAACTTAATCTCACCAATAAGAGACATCTTAAATTATTTCTTTATCTCCTCAGCAAAAGCCATACATAAATCATCATCACCTCCAAAAATTGTATCATCTACAAATACTTCAGCTATGATCACTCTGTCTCCATCAGTCTTAAGATATATGTTATTGTCCTCATTGGTAAGCTGAAATCCTATCTTGATGACCTGTGCATGCAATATTTCAAACCATGCTCTTAGCGCCTGCTTCAATCCATACAGTGCCTTATGTAACTTGCAAACCATATCTTTATCCTCAAACAAAGAAAATCCATCTAGTTGTTCTATGTACACTTCTTCCTTAAGGATGCCATTAAGAAAAGTAGATTTAACATCCATTTGGTAGACCTTAAAGCCTTTAAATGCAGCATAAGCAAGTAAAATTATTACTCCTTCCAATCTTGCCATGGGTGCAAAGGTTTCTCCATAATTTTCTCCTTCTTCTTGTTCATAGCCTTTACATACCAACCTTGCTTTATTCCTCACAACCTTGCCTTCTTCATTCAACTTGTTTCTAAAGACCCATTTAGTGCCAATCACATTCTTGTCTTCTGGTTTAGGAACAAGTGTCCATATCTTGTTCTTCTCTATCTGATCCAATTCCTCATTCATGGCATTAATCCAATCATCATCCTTCAATTCCTCTCTTACTATTTTAGGCTCATTAGTAGAAATCAGACAAGAGTTTTATTTGATTTTCCTTCTTGTTTGTACACCAACATTTTTATCTTCTATAATTTGTTCTTCTAAATGATTCAGTCTGACATATCTCAGTATTACTAGTTCTAGTGTTGTGCCTTCTACTTCATGTTCTTCATGTTCTTCATCGCTCTCTTCATATACCGGTTGAGCACCTATTTCTACATTTTCCTGCTCATCATTCTTTTGTACTTCTGGTTCAATAAACACAAGTTTTTCTTCATCTTTCTCAGGTTTAGATCTGCTGGTCTTATCAAATTTCTTAGAGAGTTCATCTACCTTCACATTTGCACTCTCAATGATCCTTTTTGTTCCCTTGTTATAACATTTGAAAGCCTTACTCTTTGTAGAGTAACCAAGAAAAATACCTTCATCACACTTTGCATCAAACTTTCCAGTGAAATCATCACATTTAATGAAACATTTACTCCCCAAAATTTTAAAGTAACTTACATTAGGATTCTTGTCATTCCATAATTCATAAGGTGTTTTGTTGTTACCTCTCTTGACAAGTACCCAGTTCAAAGTTTAAACAATGGTGCTAATTGCTTCTCTCCAAAACATTTTCACTAATTCACCTTGAATAAACATGGTTCTAGAAGCTTCAACAATTGTTCTATTCATTCTCTCTGCTATCCCATTTTGTTGTGGAGTTATAGGAGTTGACATCCGCCTCTTGATTCCCTGTTCATCACAAAACTTCAAAAACTCATCAGAAGTAAATTCTCCTCCCCAGTCAAATCTCAAACATTTCAAATTCTTCCCAGTTTCTTTCTCAACTAAAGCTTTGAATTCTTTGAATTTACTAAATGCCTCAAACTTTTCTCTTAGAAAATTTACCCACATCATCTTGGAAAAATCATCAGTGAAAATCATGAAATATCTATCACCAAAATAGCTCTTAGTCCTCATAGGACCACAAAGATAAGTATGAACCAAATCAAGAATATTTTCTTAAGAGAAATACTTACTCTTAAAAGATACAAAAGTCATCTTACCCATCTAACAATCCTTACATAACACATTATTTGGTTTATCAAGTTGGGGCAAACCTCTCACACTACCTGATTTACTAACCTTTATCAAATTGTCAAAATTCACATGACAAAACCTCTTGTGCAATAACCAGTTGTCTTCGATCTTTTCCACTAAACAACTATTCACATTAGTATTCAGATGAAAAATATTACCTCTTATCTTCTTTTCAATAGCAATCAATTCTCCATTATTTCCAAGAATCCTACACACTCCACTTTTAAATTCTAGAAGATATCCTTTATCATTTAATTTACCAACACTCAAAAGAATATGTTTTAATCCATCAACCCAAAAGACATCATCTGCATTACTTTTTCCATTCAATGAAATAATTCCTTTACCTTTAACCATGCAGGGTGATTTGTTACCGAACCTTACCACACCGCCATCAAATTCTTCAAGAGATAAGAACTTATTTCTATCACCGGTCATGTGGTGTGAGCAACCAATATCTATTACACATTCATCACTGCTATCCATGGGAGACACCAATGCCTTTTCATCAATTAGATCTTCTTTCACAGTAACAAACACTATCTCCTCATTGTCATCTTCTTCTGATTCTTCATCTGTCACACCTTCATCCACTGCAACATAGCAATATTTATGTCCTTTTCCTTTAAATTTCTTTAACTTTTCCTTTTTATCACCATTAGGACAATTTGCAGCAATGTGTCCAATCTTATTGCAGGAAAAACACTTCAAGGGTAATTTACCTTTATACTTGTTGGTGCCTCTCAGAAACCTTTTAGCCAATAGTGCCTCAAGTTCCATCAGATGATCTTCATTATCATCCTCACCTCTGCTACTGCCATGACTAGACCACAATCATGATTATGACAAATATCCTTTCCTTTTCTAATAGATGTACTGGTTACAGAAGCTTTAAAAGCAGATTCAGATGATTTTGAAACACTATTATCAAAGATGTTTAACTCAAATGCAGTCAACTTTCTAATAAGAGAATCAACATTGACTTTATCTTTAGAGATAGATCTCAGTTCTTGAATTGTAGAAAATCTAATAGCATATTGTGGTAGGAGAGTTCTAAGCATTTTACTAACAACAACATCATCATCAATCTTACCTCCAACACTCTTAATACCACCTACTGTTGGTATTTTGGTATGGTTTTGTCATTGATGTCAACACCTACTAAACATTATCAACTCTGGCATTTTGGAGAATCAACAACATTCACCAGCAAGCACATAGTCACTGATATCTGGTACACCAACAGGATATAATGTTCACCGGCACTTGGAATAGCATGGAAAACACATGATTATGTCGAAGACATATTTTTGACACCTTGTCTTAAAGATTGGTTTATTGGAATAATTGTATTTGCATATTTGCTACTACCGGCAAATAGGTCCAGGGTATACACCGACAGGCTTATCTTTTCCAGATCAGCATGGCACGCTTTGGAAATGATTAATTATTGTTGTAAATGCATTAAGTCGACATGTTCAATTGATTATTGCATCGGATATTGTTTTGTTTGTAAAATGTTTTATTGTAATATCTTGTAGAGCCGACCTACTAAAATTGGTCTTAGGTTATGGTATAAATGTAAGATCTTAATTGTAAGATCGGATGTGAAATGCAAAAAAGAATTGTAAGAAGGTATATGCAAGATTAAGCAGAGCTATACACGTAGACATCATTTGAAGGTGAAGCTAGGTTTTTGTGAAGACAATAAGAACTACACCCGTACTAAATCCAACATATGAAGATGCTATTTTGAGTAGTACATTCTTATTGGATTTAACCATCCAATTGTAGTCAATGTGACTCCCATTGAGCAGTGAGCTCAAGGCGCTTGGCCTTTCTGCATGTGCAGGCCCCATTTGTATACACTTACTATCTACAGTAGTATCATCTGATTGTGGGTAAGGTTTCCCACCGTGGTTTTTCCCCTTACAGGGTTTCCACGTACAAGTTTTGGTGTTATGTGTTGTGGATGACTTTGTTCCTTTTGTTTCATGCATTAGAATCTTACCGGTATTACAATTAACTGTTAAAACTATCTACCGACATATTAGACTGGTTTACTGGTATTAAGCATTAAATTGGTTAAGTTGTTTTTGGTTTGAATTTATCAGACAACTGATTCACCCCACCCCCCTCTTAGTTGTCTCTGGGACCTAACACCTACAACTTATTTAATCCTTTGACCATATTGTGCAATGTTCTCACCATCAACCATTTTTATGTCATCAAATTTGCCTCTTAAACTTTTTTCTTTTGCTCTTTGTACATGTTCATCTCCTCCATAAATCAATTCTAATCTCTCCCATACCTCAAAAGTAGTTTCTAATCCATGAACATCTGTATACTCAGAATCAGATAAAGTACATACAATTTCTTCCAAGGCTTGAATGTTTTCTTATTGTTCTTTAAGCTCATCTGGTGTCAAGGGGCTGGTAGTAGGAGCAACATACTTGTTTATCACATGATTCCAATACTGAGCACCCAATCCTTTAATGTATATCTTCATCCTGTCTTTCCATATCCGGTAGTTGTTCTTGGTAAAATTGGAACCCTCCTTCTTCATCATCTTTCTTCAGGATCTTTCCCTCAAGCTGTTAAGCTTTCTACACACAAAGGACCAAAGCTTTGATACCAATTCTTAATCTTAAAGGATCCGGTTAATACTGAGAGGAGGGGTGAATCAATATTAACAACAATTTCAAACTTAAAACGTGAAGTTACAAAACTTCACCAAATCAATCAGAAACCAGTATTAATCTCTTTACCATTACTGGTAATCACTAATAACCAACTGTTAAACCAATTTACCAGAACTTCTCATTAAGTATTCATCAACATGCATAAACTGAAAGTAAAACATAACAGCACATAAAAACATTCACCATATGAACACCATGTTTTTCACGTGGAAACCCAAATAGAGCAAAACCACAGTGGGAATTGGTACCCACAAAAATTGTGCACTCTTTCAGAATGCATCTTGTTAGGAGCCTTATAGCTTGGTTAGAAGCTTACAAAGATGCCCTGTTAGGAGTAGACTCTATTAGGAGTCACCCGATTAAGGGATTTAGATGATGAGCCATGTTAGGAGCTTTGACCTGTTAGGATCAACCTTGCAAGATGATTTAACACTCAGATGTTGAGCTACCCAGTTAAGGGATTTACAATGTAAGGCCTATTAGGACCTACTCGGTTAAGGGATTTTGACTGCTGCAACTGTTAGGGAACAACAGTGAATGATCTGGGTATAGCACTTAACTGCTTTCTTGATCAGATCAAATTCTTGCTCCAAATCTGCTACACTCTGACAAATATCATACTTTGGTTCGGCTTCACACTTTTCTCAAGAACCACTGACACAACAAACATCAACTGTACCGACCTTAATAACCTTTTCAACTTAGTCAATTACAAAAACCTAAGACTTACAACATAGATCATAAATCTTTATAACTCATTATAGATCATCAAATTGATCATAATAGTCAATTACAAATCAATTACAACCGTTGAATGATCACTGCATCTCGATTTGATACAAAGTCAAACCCTTAGAACACTCTTCTAAGCGCTTCACTAATTCCAAATAAATTTCATCTTCAAACTCACCAAAATATCATTCAAACACTTCACATGGTTTGTGCCATGTCACCTCCAACATTTGAACTTGATGTAGATCACCGCCAAACCAAAAATCATTAACAGTTAAGAGAATTCTTTACCGGTCCTTAAACCCTTCTTAAACCCTAGAAAAAATACAACAGAAATCATAAACATGATTTCCGATAACCAAAACAAGATGTGGTTCCGGTCAGATACATATTACAATGATACAAACTCACATTCCAAACTGCAATACTTCAATCATCACCAATCGCCAGATCTAATCAAAACATTTCCTCGTTTACCGGTTAAGGTCCTAATTCCTAGTTCATTGTCTTCAATACCGGTAAGGCATTTTCGGTAGACCAATTTGACTTAGATGACAAAATACAACATAGTAAACATCAGTTTCCATCAATGACAACACAAATTACTGATCAAAGTCACACAATCTCAATCTCTTCATCACAATGTCATCACAAACAGTCCTTTACTGGTTCAGTCATCATTCTTCATCTGCATTAGCTATGCCAATCATGCCAATAGTATGTATATGTGTGTATGTATATGTATATGTATATGTATATGTATGTATGTGTGTATGTGTGTGTATATCTATGTGTGTGTATATGTATGTGCATGTATGTATATGTGTGTCTGTGTATGTATGTATGTATGTATGTATGTATGTATGTGTGTGTGTGTATGTGTGTGTATGTATGTATGCATGTATGTATGTGTATGTGTATGTGTATGTACGTACGTACGTACGTACGTATGTATGTATGTATGTATGTATGTATGTATGTATGTATGTATGTATGTATGTGTGTGTGTGTGTCTATGTAATATGTATTTCATGTGTATGTTTGTATGTCATGTTTGTATGTGTGTGTGTATGTATGTATGTATGTATTTATGTATGTATGTATGTGTGTCTATGTGTGCGTATGAATTTTAACCATTTACTTTTGTGTAACATGATTATAAGTCCATATGTTGCCTAAGATTCATGTGATTTCTTGATAATGCAATGAGCATAGTTCTTATACAACATATGGGTGAGATCCTAGGACCTCATTTTAGAAGAGAACATGTATAAACTTGTACGTTCATGTACATGTTGACCACTCATTAGTTCGGTTAAGTGGACCATTCATAATCAGTTAACAAGAGAGTCATTATCAATCAAGTATTCATGGAGACCACTGATTAGATCAGTTAAGTGGAACAATCATTATCATTTTATACATGGACTTGACAAGTAGAATAACTTAAACATACATATTTAAAATTGAGTCCAATTCACTTGACATATATGTGCATGTGGGTTGTGTATATAGGGGTATGCAGATTTGAATTACTTCTCAATAGCAACTTGTCCAATGGGGAATAAAAGGACTAGATTACGAAAGTACGATCGAATAAAATAGACAAAAAATGGGATACAACACCTACTCAAGAACAAGTTCCCATTGATGATGAAGTAGTCATAATTCAGGAAAGACGAGAAATTAGTCCTAGTCAATCCAATTTTTTTTCTTTGGTATGGCCAATTTGATGGAAATGGATGAAGACTCTCTTTTCAATGAGATTTTAGCTAAGGATATGATACCATAAAGCACATTAAAATTACACTGCAAAAAAATCTAGGATGAATATTTTCAAGATAAATCTCTAATTGGAAGAGCACAATTGTTTGCGAAGTTATTTAGGAGAAAAGAAATTACTTATGTTTTAGATTTTTTGGGTGTTGATAACAAGAAGAAATCATCAGACATATCAATAAATCAAGCAGTGGTTGAAATTTTGCAAGAAGCTCTAAAATGTCTTGAGAGCACGAGTCAAGTTGTTGATGTAAGTGTTTCCTGGAGAGCGTTAATGACTATGATTTCTAGTAAGAAATTATCGCATAGAAGACAAACTCAAGCAATCGCCCAGCTACTAAATGTCTCTAGAAGAACTATCTAGAGATATATTAGGAAAAGAAACAGGTTGGATGAGAATATTAAAAAGAATTGGGTCAATATTTGTAGGGTTCCTCAAAAAGATAGAATTACTGAAGATGTGAAAAAGATGGGTTATTGAATACTAGACCAGTCAATCTCATGTTTCTTCCAATAGAAGAGACACTATACAAATGATGGATGAAGATGGTACAAAATTTTTACATCCAAAACAGTTTATAGACACAACACCAAGTAAACTATTTGATGCATTCAAACAAGAATTTCCAGATGTCAAGATTTGTCAAAAAGGATGTTTGAGGGATAACGACCATGTTTTGTACTGTAGTGTCATAAAATTGTGACCCTTGCAATTTACGACCACATTAGGGTCTTCATGTTGGTGATTTGAATCCCAAAGCTTGATCGGAGACCCGAGACTTGCTCAATGCCCGGAAACCGCACTTGTTATGCCCTCCACACTGCCTAAACCTACTTCATGTCTTGAGAAAAGGGCATGGCACCCTTGTCCTTGCCCTATTTTGGGCCCCCCTCTGTCCTATCCTTGTATTGGACTTTGTATAAAGTGGGAAAAAATTTCCTTGTGTTAGCCTGTGACGAAAAATCAGTTAATTAACCCTAATTGATAAGTATATAAGTCGCATTTTCCCTCTCATTTGTAGAAGTTCAAGAAGCGATAATTTGGATTAGCAAAGAGTGGGCATAAATTCAAGAATTCCTTTCTAGCATTAAGAATTATCAAGTCTCCCTTCAAGGCTAAGTGTTGCATTCAAGTCAAGGATTGAACCATTTAAGAGGAGATTCCTTTCAAGATTCAATTTAATACAAGAAAATCCACTTACATGCTATCTGCAACCTCCCTACAGGTGACTTACATTTCAGTCTTTAATTTACATTTACTTGCAAGTACTTTCTTTCATCATTTGGTTATTTCCAAAACTAGGGTTTCACTTGAAGGTAAACCCCCAATCCCAACCCCTTTTCATCTCTTTTCTATGTGTAGGTTGCAGGTACATAGCTGTGTTTGCAGATTCAGACTCCATTTGCAGAGGCGGAAAAATCATTTTCGTTTCGCGGATTTTTCGAAGGACCATGGACACTTTCAGCACGGTCCTGACAACTTTTCCTCAAATTCACAGGGCAGCTTCATCTCGACATATTATAGCCAGATCCAGGTGCACAGCTTCATCTCATGCTTCTATCTCGAGTTATAATCAGTTCTTTGCTACTTTTACACTTAGTTCTACAACACATAATTCAATCATCTTCCATTCTAAAAGAGGGGTTAGCTTGTCATTTCTATCTCATTATCAATTCATTTAGTATTCAACTCTTCCTTAAGAGATTGGATCTAGTGAATTTCCCCATCTTTTAAATGTAATATGGATAAAGTGTTTGAAGGGAAATCCATAGTGAAACTTTCATCTCTCCTCGAAGGGAAGAAAAACTTTCCTCTTGATCTCTCCATCATTCACCCTTTTCACCATTACATTTTGGTGAACCCAATGTTTTCCATGCTTTATTCTGAAAAACATTGCATATTTTTCATTTACAAGTTCAATTTTTTTGTGAACTTAGTGGTTAATTCATTCAAAACCCTAGTTTTTAAAATTGAAATTGAACTTGTGTTTTGTAAAAATTGTTTGTTATTGTCTTTGTGAGATTTTGCCAAGATCAAGAGCTCAATGAAATGTACAAAATAGAGACACAATATAGGACAAGAATAAACTGTATTCTCATCAATAGAAAATGATCAATAATATCAATTACATACAATGTAGATGAGCTTGCTTATATAGGCAAGGCTAGGGATATGTGAGCACACAAACATGACATGTGGCTCAATAAGAAACAAGGGTAGGTAGGAAATAGGTGTGGGTAGGTAGGAGAAATAATATAATAGTCCACATGAGGTGGATCACCCACTGAATGTGGAGTGTAACAACAAGATCAACACCATAAAAGGTGGAATTTCTCCTACACACACTATCCCAATGTGGCACAAACACCCAAGTGTCTCATACCCAAATTACTATGAAATGCATTTCCTAAGTAAACTTAAGTAAGTGTAATAATATCCAAGATGAATAATTATTTACACCAACACCCCCCCTTAAGTGCAACTTAGGGGAATGCACTTAAGTCAACAATGCAACTAAGCAATGCAAGATGGGTCCCAGCTACTAGGCCATGTTAGGTACCCATGTACAAATGCAAATGCATGCAAACCAATGCAATGAAAACTCTCACAAAGTGGGGAAAGAGAGAAAAACCCAATGGGAAAAAACCCTCCCCCAAAAGAGAGATGAAAAACATACAAGAGAACTCTCATAGAAGAATGTGAAGGACAAAACCCCATGTGAGGAAAAAGTCCCCCCCATATGAGAGAAGAAGAGAAGCTAGGAAGCCCCCCCTCAATGTGGAATTTGCACCAATGATAGAAGCTCGATGTATGAAGAAACTGCTCCATGAACATCGAACAACATTCCTCCCCTTAGGAAGAAACAAAACCGAAGGTGTATCCATGAAGTCTCCCCAATCATGGAGGGAAGATGTATGAACAAAACTCATGATGAAAGGAATCTCTGAAAACTGCTCAAGTGTCCCCATGTTGATGCTGAAAGATACCCCTTCCAAAGGTGGTAAACTGTGCCACACTACTGAAAAAGGCACTCCAAGATCTAGTGGAAATGGATGTAGAACATGTCCCAAAGACTCACATGTCTCCTCAAAACATAAAGAGACCTCCTCCAACTGTTGTACATAAGTATCCACAATCATGTCAACCTCGAAAGAATGATCATGTAGAGAATGAACAAGAGGGTCAGAGTGTGCCCTCGCAACAATCAAAGAAGGATCACCTTCATCAAAGAGAAGAGGAATGTCATCAATGATGTCTCCCAAATCTGCAATGTAGGATTCCACAAACAAACCTGCAATATCTGTCAAGTAATCATCCCATGAATCTAAAGCTGGAAGACAATAAATATCCTGCTGCACTGAATCACATGAAGGCAAAACTGTCACACTATTCGCATCATCAGGTGCAATAGGTGATGTGATATCAATATGAGGAGATGAAATACAAGTCTCAAGAATGGGGTCACATGTGAGAATCCCCATGTTCAAGTGCCCAAAGTTCTCCTCAAAATATGAACCATCACAAGAAGTGTGATCATAATGTGTAGAATCATCAAATGTGAAATCATCATCATCAACAAAATCTGAAAAGGAGTATAACCGAGATGCATGATCAACCACCCCAGTCGCAATGATAGCTCTAGTCTCAAAGTCTCTAATGAAAACTGAGTCAGGTGTGAACTCCACAACTCTCTTAGTTGTTCCATGTGTGATTTGATAGATAGAAAGGAGATTGTTTGTCAAGTGGGGTACACACAACACATCATTGAAAGAGTTATCCCCAATGTCAATAGATCCTTTCCCAATCACATCCATGTATGTATGATTGCCCATCAAAATCTGTGGCATGGTGCAAGGCTCAAATGTAGAGAACATAGACTGCGAAGATGCCATATGATGAGAAGCCCCTGAATCTAGAAGCCATCTCTCTGAATCATGACTGATAGTAGCACATAGAGATTTTCCTTTTCTTGTCCCAAAAGAGTGAGTCTTTCCACTTGTAGAAGCCATGAATGCTTTCCCTTTTCCTTTTGAGTGTGAGGAAGTGGAAGTTGATGAATCATCCTTCTTGTAGACTTTAGGCAAATCAATGTTATGCTTTTTGATGATATGTGTGAGCTCATCAATCTTCTTAGAATGGCAACGATGCTCCTCATGACCAATCTTTTTACAATAAGCACAAGTAGGTCTCTCCCTCTTTGGTGAATTATCTCTCTTGGAAGAGGATGAATCTCCTTGTTGTGGAGAAGATGGTGCTTTTTCTTTAGGCTTTGATTGCCATTTCTTCTTGTTTGAGTTGTCCTTTCCTTGATTTCCTTTGTTCCCTTGATTTGCCACTAATGCTTGAGACTTAGAAGCCTTAAGAATGCCCATGCTTATCAACTTAGTTTTTTCCATCATCAACATTTCATTGAAAGCATCAAATGTAGGCATTGTATAGCTTGAACCCATTGTCATCCTATGGGTTTGGAAACTAGAAACAAATGCTGCATATTCTTGTGGAAGCTTGCCTATCAAGTTGAATATCAATTGAGTATCCTTCTTATCAATGCCACAATCTTTGAGTTGTGCCCTCAACTCATTTGCCTTAGTGACATAATCTTGTATAGTATCAAAGTTCTTGGGATCTAACATGGTGAGATCACTATCAATTTGATATCCCCTAATCTCATCAACTTGACCATACAAGTCTTGAAAATTTTGCCAAGCATCCTTGATTAGAGTACACTTCTCAATATGAAAAATGAGATCCTTTGATACATACTTTCTTAAGGTACCAATTTCCATGATATTTTTAGTGAGCCAATCCAAGTGACCAACTGGATCAACCTTAGGATCATCAGGAGCAACAATAGTTCCATCAATGTAATGAGTGAGTCCTTTTTCCATAAGTTTACTCCAAGCATCAATTTTCCAAGTAGCATAATTATGTGGAGTTAAGAGAGGAAACTTAGAAGAACCCATAGCAGCAAAAAGGAAGGAACACAAGAGCACAAAAGCACAAGAGATACCCCCCCAAATTCACTCAATCAAAGTACCCCCCCCAAAGTGATGATTTTGGCACTTTATACTTAGTGCGATTACAATGAGCCACTTGCAAAACAAGGCAAAGTGGACTTATGATGCAAATTTTACAACTTCTCAAATGAGATACAAGAGACTTCAATCAATAGTGCAATGAATCTAACTGAGATTCAAGCATATATACAAGTACCAAGAGAGCCAAAAATGGCCAAAATCTGAAAGTAAAATTTCTACTTACAATGGCATCAATCTGATAGCATCATGTGAAAGTAGACGAAAAAATATGCACTTTCAAAAAAAACGGCACCTGTAAAGGAGGTCGTATGACCCTAAATGAAGCCTCTGAAGTTGCAAAAACTGGGATTACTCAGGTACAGTCACCAAAAACTGCATTTTCTAAAAAATTAGTGCATCAAAATCAAAAAATTTCTTCACCACTGTGGAGAGCACAAAATTCTAGCCCATTTAAAAAAAAATTGCACCCAAAAAGGAGCAAAAATGAGCAAGTTATGGCCATTTGAAGTTGAACTACAAAATCAAAAAGCTCAATGAGAGGGGCTTGCAAAATTTTTGAAAAATGCTGATGTGGCGCTGACATCAGCAAGTCACTATGTTAAATTTGATGACTGTATGACCGTCGTGAAAACTTCGCCTCCCTGCTGACTGGGCGTCCGTACTGTACGGACAGGCTGATGTGGTAGATGATTGTGCAGACCGTACGGATGACGTGGTGCAGTGACTGTGTGTACGGTTTAGCCCACAAGAGCTCAATGAAATGTACAAAATAGAGACACAATATAGGACAAGAATAAACTGTATTCTCGTCAATAGAAAATGATCAATAATATCAATTACATACAATGTAGATGAGCTTGCTTATATAGGCAAGGCTAGGGATATGTGAGCACACAAACATGACATGTGGCTCAATAAAAAACAAGGGTAGGTAGGAAATAGGTGTGGGTAGGTAGGAGAAATAATATAATAGTCCACATGAGGTGGATCACCCACTGAATGTGGAGTGTAACAACAAGATCAACACCATAAAAGGTGGAATTTCTCCTACACACACTATCCCAATGTGGCACAAACACCCAAGTGTCTCATACCCAAACTACTATGAAATGC
This sequence comes from Cryptomeria japonica, assembly GCF_030272615.1. Classification (NCBI taxonomy): domain Eukaryota; kingdom Viridiplantae; phylum Streptophyta; class Pinopsida; order Cupressales; family Cupressaceae; genus Cryptomeria; species Cryptomeria japonica. The sequence continues at coordinate 102,284,424 of NC_081414.1, forward strand.
ATTTCCTAAGTAAACTTAAGTAAGTGTAATAATATCCAAGATGAATAATTATTTACACCAACAGTCTTAGATATGAAAATCGATTTGTTTGTCAAATTCAATTTCTTCATTGTCTTGTTGAATTTGCAAATCAAATTCATAAAATTAAGAGGTTAATTGTCAAAACCCTAATTTTTTTTAAAAATCGTACAAATTGTACAAAAAATGAATTTCCATTTAATTTTCAGATTTGTAACTGTTTTCAGACTTATCGTCTATCATACAATTCAAAATTTCAATATCCCTCCTTTTTCAAAATTCAAAATTTCAAAAATTAAGTGGTTGGGTCCTAAAACCCTAATTTTTAAATTTAATTGGATTTTGTGCAAATTTCAATCAATTTCAATCAATTTCAGTTTTCTGAACATTTTTCAAGGTGTCCTTATCCATTAGGTTTGACCCTTTTCAAATTTTCAATTCAATTCCTCTTTTTTTCTCAAAACCCTAATAGGGTCCTATTTTAACATTCAACCCTTCATTTCGCCTATCTAGAGATCGTAAAATCTGCCAATTTTTTGAGGTTAGCTTTAAAATCATTGTAACTTTAATCCCTGAAAATTTTGAAAAACGTTGGTCGGACCGTATGCACTTTCAACACGGTCCCTAGCTTTTTTCCTGAAATTTCTGGAGACTATTATGACTATATTTAATAGCTTAAATCCAGAAAATTGGTTGATTTTATCAATTTTTGATCCCTTTAAAATAAAAAAAATACCTTCAAAATTCAACATTTCAAATTTCAAGAAATTTTGTAAAATTAAGTGGTTAATTATAATCTACCCTGATTTTAAAAATTCTGGTTTTATCAATTTTTAAATTAAGTGGTATCCCATTGGCCCTAATTTTAAATTCCAATTTCCTTTCATTTATCATAAAAATTATTTTTGGAAATTGTGTCATTTTCTTCTTTCAACAAAGTTCAAATTGTTTAATCATCATTTTCTCAAATTTTGCATTATTCAATTTTTGTACATTTTGTTCTTCTTATTCAAAATTCAAAATTTTCCCTCTAGTGCATGAGTTTTACTACTATTAGTCCTACCTACACTATCCCTATTAGACAAAGCATTAGAATTAAGGCTTCCCAAGGTTTAATTACCGAGGAGATGGAGCATAATTTGGCTGACTTCTTTAATGAGGATAATGGTAATTCTTCCCATCCTAATCATGTCCCTATCTATCCAATCGATGAATCTCATGATGAACAAGAAGAATCTTTAACTAGAGTTTCCATAGATCAGCTTTCAAAATTGGACAATCAATTTGATAACTTTCAACAATGGATGTCCCAAGAATAGCCCAATAGTGAGGCTCTTCCATTTATTGAAGGCCTTAAATGCATGCTTCAAAGTGATGAGAATGGAATTGATAAATCACGTGGCATTGCTCATATTGTTGATTCTAATGTCATGCATATCAAGAGTTGTGCTAAGAACCTAGGTTATTCACAACCTCCTACACAAGTCAATCCTTTTATTCCTTTGACTACTCCTATGCCTATTATTCCTACTTTCATTTCAAATATCATGGCTACATCAACTCAAAATGTCATTCCTACGACCATTGGTCATGGGGGAAATCCCTCTTCTTCATTTAATCCTCCATCTTTACCTATGTCTTCCATAAGTATTCATATTATCCCTCAACCAATCAATGTGACACAAGGGGGCAATTCATTCAACAATTTTATTCCTTCTTGAAGTGTCCCATTTCCTACTCAATCATCACCTATGCCTACTTTATCATAATGTCCCACCACCTTATTCTTAATCCATGCCTTCCTTCAATAACATCACACCACCTTCTCAATCAACCATGTCTAACATCAATTCTTCTACCGAAGTGACCATTAACAATCTTGCTCAAACTATGTCTTCCTTACAACAACAAATTTCTTCAATGATTCAATCCAAGTTTAGTGTGCCCACATTTGATATTGCGAGCCCACTTTCTCTTGATATTGTTAAATCCATCCAACCTAAGCATGTTGAGGTCCCTCAATTGGAACTCTACAATGGAAAATATGATCCTCTTATGCATGTCAAAACATTTCAAACCTTGTGTACTGATTTTGCTTATGATCAAAGATTGCTTGCAAAATTGTTTACAAGAACACTAAGAGATAAGGCTTTACAATGGTATTTCTCTTTGCCTTCTTATTCTATCACTTCTTTTCAACAATTAGCAAATGCTTTCATCCAACAATTTCAAAACAACATTGGTCCTACAATCACTTTGATTGATTTAATGCATTGTAAACAAGGTGTTAAAGAAAAAGTGATTGATTTCATTGGTAGATATAAGCATGTGTGTGCTCATATTTCTTTTCCTACACCTGATAATGATATTCAAATAATTTTCATTTCTAATTTGCAAAAAGATATCAGGGAAAAGCTTCTTTTGTCTGAGTTTACTTCCTTTCCGCAATTGTGCGCAACACTTCACAATTATCAACTGGTTGTGAGTCAAATGGAACAATCTACTCCTATGGCTCAAAGTAATAAGGGGGAAAGTATTCAAAAACCATTTGCAAAGTTCAAACCAAGAAAAAGATTCATCAAGTTCAATGATACAATCAACAACAACAATGTGAATGCTACAATAGGTGTTCCTTCTATTTCTAAATTCTTTAAAAGAGAAAGACAATTTACTCCTTTGAATGAATCTTTACATAGTATAATGTCTCAGTTATTACAAAGAAATGTGATCAAACTTCCTCCTATCAAATCAGTTGACCCATCTAAGCTTGCATCCCCTTATTTTGATAGCAGTTCCTTTTGTCAATTTCATCGTCATCCTAGTCATGATACCGTGAAATGTTTTGCATTAAAAAGTAAGATTCAAGATTTGATTGATAATAATACTATATTTGTGGCATGTGTGAATGATAAGAGAAACAAATCAATATCTCCTCCTGATGAAAATCTTAAGATTTTTACTGATCCTTTGCCTTCTCATACCTCTAACGTGATTGAGACTGAACATACTTATTTCTCTCCTGATCTTACTACCACAGCTCCAAATTCGGTGAACATGGTAGAGAAACAAGAGACACCTAAGGAACCTTGTATTACATTTGACCCTAGTGAGACCATTAGGGCACCCGATGGACCTTTATACATAGTTGTGAAGGTTAAGGACATACTTTGTCGTAGTGCTCTTGTTGATCCCTTTTGCATGGTTAATATCGTCATTGAGGAGTATCTCTTCACTTTACGATTGCATAAATCGATCTACAATGACTCTAATGTGGTTGTGAAGTTATTTGATGGATTATCTTTTCCTACCATTGGTTCTATCACCCTTCCTGATGAAGTTTACACTAAATCTATGGATGTCAACTTTGTTATCATTCCCTCTTCCAAATAATTCCAAGTGAAGTTGGGCTACCCTTGGCTATCTTCCATGAAGGCTATTGCTTCTAATATTCATAAGTGTTTGAAATTTCCTCACAATGAAGAAATTATAACCGTGAACCATAGCTTATTTCTCCCATCTGAAAGAAGCCCTACTATTCCTATTGATCTCTTTTGGCCTAAGCAATTTCAATCTCTTCCACAAAGGAGCAATGCTCTTTTTCAATCTTATCAAAAATGAAAAAAAGATATGATGTTATCCTTGAGTCAACCTAGATCCCCAACACTTGACATTCCTATCATTCTTGAAGATGAATTTCTTCCCCTAACGGATAGAAGTAATCTTCCTCCTAAGGAAGATCCTCAACCTATTCCTATGGATGTGACTATGCCTTCTCCTAAGAAGAACAACAATATTTCTTCTAAGGTTAGACCTATACCACCTCCCCATGATGGACGCGGTCTCCTTCCTACACCTAATATTCCTCCTTTATATGGCACAGATCCACCTCCTTGCTCTTATAGAGAGAAGAGGCTTGCCTCTCCTCTTGTCCAACCTAAAAGACCTCAACTGAAGCCTTCAACAATCAAAGACGACATTGTTCCTCCTTTCATAAATATTCCTTCTCCTTCTCAATCTTCTGCTAAGACTCGACGAAATTGTTGTGCGAGAGACCACCGAAGAAGGCATCGTGCTCAAACTCATGAATTTGTTCCTCAAACCATTTAATCTCCCATGAATCCAATAGTTGATATGATTCCCTTTTCTCCTAAGCAAGATGTTGAACCTACATCTCCAAATCATAAGTTTCACAGAACATGTGATGGTTTTACTCATATTTGTGTATGTGCTCCTCTTTCTATAAATCTTGATGAAGAAATGAGTGAAAATGTTATTCATGATGGCAATACAACTCCTAATGCTTCTAATAGTGACTATGAATATGTTGATGTGGACAAGCATTTATCAACTGAATTTTCACAAACCCTAATCCTAGTTCCTAGAATCGAACAAAGTGACTTACCACATGAGAATAGTCCTTGTTTGGATCTTGTGATAGCTCCATCTATTGTGCTAGATGTTGCTCCTTTGGCATGTTGCTCACCTTCCCAAAATAGTGATCAACAAGATCCAGAGGTGGATGTCGTGCTAGATTAGCAATATTAGCACTGCAGATCTTCTCTCTCTCTCTCTCTCTCTCTCTCTCTCTCTCTCTCTCTCTCTCCTTTCTTTCTCTTTTGTGACTATTCTTCTATGTGTATCATTGTTCTTCTATTTTTCCCTCAATGTCTGCTTGAGGATGATGCAAAGCATTGAGATCTCTTTTTGGTCTCTTTCATGTTGACTCAAAAGACATCCTCTATTCCCTTCCTTCCAAGGTAGTGTCCTTTCCTTGAGGAATGGCGATTATTATATGCACAGATACATATATGATATACATGAGTTATCATACAACATAGTGACATCGAGGAAAGCGAAACTATCTCATGTTTTGTGTTCATTATCCTTGGGTTTATTCTTCGACTGGAGGCTAAATCCTTGTGATAGCATGCTCCCTCTCTTCTCTCTTTCTTGGGTGTATCCTACCTTAAAGAATAGCTCCTGATAAGGCGCATGTGATCGCTTTAACATGGGGGCATACACTTTGCTCATATTTTCCTTTTCGATACTTAGAATTGTTTAGTGAACTCAACTTTGCTTTATGATTTTGGTATCTTTTTCATGACTCATAGTGAGGGCAACCTTGCTACTTGCAGTCATGGTTTTCCCTTCTTGATCTTCCCTTTTACTTTGTCAATCAATTTTGTAAGATCCTTAGTCTACTGGGGGCTTGGTGCATCTTGCCTCCTTGACGTGGTAGAAATATTTCAATCTTGTTTCCTTGTACTTTACTGACAGTATTGGCGTACGCTTATACTCCCACTAAAGTGGGGGATAAATGTAGTGTCATAAAATTGTGACCTTTACAATTTGCGACCACATTAGGGTCTTCATGTTGGCGATTTGAATCCCCAAGCCCAATCAGAGACCAGAGACTTTCTCAACCCCCAGAAACCGCACTTGCTCTGCCCTCCACACTGCCTAAACCTGCATCTTGTCCTGAGACAAGGGCAGGACAGGGGCATGGTGACCTTGTCCCCCCTAGGATAGGGGCGTGGCACCCTTTTCCTTGCCCTATTTTGGGGCCCCCTTTGTCCTATCCTTGCATTGTACTTTTCATACAACGGGAAAAACTTTCACTGTGTCAACCTGTGACAAAAAATCAGTCAATTAACCCTAATTGACAAGTATATAAGTTGCATTTCCCCTCTCATTTGTAGAAGTTCAAGAAGCGATAAGTTGGATTAGCGAAGAGTGGGCATAAGTTCAAGCATTCAAGCATTGAGCATTCTCAAGTCTCCCTTCAAGGCTAAGTGTTGCATTCAAGTCAAGGATTCAACCATTGAAGAGGAGATCCCTTTCAACATTCCATTCAATACAATAAAATCCACTTACATGCTATCTATAACCTCCCTTGAGGTGACTTACATTTCAATCTTTCATTTACATTTACTTGCAAGTACTTTCTTTTATCATTTAGTTAATTCCAAAACTGGGGTTTGACTTGAAGGAAATCCCCCAATCCCAACCCCTTTTGCTCTCTTTTTTGTGTGTAGGTTGCAGGTGCGCAACTGTGTTTGCAGATTCAAACTCCATTTGCAGAGGTGGAAAAACCCTTTTCGTTTCACGGATTTTTTGGAGGACCGTGGACACTTTCAACACTGTCCCAACAACTTTTCCTCAAATTCATAGGGTAGCTTCGTCTCGACATATTATATCCAGATCCAGGTGCACAACTTCATCTCATGCTTCTATCTTGAGTTATAATCAGTTCTTTGCTACTTTTACACTTACTTCTACAACACATAATTCAATCATCTTCCATTCTAAAAGAGGGGTTAGCTTGTCATTTCTATCCAATTATCAATTCATTTAGTATTCAATCTCTTCCCTAAGAGATTGGATCTAATGAATTTCCCCCTTTTTTAAATGTAATGTGGATAAAGTGTTTGAAGGGAAATCCATAGTGAAACTTTCATCTCTCCTTGAAAGGAAGAAAAGCTTTCCTCTTGATCTCTCCATCATTCACCTTTTTCACCATTACATGTACGTATCAATAGGGTATGTGAAACTTCTTGTTGTCGAAATCATGTTGAATTTCATCTACACCTCCAGTCATATAAAAAGCCAGTGGCAGAAACTAATCCAAAAGTAGCCATCCCTACAAGTACAACATAATTTGTGAAGTCTATCTTATGTGAAAGATTACAAGATTCAGATGAGTTCAATATACAATGTATAAAAAAGACATGTACTGACTATGGAGATTTGAAGAAATTTTTACAAATTGAGAACATTGATATTTCACTGCAAGTTTTGTGGAAGAGATTTGAATATGAGAAATATCAAACAAAGTCACGAGCTGAATCTAAAAAATTTATATTAAAAGAGAGTGAATTCCCTTACAATTAGTTTATGTCTAGATTTCAAAGTATGGTATATCCACATATCCAACATTGTCATTGTGCAAGTTGTCAAGCTAAATAGTTTCATGACTCAAAAAAATTGCTTTCCTCTAGGTTGTATTCTGTCAATTGTAGACTTCTCTGAGAACTAAACATTCAGTCCTCACATAGAGATTCAAAGTCAATATTATCGTCCTGAGCAAGTTGCAATTTTTGTATACTTTTTGTATAGACATGCAAAGTTTCATGTGGACGTTGTAGAAAGTGGTGAAGATGAATGCATTATCATTAAGGAAATTCATTTTTATATCAGTGATGATACCGGTCATGACATGAGTTATGTAGCTTATTGTTTTGAGATTTTTTTTGAAAAAATCATACAACATAGGATAAATGCTTCACAACATTGGATTTGGTCTTATGGATGTGCTAGTAAGCGTACAAATTGATTTCAATTTCCTGTAGTCTTTTAATTTTAATTAGTATAATTAAGCTTTTTAACTAATATATTGGATTTTATTCAAACTTCACAATGATGATTTCTTAGACCAATTGAAGTGCTCGACAAATGATAGGTACCAAGGGCAAAAATTTTCTCATGGAAAAACCCTAGGAGAAGGGTTGACTAATAAAGCATACCGCTTGGCAAATGATAGGGTACCAATTACTAGGTTAGAGAAGTTCAAATTATGGTATAAATAGAGAAACTTACATTCCCCACTCTCAAGTCCTTGGCAATATGATTCAGTTAAAACTAGTGGTGTTGAGTGTGTTCATGGATGTCGACCTTCTTAAGGTTGTTGCAAACAAATATGACCCTGTCTCGAGGGTTATAAGGGGAAATGAAGGAGAAACTCTGCTAACAATCAGAAGAGAGGAATTCCAGGAGATTTTTGACTTATATGAACCATCTTCTAACCTGGTACAAGTAGATTTGAATGAGTTAAAGGTAGAGTATTATAAATTGAAACATTTCATTAGAAGTAATTTTCTTCCAATGCATTTGGCTAGAGCAGGAGAGACAACGTACTACATTGGCCCTAGTTCAAAGAAGCCATTCCCTATTGGTACTTTTTCTCCTTATTTTTAGGCTACCTTTTTCTCTTTGTGTTAGATCTTGGGTTTCAATCCAATTATAGTTATGCCACCTGATTTCATGTATATGGCCATGCAAATTCAACATTCAGATTATACAGTGAAATCTGCAAAAGTGTTCAATTGGTTGTCACGACAACATGCTAAATGTGGTGTAAAGTTTTTGTGGAATTTTTTTGAGAGTGGACATGGAAAATGAGAGCATGATGGAGTAAGAGCATGTGTGAAGCGTGCACTTTGCCAAAATAAACTTACAGGTACATTTTCAATGTATATATGTGTACTTTATTCAAAATATCTCTATTTGCAATTATGTATCTTATGGGTCGAAGTTAAATTGCTAAAGTGAGTTATTGTGCAGGTAACAAACAAAATTCATGTGAGATACTAGAATGGTGCAAACGTCATTTTGGTGCTTGTGACACCACATACAACAAACACTATTTTTGGGAAGTTAAAGATATTGATCGATCCAAACCTTATAATTGTCAAACAATTAATGGTATTAGAAGTTTGCATCAAGTGATGACTACATGACTTAACAAACCTCTTGTGATTCAAGTAAGAGAACTTAGATCATGTTTTTCTGTTGATTGTATTAAAAATAAGTCATGATTACAAAACTTAGCAAACCTCTTGTGATTCAGGTAAGAGAAAAATCATGTTTTTGTGTTTCCTGCATTGAAAACAACACAAATATTCAATAATGTCATAACATTAGGGATGTATATGTTTTGTATACACCTAAAAATGGTCTGAAGATAATTAATTGAATAAGCAATTATTTAATTAATCCTCCTTCCCAATTTAATTGAATTCATTAGCAATTTGATTAAATTCTTCCACTCATCTACTTATTAATAAATCTAAGGATTTATTTAATAATTGCATTTCAATAATCCTCTTTGATTAATTAATTCAAATTAATTAATTCTTCTCCATCAAAGTCATTTCTTCTAATCTCCTAATTAAATAAAACAAATCAATTTATGAGTTGTTGAGAATTATTTAGCCTTTTCCTATTATTTGAATTTCTAAATTCAAATTACCCACATGCCTCCTAACTTCTAACCACCTAACCTAACCTCTTCTAAACCTAACCCATTCCATCTAACTTGGGGTTTAATTAAACCTACCTTAGCTTGCACATCCTAACCTCCTATGGTGTGGATACTCTCCCCTTGAGACACGTGGCATTCTTGGGCCACATGTCCCCTCTCTTGGAAGCCTCTTGACACTTGTCACCATAGAGATGACAAATGTCCCTTTTCCTCCAACCTCTTTTCCAACCTCCTCCAATTTCACCATTGATATCTTCAGACTCAATCTTGACCGTTGATTCCTACCACCTCACCCCTGGCCTTGGAAATCCTATAAATAACCCCCATTTTGGAGCAATAATCATCCCATCTCATTTGCATTTTAGGCATTGTTACTATAGGCATAGTATGTCTATTTGAGCATTGTTATTATAGGCAATTGCATCTTAATTTGATCATTTTTTAGCATAATTGTTGAATCATGTAGCTTAATCATTCTCTTTTCTAGCTTAATTGCATCATTATCATTTCAAATCCTCCATCTAGGTGTAGTCAAGTCACTGGAATTTCATTATCCAGATCTAAGAGCAAATCCACACTCGCATCTCTTAGGAGGCGATAGATCGCTTTGCCATGGTTTTATCTTTCTTTGTTTTAAATTTGCTAACCATGCTTGTAATGATCTATTGAGTGTTTTGTGTTGCAACTGTAGGTATAACACTTCACAGGCATGACATGTTTCACGATGGGAGATGAAACCACTAGTCGCAATGCCTCCTCATGAAAATAGTGACATTGTAGATATTCATGATCCTCTATATTAAGCTAATTATGAACGTGTTTCTGATTTAGTTGTGGCAGGTACACTTGCATTTTATTTAAATATCCTTTTTTATTCTCATGTACTTTATTTAAATTTACATTAAATTTTATATTTATATACATTGTAGCATACACTTTATGATTTAATTTTTTATAATTTGTGGTCTACGAGTGATATTTTGTCATGGTTGCAGATCCTAACAATATAGAAAGTGTCGACTATTATCTACTAAGAAGCACAAAACCAAAATGAAAATGATCAAAGTCAGTGGATGATGATGATGGGCAATAATATCCCACTAGATCAGTCGTTGTTGAAGGTACCTATTATCAAGAAACCAAGATAGATAGTAATGGTGTTACATTTATTGATTATATGTCAGGCCAATTTTTTTTGCATTACAATCACTTATTTATAGCAACAAGATTACATTTTGACACTTTACCAAAAATAGGTTGTGGCCCCCAAAAGTGGAGGAAGCCTATCGAAGATCATGAAAACATTTTAGAGATAATAAAAGATAGAGAGGATCCAAATTTTATGTACCATGAGCTCACTTAGCTTATTAGTACAAGTCAACTCACGTATTTTTTTGGACCATGATACATGTATATATACATACATGTACATTTGAGTTCTTTTTTTGGATCCTCATACATATGTACACATGCACATTCAAGCTATTTTTTGGACAATGATACACACACACACACACACATATATATATGTATGTATCATACATACATACATACATACATACATACATACATATATGTATGTATGTATCATATATATATATATATATATATGATACATACATACATATATGTATGTATGTATGTATGTATGTATGTATACATACTGTATGCAGGAAAAGTGGGCTAATAAAAATTAATATGTGAAAATATTGTTAGAAATTAGTCCACACACACACACAGGACTTCTTGATGCAAGCTATGGAGTAACGTAGTGTTACTCAGCTTCCCAAGGAGGGTCCCATGGTTCTCTATCTCACAATGTCCCTCAAACCAATGTTTTTGCTCTCAGATCACTGAGCAAAATGGTTTAGGGATGGCAAATATGAGAACGAGAGATGCTTTGATAGATTTTAGTATGAAATGGAGATTAAGCTATGTATGATTCTAAAATGCAATACACTAGATGATAAGATGACGAGGTTAGTATGAATACTATCCTAACATGATATATTTAGTCTATGATTGAGCTAAAATGATAAAGAAAGTACTCTAGCATGCATATTTAGTCTAATTCCTGATCTAAAAGAGGCTAAATGATGAGCATATATGAAATGAAAAAGCTTGAAAGTATTTGAGCATAAGTATAATGCTTCAAATTTGAAAGATGATTGTTAAGAATGGAGGAATGAGAGCTCTATTTATAACATAAACAGGGCAATGGATGGTCAGGATTGAAAGGTTTAATCAAGGGTCAGGTTTGAAAGTTTGGGGATCCATGTGCACAATTTGTACCAATGAAATGGTGACAAGTGTCAGCATAGGATTGGGTTGAGAGAAGAGGTTGGAGGAATTAAAGGCTTGAGAAGACCTCATGGTTATCTAAAGGCTAAGGGTCAAGTCTAAGTTAGGCTTACCCACTGGATTAAGAGTTAATCCAGAGATAAACCTTTGTGCAAATGATTAAGAGATAATCATGGTCAAAGCATTAATGACCTGATGAGACCCTTGGGTTGGATAGAGGTTGAGTCAAAACAAATGTTTTAACCATGTGGGAAGGTTTGAATTAACCATTAATGGTTATTGGAGACTTTAGGGATTAAGTGGTTGAAGGTTGGAAGCCTTTAATGGTTTTCAAAGACTTTAAGGGTTTTAGTGGTTGAAGGTTGGAAGCCTTTAATGGTTTTCAAAGACTTTAAGGTTTTTGAGAAGTGACTTCCCTTTGCTTAGGGATGTGACAAAATTTAGAGGAGGGTTAGGTTAATTAGAAGCGTTTAGAAGATTCTAGAAGGGATTAGGAAAGGGTTTGGGATTTTGAAAGTGGATGGAGGGATAATAGGATTTAATTGAATTAAATGATTTTCATTCAATTTGGTTGTAATTAAATAAATTTGATTTATTCAATTTGGGATAACTATTTAATTAAATTTGAATTTAATTAAAAGTGGATAGGGGATTTAATTGAATAAAATGATTTATTCATTAAATGGGTATAGTGAATTTAATTTAAATAAATTGAGTAACTTATTTAATTAAATAGAGGAATGTGGATAATTTAATTAAATTGGATTTAATTAAATAGAGAAATGAACATAAAATATTCATGTAGGAATATGGTCATTTTTATATGTCTACATTTTGCCCCTCTTTGAAGTGACGTGTGTGCACATGTTATTTCAAAGAAAATGATGCCTTATCATGATTTATGATCAAATGCAATTTGTGTCGCTCTTTTATTTGCAATTTGTGCCCCAGATTTGATGTGTGATGCCCCCTCGGGAGATGAATCAATTTTGAAATTTTTTGATTTAATGTGATAAAGTTCGTATGATGTGTAGGATGTCGTGTATAAAAAAAGTGTGTAGATTGATTCATCTCTCGATAAGTTATAGCTGTTTTGGTATAGGGGAGACCGCGACCATTATTACAGGGCCAGTTGGCTAACCCTAATTTCATTTTCCTCTTATAAAAGGGGAAAAGGGGTCAAATTAGGTTCATTTGTGCTTTGTTGATTGTGAAGAAAGAGAATTTTCTCTGGAGAGAAAATGTCGATTCCCTATCACAGACACCGTTTTGAGCGCGTTCGGAGGTACCGGAGGCCTGTAGCACGTGGACCACCAGTAAGTCAACGTTTTTGACCTCTTTTTGACTTTTTGTTTTGTCGTTTTTAGGCATTTTTTAATTTTCAAAGTTCGGATATTTCGTTTTAGCGCGTTTAGGGTCTGTTATAGCGCATACGCAGTGTAGAGTAGCGCATCAACTGAAAATTTAGGGGTCGCGTCCGAAAATGTTGGTTAGCGCATAGGATTTTTAGGTTAGCGCGTGCACATAGAATAGCGCATGTAAAATGGTGGGTAGCGCGTCGCATCCACATATTAGCGCGTAGGACTAACCTAGCGCATAGGAGCCATCGGGGTTCGCATAGGGAAGGGGATTTAGCACGTAGGGATAACCTAGCGCATAGGGCTAAAATGGTAGCGCTTAGGGAAGGGGATTTAGCGCGTAAGGATAACCTAGCGCATAGGGTTAAAAGGGTAGCACTCAAGGAGGGTAGATTAGCACGTAGGCATAGTCTAGCGCAGGGGATGGGTTAGGTAGCACATAGGGTGAAAAGTTCAGCGCATAGACTAGAACTAGCGCATAGGTTGGATAGAATAGCGCATAGGAGAGGCAGCCTAGCGTGTGAGGGTGTTTTAGAGCATTGAAGATCTGTTTTAGCGCATCAGAAAAATTTTGCAGTTTTGGCCGAGTTGAAAATGTGTTTTGTGTACCTGTCGTGTTTTTGATGAATTTACCCAAGATGAGTATTTGTATAACTTGTTTTGATGTGCAATTTTCCAAGTTATGTATAGATATCAATCTGTTGTTGTGATCAGAATATGATGTTTTTGCGTGGTTTGTTTTAAGTTCAATGTATGTGAAAGTCTGAGTTGTTTTACAAGCCGATATGGGTTGGAAACTTGAGTTGTTTTACAAGTTTTGATATGGGTGGGAAACTTGAGTTGTTTTACAAGTTTATGTGATTTGGGTACTTGAGTTGTTTTACAAGTTTTGATATGGTTTTTGAAAACTTGAGTTGTGTTACAAGTTGATATGAAATGATATGATTTTGAACTTTGATTGTAGATGAGCAAATTGTTTCATGTTGTTGATGTAAGTTTGATTTTGATATCTTTGTGTTGATGTGGAAACTGATATTAGATTTGTTTGTGTTTGTCGATAGGAGCGATTGGGTATTGTGCAGTCGAGGGAGAGATTCCCGAGACCATGGACACTGATACCGAGATTGTCACAGGCAGACTTGGACATTATAGAGAGATGTGGATTGTCCTCTCTTCTAGATATGCCTCGGTTCACTGTGAACTGGGGACTTTTGACAGCGTTGGCAGAGAGGTGGCATAGCGACACGAACACCTTTCATTTTGCCACTGGAGAGATGATAGTGACACCGGAGGATTGCTACTGGATTTTGCGCATTCCTGTGGTAGGGGCACTGCTACCCTACGAGCAGTCAGAGGAGGGTGGCACAGAGGCACTACGCTGCATATTTCATGATGAGACTGTGTGTGGATATGAGATCCCTTGGCAGGAGTTTTTGGATCTGGATTATGCACCGCAGCCATCTGTATTGGCAGGTTTTATTGGGGGATTCCTTTGTCCTGATCGCAGGTCAAAGGGATTTTCAGTGGGATGGGGGCTGGTTCTGGAGCAGATGGTCACACAGGACCGGAGATTTTCATGGGGGTCAGCGATGCTGGCCCATCTTTACAGGAGCCTTCATGAGGTAGTATACCTTAGTTACGGTAGTTTATCAGCTGGCGTGACCCTATTACAGGTATGGTGCTAGGAGCACATTCCAGCAGCGAGGCCATTGGCAGATAGAGACAGGCCTGTAGGTGCAGCATACACCTACGGATATAGAGGTCTAGTTGTCCAACGTAAGCTGGGCAAACTAGAGCATTGGAGGAGGGTTTTTGATGATATTGATACGGTCACCTGGAGACCGTATACAGATTGCGAGGTATGGGCAGAGGATGGGATAGAGATGCCTTTTGTATTCATGACGAGGTATCTGATTGGGAGGACCCCATTTGTCATTGAGCGATTTTTGGTGACCCGAGTTTTGCGGCAGTTCGGGCGCCAGCAGGGGATTCCTCAGGGAGCATGTTTATATGTACGACGACAGCAGGATGTAGCCGATTGGGGGCCGACTATTGATAGTGCAGTGGCGATAGAGGAGTTTACAGGGTTAGCTGGGCAGGTCTGGGACTATGCCCCAGAGATACAGGATGCCGGGATGACAGAGGAGTTCGCCCATTTGTTTGCTGCGTGGGCAGTGGCGAGGATCTCAGATCCAGAGGAGATGAGGCCAGCGTTTGATTCAGATGGGGAGGAGGGAGATGGGGGGGATGATGGAGATGATGGAGAGGATGGAGGAGGTAGAGGAGGTAGAGGGAGGCGGGGAGGTAGAGGTGTGGAGAGAGCGGTACGGCAGGGGAGGATTGAGAGGGGGAGAGGAGGATTGACTATCAGAGCCGGGAGAGAGGGGAGAGTGACGAAGGTTTTGGCGGCAGTGGGGGGTGAGGAGGAGATGGTGAGACCAGCTCAGAGGAGGAGGGTAGATATACTCCCACCTCCAGTACCGAGGACAGGGTGAGTGGGAGGGGTTCCTCCAGCATAGGGACCACTGCGGGTTTGAGTGCTAGGTCATGTGGAGGATGCATAGATCCGGACCTTGCAGATTACCGTTCAGCAGCTGCAGGCACAGATTTTGACCTATCAGCGGCAGATTTCTCAGTTGACTACTAAGAGAGATACTGAGATAGAGCGGCGAGGACGAGCGGAGGAGGCCTTGGCAAGTGTACAGAGAGCAGCGGCGGGTGGTCCATTGAGAGACACCCTGAGAGAGTTGACACGGAGAGTACAGGAGGTTGAGTATTACAGGCGGCATTATGAGGCGGCAGTACCTCGAGATCAATGAGTGGAAAGCTTTGCACAGTCGAGATCGAGTCGATCTCGAACTGCTGGTACACGATCTGAGAGCCGAGGAGTGACGGGGCCGGCGAGACAGGACCCTCCTGGAGATCCAGGGGCGAGTGTATCGGGAGCGAGACAGGACCCTCTTGGAGATCCAGGGGCGGGTGCATCTAGAGCTAGACCATCTCCGTCAGGAGATAGTCATACTTGAGAGACATGGTCTCTGTTGTATTTTTTTGAGCATTGTACTCTTTGTACTGGACATAGTTTTGACATATTTTGTAAATTTTGGATCATTTTTGAGATATATGGATGGCACCATTTTTGATCATGTGATGTGTAGATGGATGCTTATTTATGTGTGCTAGTTCCTTTTCAGATGATGATGTAATGTTTACATAGATGATGTAATGTATGATGCAGGATGTATGCTTTGATATGCTGTGAGATGTATCTTGAAAATGAGATGTATGATTTAATATGCGACTAATTGTAATATGATATGATGTAAAAAATGATGTAATAATGATGCAAAATGATATGTAATGAATGATATAAGAATGATATGTAACTAATTGTAAAATGATATGCCACTAATTGTAAAATGATATGCAACTAATTGTCTTTGGAGCATCTCTCATTCTGTATTTGTCATCTGATATAACCATTTATTTGCCTTCTTTGTAAATATCATCATGGAGCATTTATTGATTTTTGGATATGTTGAAAATTTATACAAGCATAATGGTATAATTGAACCATAATGACCTGAGAAAAATTTACATGATATTTGATTTTGCAAGATAGCACAAGCGTCAAGGTATAATTGAACCAGGACGACCTGAGTGCGTATTGCGTAAACAAACAAGATTTGATCATTTATATGTGTGAAGTGGAGTCAAGCCTTCAGTGATATTCGATGGATCACATCGTGAGACATGTATTCACATAGTACAAGTGATCGCCTCCCAGACAGAAGACTAAGAAAATATTGGAAGTTCCTCATGATCTCTAGCTTTGAAGCTTTTTATGAGATAAGGAGAAGATTCCAATAATTTAAAAAGGTCAAAATGCAAAATAATCAAGACATTGATGCTATAATGCAACATTTAGTACTTCAGAAAATCATCCATCCTTGAGATTCTTGTGTATTGTTTGTGTTTTGGTTGTTGTGATGAAGCGTAGTTGTGCTTGTTGGATGTCATGTTGTTGAATTTTGCATCTAGTCTTGATGTCTTGAATGTTTGCAAGATTGATACGATTTACATGCCCCTAGCTGAGTGTGCCTCTTGATTGTGAATATATATAGTGATTCCAAGCCATGGTGGAATGCGATAAGAGAATAGATACAGATGAATAACCCAGGATAGTGACTACGCTAAGTATGTCCTGAATGGAGATATGCTAAGTGTCAGGCGATGGCCGATAGTGTGTTGATGGATAAAATGGCATGGATATAGATAGAGAAGCCGATCTTTCACAAGGGCACCTGGTTACCAGGTTTTCACCCTTTTTTTATTATACTTTGTATTTTTGCTTTTTCTGGATTTTGTGATTTTTTTTGTTTTTTTTTTTGTTTGTTTTTGGCTTTTTCCGTGCACTAGGCTACCTTAAGTATAGTACTTCTTCAGATGAATGCTGTTAATTGGATCATCGAGCACATCTCCTTCAGAATTTGTTAGCTAATAGGCACCTGATCCATAGACTGATATGATGACATAGGGACCCAACCAGTTAGGTTCAAATTTCCCTTTCTTTTCTCTATCTTGTTGATTTCTTGGATTTTCTTTGAGGAATAGATCACCAACCTTGAAGTTGCGAGGAATGAACTTGTGATTGTAGCTCCTGCACATGCGTTGCTGATATGCTTTGAGATGAGTATAAGCATGTTGGCATCTTTCATCTAATAGTTCCAGTTCTTGTAGTCGGTTAACTCGATACTCTTTATCAGGGATTAAACCTTTCAAAGAGACTCTAAGAGATGAAATTTCTACCTCTAAGGGTAAAATAGCCTCTGATCCATATACCAATGAATATGGTGTTGCTCCTGTAGGTGTGCGAATGCTGGTCCTGTATGCCCAAAGTGCTGGATTGAGTTGTACGTGCCAATCTTTGCCTGCATCATTCACTGTTTTCTTGAGGATTTTTAGGATTGTCTTGTTAGATGCTTCTGCTTGACCATTTCCCTGTGGGTAGTATGGTGTAGAAAACCGATGTTGGATTTTGAATTTTTCACATAGTTCCTGTACATCTTGGTTTTTGAAAGGTCGTCCATTATCTGTGACGATTGAACTTGGAATACCATATCTGCAAATCAGATAATTTAGAATAAAAGAGGCAATTTGTTTCCCGGTCACTGTGGTCATGGGAACTGCTTCTATCCATTTGGTAAAGTACTCTGTTACTGTTATAATAAACTTGTGTCCATTTGAAGATGAAGGATGAATTTTGCCAATTAGATCTAGTCCCCACTGACAAAAGGGGCAGGATGTTGTAAATGGCTGCAGTTCCTGTGCTGGTGCATGTATCAGATTACCATGGATTTGGCATTTAAGACATTTCTTGGCAAAGTGATATGAATCTTTCTCCATTGTAGGCCAGTAGTATCCCATCCTTAGAAGCTTTTTAGCAAGAGTAGTGCCGCTTGAATGTGTGCCACAAATACCTTCATGAAGCTCGTGTAAAGTCGAATCAGAATCATTACGATCAAGACAATGAAGAAGAGTACCATCGAGACCTCGACAATACAAAGTATCAGCGGTAAGGGTGTAATGGGCAGCTTGTCGGATAAAGTTACATTTTTGGTTACGGGATTGGTCAATGGGTAAGATATTATGCTTGAGGTAGTCGTATATTGGTCCATATAGCGGAGAATCTGAACCAGTTAAGGCATAGATAACATGGGATTCAGAGTGGTCATAGGCGGGGGAGAACAGTTGCTCTACCAGGAACTCATAACGACTCTGTTGCTCAGGAATTTGTAGTAGCAAAGCGATTGTAGCCATTGCATTGGCTGCTTTGTTGTTCAACCTTGGTATTTGCTCGAAGGTGATGTGCACAAAATACTGTTTGAAGTCATCCACCATTCGTTTGTAAGGTAGTAGCTTGTCGTCCTTTGTCTGATAGTTGTTATTAATTTGATTAATGACCAGTTGTGAGTCTCCATAGACTTTTAACTCTGTGATTTTCCATTCTACGGCCATTTTGATGCCTATGACCAGTGCTTCATATTCAGCCACATTATTTGTGCATGGAAACATAAGTCTGTATGATTTTGGCATAGTGTGTCCTTCAGGAGTGATGAACAGAATGTCGGCACCTGAACCATGTTGAGTATAGGATCCGTCAAAGTATAGGGTCCATTGTTTAGTAGAAAGAGCAAGTACATCCCTGTCTGGAAATTCAACCTCCATGGTTTGTTTGCCTGGTAGCGGTGCTTCGGCCAACTGATCTACAATTGCTTGTCCTTTGATGGCTCGTTTTTCTATGTATTGGATGTTGAATTCACTGAGAATCATGACCCATTTAGCCAATCAGCCTGTAAGAGCAACTTTGCTGAGTAGATATTTGAGAGGATCAATTTTTGCCACTAGCTTTATGGTGTGTGCTAGCATGTAATGTCGGAATTTCTGAGATGCAAAGACTACTGTTAGGCAAGATTTTTCAATGAATGTATAGTTGAGCTCATAGCCATTCAATGTTCTACTGATGTAGTATATGGCGCGTTCCTTTCCCTATTGATCTTCTTGTGCCAATAGTGCCCCCAGTGAAATATTTGTTGTTGAGATATATAGTATAAGAGGCTTTCCGGCAACTGGTGGTACTAGAACCGGTGGATTCATCAGGTACTGTTTAATTTGGTAAAAAGATTCTGCACACTTAGTCTCCCATCTGAACGGTACATTTTTGTGTAGCAAGTGGTTAAATGGCAGACTTTTATCTGCTAGTTGAGCGATGAATCGCCTGATTGATTGAAGTCGTCCTTGTAGAGATCTAAGTTGACTGATATTCTTTGGTGGTGGCATGTCCATGATGGCTTGTACCTTTGTTGGATCAACTTCAATACCTTTAGCTGATACTATGTAGCCTAGTAACTTGCCTGATGTAACCCCGAAGACACACTTCTTAGGGTTGAGTCGGACTTGGAATTGTTGCAATCGATCAAAGATCTTTGTTAGGATGCCGAGATGTTCAGCTCTGGTGAAGGATTTTCCTAGTAAATCATCCACATAGTCTTCCATAAATGTGTGCATCATATCATGGAATATGGTTGTCATTGCTCTTTGATAAGTGGCTCCCGCATTTTTTAAGCCAAAAGGCATGACATTCCAACAGTACGTCCCCCAAGGACAGGTGAATGTTTTTTTATCTTGATCTTCAGGAGCTATCTTGATTTGGTTATAGCTTGAGAAACCATCCATTAGTGAGAGCATTGCATGGCTTGCTGTGAGATCTACAATTATGTCGATACTTGGCAGAGGAAAGTCATCTTTGGGACAAGCTTTGTTGATGTCTCTGAAGTCAGTGCATATTCTGATACTACCATCTGGTTTTGATACTGGAACGATATTGGATATCCACTCTACATAGTCAATGGGTCGGATGAATCCGACGTCTAATAATTTTTTTAGTTCAGTTTTGACCATGAGTGCCACCTGTGGATTCATCTTTCATAGCTTTTGCTTGACTGGCTTAACTCCGGTAGAGATGGACAAATGATGCATGATTAAGTGTGGATCTACTCCAGGCATATCAGCATATGACCAAGCAAAGTTGATTTGTTGTTCTTTAAAGAAGATGATGAATGCCGATCTTTCTACCTCTGTCAGAGATTCTGCAAGATGTATATTTCTGGCTACTTCTGTGGTACCGATGTTGATTGATTGAGTAGGCTCAATCAATATGGGTGATCGCTCATGAAAGTGCTCAGGAAGGGTGTCAAGTCTCCCATCGTTAGGTGCCTTAAAAAGGTTTTCACCCTCCGATGCGTCCTTTATTTTTACTTTTTTGTGATCTAGAGCTGCCATTGACTGGTTTTCAGCATTAGATTCGTTATTTGATGCATTTTTGCGACTGAGAGACTTGGCACTCCCTGATTGACAGATATCATTATTTCGGTCACTGGTAGAGCTTGTTTCCAGATTTACGATACATAGGTAATGGACAATAGATGCATCATCTGGGAAAATTGGTATATCATTTGTTTCAGGTTCATCCCAGTCGATGAGGTCAGGAAAGACAAGTGGTAAGGAATCGTTGGGTGGATCAAGTTCGGCTACCATAAGTGTTAGGATAGAATTTTCATCGTGCTGGGTTTTTGGTTTAAAGAAATTTAGGATTGCGTCGAGGTCCTCAATGGTATCATCTTCCACATAGATTTGTTCATAATGTTTCTGTGCACTTTCCGGAGCGTCATAGATATGTTGTGGTCCAAATTCAAGAGGTCTATCCTCTATGTTATGTTCTTCCTGAGAAAGGGATATAGAATCAGTATCATCTAGGATATCAGTAGTAGCATTGGAGCAGGTACCCCATTCCTATTCATTGGAATCTGTCTCATAGGCATCATCCCAGATTCTATCTGTGCTGTAAACAGGGGTGTTGTACGGTGAAAACAAATCTTTGATGATGGATACTATTTTGATATTTTGTGTTGATTCTGTATCAGATCCATCTTCTACTTGCTGGATTTGTTCATAGACTGTGCTTTGTCGGGGAGGAATAACGGTATTTGAAGATGTCCTGATTTGTTCTTGAGATATTGGTGTTTGAATATGAGCTACTGCTGCAAATAGGGCCTTCTTATGACTTAGAAGTTTTTCCTGATGTAACTTCTGATCTTGACGTTCCCGTGCCTTGTGGATTGTTTCTGCTGATTCAAAAAGTGCTTCCTGCCAGGATTCTTCTTTGTATGGTGTCTTTACTTTCCATTGAGGTTTGATAGGTAGGTGAGACGGTCGCTTCAATAGGAACGTGAGTTTAGAACCCAATCCTGCTTTGTTTCTGCTAGGTTGTGAAGGAAGATTTATAGGTTCAGTGACTCCTTCTTTGCGTTTGCCAATGGGTCCTTTACCGTCATATCCCATTTGCTTCATGATTAAGTAGCCTTTTCCATACATGTGTGTTGGTAGAACAATGTCCAGAGCAACTGCTCTATGATTTTCTTCTTCATCTTTGTATAACCAGCTAAGAATATCTTTGTCTTCTGATTCATGTGCTAGAGTACCCAATTGGATGAAAGTACCATCAAATTTAGTGATGGGCTGAGTAGCCAGTTGTGTTGATGTAGTAGGCAAACCATGCGATCTAGGTGAGGTTGGCAATTTTGCCAAACATAAAGGCTCCAAAGAGTATTCTCCCATGCCTTGGTCTTTGATTTGCATTTTCTGCTTGAAGTCTCCCCATAAGGAGTTGGATTTTGCTATATATGGATCTGATGTTGAAGATTGTTACTTTTCTCTATTATGAGGAACCAAACTGTCCTGGGCTGCCCCCATTGCATTGCAATGGTGAAATGGATTATGATCAGCAGATATGGATATTTCTTGTCCATCATAAGGAAACTTGACACACTGGTGATATGTAGAAGGGACTGCTTGCATTTCATGTATCCAGGGTCATCCTAACAAAATATTGTAGGTTAGATCAATATTTAAGACTTGACAAATAGTATCCTTTTGTACTGGGCCTACTTGAATAGGTAATATTACTGTGCCTTTAGAGGACCTTTCCTCATCATCATATGCTTTTATGGTAATCTTTTTGCAAGGATCAATAGATTCTTCTGAGAAGCCTAATGCACGGATAAGCTTTAAAGTACAGATATTAAGGCCGGCTCCTCCATCTATTAGGACTCTCTTGACTCGGTGTTTGCAAACAATGACTTCAATATGGAGAGGGGTATTATGCGGATGACTCAATGAGGTATTGTCATGCTCTGAGAAGGTGAGGTTATGAGATTCTGTCATATGGGCGACCATGGCTTGAAATCTGTCTGTATCCAGATTATGAGGTACATTTGTTTCCAATAATGCTTGCTCCAATATGCCTTTGTGCTTGGGTGATAGTTTTAATAATTCCAGGATAGATATCTGAGCTGGAGTCTTGCATAGTTGGTTAACCAAGTCATATTGGATTTTAGGTGTGGTAGTTGCAGGTGCAGTATGTCCCTTCAAGACGTATTTCTGAGTGCGGGTTGTTACATTGACAGATTCATGATCATGCTGATCTCGGATGGTGATGACATTTACTTGATGATCTTCAGCTGATATATGATTGATAGTGTTATCGTAAATGTGATTAATACGAGCTCCGCGTGTATCATTTGAAGTTGATGCTCCATCTTTGTTGTAGTTTGGGAGAGGATTTTTGAAGGCTTCGTGTTCATTATTTGTTTTGAGACCATCCACCGTTAAGTCACCTCGATCAATCATGTCCTGGATTATGTGTTTCAATCTCATGCACTCGTTTGTTCTATGACCCTTGTTGCGATGGAAATCACAATAGTGTGAATCATTCCACCAAGGTGGTTTGACTGGGGGTTCATAATTGTTGATTGGTGGTAAAGAAAGAACCTTGTTTGCCAAAAGTTCTCTGAATGTGGATTCTAGTGATTGTCCCAGTGGTGTGAAGATACGCTTTTGGAAATTGTTTGTATTGTTGCGTGGATTGTTGTTAGGTCCTGGATTCATGTTTTTACCTCGATTATCGTTGGTGTTGTTGGTGTTGATTTGTCCTTGATCAGTGTTTTGCGCATACGTATTAGCACTGGGAGTAGCATTTTTAGCATTTTTCATGTTCAGAGGATTTCCAGATAATGCAAGCACTGGTTGTTTCGATTTAGGATCATGTGGTTCATTGTTGCTTTCGTTTTTGTTTCGAGTCCAAAATCTAGATTTGTCAAAGTTGGTGTTGTTTTGGTTATTGTAGTTTGATGAATTTGTTCCTTCCTTGTAGAATTTGAGTGTTCCCTTTTTGACACAAGCTTCCTCTACTTGAATGCCATTTTCAATCAATTTGGCAAAGGATGGTATGCATTGAAGTTTGAGTCTGTAACTCATTTCGCCATTTAAGTTATCAATGAAGATTTCCATTTTCTCATTTTCAGGAATATCGCGAGGATATCTGGATACCATGCGTCGCCAACGCTAAAGGAATAACATGAATGTTTCATTGTTCTTTTGTTTGGTGTTGCAAACATCTAGCATGGTTATGGCATGTTGGATGTTGTAAGAATAGTGGGTGATGAATTTGTTAACCAATTCGTCAAATGATCTGACAGGTGGTGTAATCTTGGATAACCATTCCATTGTTTGTCCTCCCAGGCTTCTTGGGAACAACCTCATTAGATAAGTGTCATCATGAGAAAATTCAAGACTCATGGTGTAAAATTCTCGAACATGATCCCGAGGATCACTTTTCCCATCATATTTATCAAATTTGGGAACGTCTGAGTTTGGAGGAAAAGGTACCATGTTTAATCTTCTGTCAAATGGATAAGGACAGATTTCGTTTATAGAATACCGCACTGTGGTCCCTTGTTGCATATCTTGTATTTGTCTTTGTAGCATTTGCATTTGTTGAGTAAGAGAAACCAAGGGCGCATTATCTTGCCGAGGGAAGAGTTCTTCCCTTGTAGTTGTTCTTAACTGAAAAGGTGTAGTAAATGGTATGTGTTGTTCTGGAGTTTCAAGTTCAGGTATTCGCATTTCTGGTATATGTTGCTCTAGAATATGTTGCTCAGGTATGCGAGTCTCTTCTTCTCTTTGTTGCTCTTGATATGTATATTGTTGAGACCTGGTTTGAAAGACGTTTGCGTCGAAATCTTCTGGAAGTTTAACGCCTTTACTTGTGAGCATCAACAGATATTTTTCCTTGTCATTTTCCATGAGCTTTTCGACAAGTTTTTGAAAGGAAGGATTTTCTTGACATTCCCGAAGAAGTGCGTTAGTAATTTCAGGTTCTTCTACGGGTGGAACTTCAAAAGGATTTGATAATCTGCGATTCATACTTGATTCTGCGTGTGTCTCGCTTTGTTTATCTCGTTGAGAGCGAGTGATAGGCATTTTAGTAGAAGCTTTCAGTGATGAAAGGAACAAAAGCCTCTTCGATGTGTCGTTCAGGCGTTGGTGGTTCTGGTCGAGATGTGTTATATGTGATGCACTCGTCGAGTAAGAATGTTGGATTGATTTTCCCACCTCAGTTTATCTTTTGATTAAAAGCAGACTTTTGACAGTATGCTCTTGTTTTCAGGGGTTCTTTTTCAAATTCGCTAGATTTGTTTTGGATATAACGTTTGACGTGATGAAGAAATACCCGATGAGATTTGAAGAGTTGACGATTGATATATAAAAACTTATTTCGCTTGATGAATTTGGAAAATCTAGGTTGTTGTTTCTTCAATGTGATGTTACGATAGAGATTCTTTCTTCTCAGAATAAGGGGATTAGTCATGCAAGAGTGATCAATGATTTCCTTTGATTGGTTTGGATTCAGTTGATTCTTGTTTTGGAAATTTCAAATCTTATTTTATCAGAGTGAAGGCTGCCCCTTCACGATAAAGTGTGTCAAATGATATGGATAAAAGTTTCCCGATCTGGAAACTAGATTTGACGATTTGAGAATTTTTAGACAAGTGTTTGTGAGATAAAAATCCGTAAGATGTTAAAGAATTTGATTGAGACTGATGATGAAAATTTTCCAGATTATGATAGGAGAGACGTCCTCTATTGTGCAATTCGTTTCAAATTCTAACAACTTTGTTTGACACAAATTTAAATTGAGAAAAATTTTCAATGGTTTGTTTTGTCACTCTGGTTTGAAAAAAGATGAATTTTTGATGAAAAAGTCTTTTAAAATGTTTTTGAAATTTTCAAAAATTCTCAGTTTCAACTTTCTGTTTTTCGGCTTTTGATCACGCGCTAGAACAGAGATTAGATGCGCTACTTAATTGCTTTGATGCGCTAAAGGAATGAGCACACGCGCTAATCTGCCCCAAGATACGCGCTAAAATTTGGATTTTGGAAAATTTTTGTTGACCGGTGAAAAATCTACGCCCTAGACTGGGCTTCCAATGCGCTAACTGTTGGAGAATATGCGCTATAATATGATTTCTACGTGCTAAGATGTTTCTTTTACGCGCTAAAGTTAGGTCTTTTGAAAGTTACTATTGAATTTTTTGAAAAAGTTACGCGCTACACTGGGCCTGACACGCGCTAGCTGTTTGAGTGGATGCGCTAGTGTATGTATGCTAAGCGCTAGGATGTGGCTGCCACACGCTAAAATAGGACTGTTGAAAATTGCTGTTGAAATTTTTTGAAAAATTACGCGCTACACTGGGTTTGCTACGCGCTAAGTGTTTTGTTTTATGCGCTAATATTTGATTCCTATGCGCTAAGAGGTAGCTGAGACGCGCTAGACTGTGTTGTGGATGTGCTAAAGGATTGTATATTGGTTTACCTCAGGATTGAAACGCTACTGTTTTAACTGCATGCACTAATTTGATGTTTGGATGCGCTAATAGAAGTGTTCCACGCGCTAAGATGTTGCTCTTATGCGCTAGACTGCCCTGATTTTTCTGTTTAGGAGATTGTTTTGTAGATTTGGAATTTTGTTGAGAAATTTTCAAGTGTGATGAATGATTTTTTGAAATAACAAATGTAAGCACGGCACACAAAGTACAATCATTTTGCTTAATCTAACAGAAAGTGTATATTCTTGCGAGGATGTGTTCAAATCCCCGATGTTTTAACAAGTTTGGATACAAGTAAGACACTTCAGAAAGACTCTTTATTCAAGGGTTATCAATAACATCATAGCCCACTAGTCTCGATACTCCGTCAGCTCAAACAGCTGTGTCACCCCCTAGGGGGTGCCCAGTTTTTTGCCTTTTGCCAGAAGTTAACCCAAAGTGAATTGCTTCACAATTGAGTAGTTATCTTGGGAGATATATGGTGAGTAATCTTGGGGGCGGATTCTTCCCCACCCTTGCACTATGATGTTACAATGTTTGGTTACTGACTCGGCTCAAAGTTTCTAATTCTATGGTTCATAATCAGGCTTCCCATTCGGCCGTCAGTGATAAACTCCCTCAGGAGGCTTCCCAACCTTTAGAACAAAGGCTTTACGTATCTCGAGGATACTGGGGGAAGGCTAATCACTGCGCGCAACCGTTGAAAAGGACTTTCGTCACTTTTCACATTTGATTATAGTGGGTTGGAATTCTTGGCGTCAAAGCCGTTCCCCACTTAGGTTGTTCCCTTCACACCAGCCAAAGAATGGCTTTAAGAGTTTTTCAACCCCTTGGGAAGGCAGGCCTGATAAAGGATTTAAATGCTTTGAAATAACTGAAAGCAGTAAGAGTGGTCTGGATTTTTGATCACCCAGTTAAGGGGAGAGCATATTCCTATCACTTTCGAGACAGAGCAATCAATTGTTCTTTTTAAACCTCCAATTCAGTGATTTGCTAACCTATGTAGAGATGTTGCTCCACAAAAACATGATGTTCTTTTTAATCTTAAAGAAAGATTTGCTGATCTAGAAAAATGGAAATGGTCAACAAAGCAAATTTTTCGTTTTGGAGGTCAACAAAAGAAATCTTTTTTTTTTTTTGTTGTTTGTAAAAATAAAATTCTTCGCTCTACCTGCAAGAAACCGTTAGAACCCTACAAACAAAAAAAAAAAAAAAGATAAAATGTTAGGTGATTCTGGAGGACTTCTACAAGTCTAAAATTTTAATTTGTTTACAATAATTTTTATTTATTTTTATGCGCTACAGAACAAACTGTACGCGCTACAATATATGTGCGATGCGCTAAACTTTATGATAGAAGCGCTACTCTGTTTTCTGGATGCGCTGATCTAGGTGTTGGAAGCGCTACTCTGTGTTTGTCTTTTTTTCTGCAAACAGTTCTGCAAGGAAATTTTAAATCTGATGCGCTAATGTTTGAGTTCAAAGCGCTGGATTATGTATTACAAGCGCTAAAATGGGGTTTGGATGCGCTAATCTGTCAGGTCGATGCGCTACTCTGTGTTTTGCCTGTGTCGAGACCTACAGGGAAAATTTGTTAAACAAACTCATGTGCTAAGAAAAGGACTTCACGCGCTAAAACAGAGAGCCCACGTGCTAAACAGTAGGCTAGAAGCGCTAGACTGTTAGGCGGATGCGCTACTGTATGTTTTTGACGCGCTAATTCCTATTTCCCGCGGACCTGCAAAAGTGATCAATTTGAAAAAATGATTTGTTATTTGGGGTAAAGCCCCACGGTGGGCGCCAAAAATGTATGTGGGAAAAGTGGGCTAATAAAAATTAATATGTGAAAATATTTTTAGAAACTAGTCCACACACACACACAGGACTTCTTGATGCAAGCTATGGAGTAACGTAGTGTTACTCAGCTTCCCAAGGAGGGTCCCATGGTTCTCTATCTCACAATGTCCCTCAAACCAATATTTTTGCTCTCAGATCACTGAGCAAAATGGTTTAGGGATGGCAAATATGAGAACGAGAGATGCTTTGATAGATTTTAGTATGAAATGGAGATTAAGCTATGTATGATTCTAAAATGCAATACACTAGATGATAAGATGATGAGGTTAGTATGAATACTATCCTAACATGATATATTTAGTCTATGATTGAGCTAAAATGATAAAGAAAGTACTCTAGCATGCATATTTAGTCTAATTCCTGATCTAAAAGAGGCTAAATGATGAGCATATATGAAATGAAAAAGCTTGAAAGTATTTGAGCATAAGTATAATGCTTCAAATTTGAAAGATGATTGTTAAGAATGGAGGAATGAGAGCTCTATATATAGCATAAATAGGGCAATGGATGGTCAGGATTGAAAGGTTTAATCAAGGGCCAGGTTTGAAAGTTTGGGGATCCATGTGCACAATTTGTACTAATGAAATGGTGACAAGTGTCAACATAGGATTGGGTTGAGAGAAGAGGTTGGAGGCATTAAAGGCCTGAGAAGACCTCATGGTTATCTAAAGGCTAAGGGTCAAGTCTAAGTTAGGCTTACCCACTGGATTAAGAGTTAATCCAGAGATAAACCTTTGTGCAAATGATTAAGAGATAATCATGGTCAAAGCATTAATGACCTGATGAGACCCTTGGGTTGGATAGAGGTTGAGTCAAAACAAATGTTTTAACCATGTGGGAAGGTTTGAATTAACCATTAATGGTTATTGGAGACTTTAGGGATTAAGTGGTTGAAGGTTGGAAGCCTTTAATGGTTTTCAAAGACTTTAAGGGTTTTAGTGGTTGAAGGTTGGAAGCCTTTAATGGTTTTCAAAGACTTTAAGGTTTTTGAGAAGTGACTTCCCTTTGCTTAGGGATGTGACAAAATTTAGAGGAGGGTTAGGTTAATTAGAAGCGTTTAGAAGATTCTAGAAGGGATTAGGAAAGGGTTTGGGATTTTGCAAGTGGATGGAGGGATAATAGGATTTAATTGAATTAAATGATTTTCATTCAATTTGGTTGTAATTAAATAAATTTGATTTATTCAATTTGGGATAACTATTTAATTAAATTTGAATTTAATTAAAAGTGGATAGGGGATTTAATTGAATAAAATGATTTATTCATTAAATGGGTATAGTGAATTTAATTTAAATAAATTGAGTAACTTATTTAATTAAATAGAGGAATGTGGATAATTTAATTAAATTGGATTTAATTAAATAGAGAAATGAACATAAAATATTCATTTAGGAATATGGTCATTTTTATACGTCTACACATACATACATACATATATATATATATGTATGTATGTATACATACATACATACATACATACATACATACATATATATATGTATGTATGTATGTATGTATGTATGTATGTATGTATATATCTATGTATGTATGTGTGTATATATATATACATATATATATGTATATATATATACATATATATATATGTATATATATATACATATATATATATGTATATATATATGTATATATATATATATACACACACACATGCATGCATGCATGTACATTGAGTTATTTTTTGGACCATGACACATATATGTTTTGTTCAATTATGTTTTTTCCCATATTTAATGTTGTAGATTCATAATGACATTAGATGGATTTATAAAATTTAAGTACTTTAATTAATTATATACTTAGATAGATAATTTAGATACTTTAATTGATCATATATACTTATATACTTTACTTAATTTATTATATACTTAAGATACTTTAATTGATCATATATAGTTAGATACTTTAATTGATTATATATTTATGTGCATATGGATTTAGATACTTCCTTAGATACTTCACTTGATTAAATATTTATTACATTACTATGTACTACTCTAATAAACTAAAAAAGCATATCTACTATTTTGTTTAATGGACTAAAGTCTTGCATCAATTTTAGTACTATTTCAAAAAAAGTATGAATGATCTTTTTTTTGTTTTAAATTACTATATGAATATTTGAAAATTAAAAATACACATTAAAGGCCTAAAGTGATATCACAATCACAATCACATCATTGCAACACAATCACATCATTATCCAAGAAGATAATTACAAGTTTTCTATAGAATCATCTAAGGCATCCACAATAATTTTCTTTTCTACACATGAATTACACTTGACTAGAATACCTCTTTCAATGAAATGACAATTGAAATATAATGAGATACTAGGTCACATATTAATAAAAATATAACATGGTCTCATAAAACATTTATAAAACAAAACAACGATTAAATGTCTAGACATACGTGTACTAAACAAGCTCATAAAACATGTATAAAACAACATACAAGTATCAAATAAAACATCATATACATCTACAACGTATATGTATAAAATAAAGTTTGAGCAAATAAACAAAGTGCCAAATAAAACATAATTCACATGTCCCACATATATGTAAAAAAGTATGTACTATATGTAAGCTCATGTCAAACATGACATAAAAAATAACTGTGAAAAAACTAGGTCAGTGGGCCCTCCACCGATCCATGTCCTGAATGTAGTCTTTGCACAAGAAAGTACACATGTATAAGCACATGATAGAAATAAATATTACTTCAGCATAAGTATGCAAATTTTACTTCAACATAAGTACGCAAATTTTACTTCAACATAAGTACGCAAATTTTACCAAGCCTAATCCAACATCCACATCCTCAGACTGTACGCACACAGGAGGATGTCAGGATGAAGAACTCAAACCTAATCCATGAACCTGCATGTGTGTGTGTGTGTTAAAAATAAATTTTACTTCAAAATAATTCTGCAAAATTTACTTCAACATAAGTACACAAATTTTACCTAGCCTGATCCAACATCCGCATCATCAGACTATACACGTGTAGGAGGATGTCAGGATGATGAACTCAAACGAGATCCACAAACTTGCATATGTGTGTGTGTGTGTGTGTGTGTGTGTGTGCTAAAAATAAATTTTACTTGAACACAGGTATGCAAATTTTACTTCAATATAAGTATACAAATCTTACCTGCCCTGATCCAACATTCGCATCATCAAATTGTACACGTGCAAGAGGAGGCCGGGATGAAGAAGTCAAACATGACCCACAAACCTGGATATTATGTTAAAAAAGAATTAGTTCATTTATGTCTTTGAATTGAAATGAGCTCTCTAGATATACATATCTATTTAGATCTTAAAATACCCGACTGTGAGCATGTGTAGGAGCAGAAGGAGCCTGCAAATCTCTTAATGTCTCCAACGTAACAAAACACTGTATATAATTAAAAATTCAAATTTTGTTAACAATTTTGAAGTTGAAATCCACTATTTAAAATCAATTAAATAATACAACCTTGTAGAAAAAACAATGTACCTCATGTGACTTGAAGGCTCTTTCGATCCCGCTGACCTCAGATGAATGGAAGGAGACGTGATCAATGTCTATATCCAGATATGCATCACCTAAGTCAACAAGCATACTAGTATAGTGGTCTGGACCTCGAGCAGGAGGTATAAAAGTATGTTGACTATAATGTGGGGGGGTTGTAAGAACATATGGCGGTGGTATATGTTGCAAGGGCTCAGGTGTCAGATCGATTGGTGTAGCTTGAGGAGGAGGTGTAGGATCAACAGATGTCTATGGTAGAGGGGTTGTAGGATGCAGTAGAATACCCTCCTCTCTCTTCATATCACCTTGAGATGCTCTGCCACCATGAATGCTAGATCCACCTCCATGAACATGTCGTCTCATGTATGTCGCTATAGAGTCGAGTGGGATCCCATACTTAGAATAAATAAACATGTAAGCATCAAATAAATCACTTGACGGGAATGCACTCATCCGCTACAAAGGATCAACCTCTCTTAACCATGCAACATCAAGGGGAGATGATATGTCTACACAGATATAAAGATCATATCTTCTCAATGATGCATCTATAGCATGTGGAACAGTTGTCTACAAGCACAATAAGTATCTCCCGACATGATCAAATGGCATCTGATTGACTTGAGTGGCAATCTACGTAAGGCTATAGAAAAGGTCTCTCTTGGCATCATCCTCTATTGCATTTGTTGCCTTTTCTAATTCCAAACGTTCTGGTAGAACCAAAAGGTTTGGACCAACTAATACTCATTTATTAATGGGCATTGGTGCATCAGGTGATCTATATTTATCGCACAACCTCCCTCTCCCCTACCCAACATTCACTGGTATATCTATATAATCTACATCCAAGCCCATGTGAAACTTTGCAAACAAATGTTTGCAGAAATAAAGTGGCCAGTCATCATTTTGTGGCCATTTATGATGAGTTGCCAACCATCTAGGATAGATGAATGGCACAACAAGTGGATCAGTGCACCTGGTGACTAAATAGGCCCTAACCTTATGGTCTCTCCCTACATAATGGGGGAACATGTTGTGCACCTATGTTGTAGAAACATCCGTGCCTATGGTTTTCCATCCCACCATGCTAGTCACACTATGAGAGAGGGAAGCATAGAAAGATTCAATAAATATATCATCATATGGATTATACGATTGAACATTGTCAATCATATTCATCATCTCATCCCTAATGATCTATGTCCTATCCCTATTTGGTTG
Organism: Cryptomeria japonica; assembly: GCF_030272615.1. Classification (NCBI taxonomy): domain Eukaryota; kingdom Viridiplantae; phylum Streptophyta; class Pinopsida; order Cupressales; family Cupressaceae; genus Cryptomeria; species Cryptomeria japonica. Next base: position 102,317,045 of record NC_081414.1, read on the forward strand.
GGCAGGTGCAGTCAATAATGTACTATCAAGATGGTCTATGGCATGCTATAGAGCCTATATGGTCTTGACAAAAAATCGAGCCTTGGCAACACTGCCATCAAAGGATATTTGACTAGATTGACTAGATGTTTGGTCACCCTCACGATGAACACTATCCTCAGATGGATGATCAACCATGTGGAAAATATATGCATGTGTAGTTACAAAAGAAAATAATTTTTAAACTAATTTAATGTAATTCAAACTAATTTTGAAAACTATTTTAAACTAATTCAAACATATTTGAAAATGATACCATTGTAATTTAAAGTAATTCGAACTAATTGACACTATTAAAACTAATTCAAACAAATTTAAATTGATACAATTCTAATTTAAACTAATTCAAACTAATTTGAGATTCATGCAATTTAGTAATTAAATATAAAACATTTGATACAAATTACATTAAAGAAACATAAAAACTAAATACACATACATATATATACACACACATACATGCACAAATACACACATACACATACACACATACACACACATACATACATATATACACACACATAAACACACATACACACATACACACATATACATATACATACATATATACATACATACACACACATACATACATACACATGCATACATACATACATACCCACACATGTCACACACACAAACATACACATACACACATACATACACATACATACATATACATATAAATGCACACACATACAAAGATACACATACATACATACATACATAAATAAATACATACATACGTACATATATACATACATACATACATACATACATACATACATACACACACACACACACATGTCACACACACATACATACACATACACACATACACATGCATACATACATAAATACATACATACATACATACATATAGTACACATTCACACATACACATACATACACACATGCATACATATACATACATACATACATACATACATACATACATACATACATATATACATACACATATACACGCATACATACATACATACATACACACACACATATCACACACACATACATACATATACACATATACACACACACACACATACATACATACATACATACATACATACATACATACATACATACATACATACATATAGTACACATTCACACATACACATACATACACACATGCATACATATACATACATACATACATACATACATACATACGTACATACATACATACATACATACATACACATATACATGCATACATACATACATACATATACACACACATATCACACACACATACATACATATACACATATACACACACACACATACATACATACATACATGCATACATACATACATACATACATACATACATACATACATACACATACATACATGCACACATACATATATTCACATAGACTCATACAAACACAAACATACATACATACATACATACATACACATACACACATACACACATACACACATATGTATACATATGCATTACATAGACAGATACATACATACACACACACACATAGACACATAAATACATACATACATAAACATACACACACATACATACATACATATATACATACATACATATATACATACATACATACATAGATACACACACATGCACATGCACACACACACACACATACATACATACATACATACATACATACATACATAGAGATACATGTGCACATGCACATAAAAATACATACATATACATATACACACATGCATATATGTATACACATATATACATACACAAACACATACATACACACATATATACATAGACATACATGTGCACATGCACATACACAGATACATACATATACATATGTACATATACATATACACATACACACATACATGCATATGAACATATACATATATGCATACATGTACTCACATACATAGATACACATACACATAATACATACATGTATACACACACATACACATACATTCACACACACACACACACATACATACACACAAACATACATGCGTGCACGCGCACACACACATGATCTATGTATGTGTGTGTAGGTGTATATGTATGTGTATGTGTATGTGTATGTGTATGTGTATGTGTATGTGTGGGTGTGGGTGTGGGTATGGGTGTGTGAGTGTGAGGATTGAAGTTTGTATGTGTGTGTGTATTGATTAGAATATTTTATGGTTTAATAGTAAGGGTAATGAGAAAATGAACATTATTTTGTTATCGTTTAATAGTAATGATTATATTTTTCTAATGGTTTCATAGTGTGGGTTTTCAAAATTTGTTTAATTTAATATTTTTTTTACATTTTTCTAATGGTTTCATACTAAAGGTTTTCAAAAAATTGATAAACTAAAAAAATATTAAAAAATACATAACAAGATATATATATATTTTTTAAATAAAAAAAACAAAACAAAAAAAAGGGAAAAAAATTGTACATACCTCAAAAAAAAAGGGTCAAAACTAAGCTCTTTTCGTAGTTCAATCAAACTCACTAAGCTCCTAGGTGTTGAATGGCAGGGGTCCCCCAAAAATCGAGTTCATATAAAGAATAGAAAGTTTGGCTGAACTATTGGTGCCATGCCCGTAGTGGGCGCCACGCGACGTGGAATTCATCCGGCCAAACTTAGTTTGGTTGAACTCAGTCCAACTGAACTAAGTTCAATTGGACTACACCCGTTGGCCCAAGGAGTGACACAGGTTTGTGATTTTGCCCATATCTACTATAATTATCAGGTCAAAAGTGTGTCATCCTTCATCAAGAATCTCTTTCACCTAGCAATAGGAGGAAGGTATCCATTCTTGTTCTCCTTCCTTTCTTTTCATAGAAGATGTTATATTTGTTCAAGAAACCCCTCTTGGAGGAAGATGTATTTTGAGCAAAGATCTCTTCTCCTCCAAGGATCTCCTTTACACTTGTTGCAAGATATCTCTTTTTCAACTATCTTATCCTTGCTTGAAGAGTATTTCCTCTTTAACTTGTATTTATGACATTGTTGCCTGAAGGTTGGTATCCTTGTTTCTAGCTTCCTTAAGACATCGATATAAAGCTATGTTGATATCTTAAGGGGGGGCACCCATATCACTCCCTTTGTACCATATTGTACTATATTTTTGCATATCATTCTTGCATGTCTTAAATGGGGTGTTCATCCTCTAAATCGAAGGAAACAAACTCTTACACAAGATGCTTCACACCCAGAACCAGACACAACATTGATATATGTCTTAAATGGGGTTACACATCACTGAAACCAGAGAAAACTCTTACATGGGATGTCCTCAAAACCAGGTATGTGTTTGTCATTTGCCTCTTGGCATTCGCACATTTGCCTCTTGGCATTTTCACAGTCGCCTCTTAGAATTTGCATTTACATTACATGTCTTAAACAGGTTGTGCATGCTTGAAACAAAAGGAAACAAACTCTTAAATGGGGTACTATATACTTGAAACCAAACATCACTTGCATATACATATGAGGATGAGTGGAACTAGCAGTATAGGGCTAGACTATTCCCACTCTCCTCCCCAATATCGATCGCCTAAATAAAAACATTGAGGGGCGAGGTATCTATGTCTTCTCTCATCATTCTTCTCATGGGTCACCTAGAAAAGCATATCTAGTGTGTATTCATGCTCTCTCTTCTTCCTCTCATGAAATCATATCTTTTCTATTGATAGTTCATTGATGATGCTTGCTTTTCTCTTTTATGTGATTGCTTGTGTTAGTGAGATGGCATTTTTTAGGAATGATATGTGGTTGAGACATTTTGATATTGAGGTCTCTTTAGCTAGTTGACTTGAGATCTTGTCTTAGTTCTTAGCTTTTGTGTGTTGTGTATCTTTTTGTCTTTCACCTTTTCATGTCTTTTTGTATTTGTTTGACTTTTTTAATTTTGTCTTGTTTTTGTGTGCCCTTGCAAATGATTGACTGAGTTAAGATCCTAAGATTGGGGGCTTGGTTCCTCAAAATTAGTGATTTCTTATACTCCTTGTAATTTTGCTCCACATTCCTCCTCTTCTTCATCTCTCTTTCATCTACTTTACCTTAAGTATTTATGTAAGCTCATACTCCTACTAAAGTGGGGGCTAAATGTTGCATCCTAAATTGTACTCCCTTACAATTTAGTCCATATTTTGGGCCCTCACCTTAGTGTACATACTCCAATGCTTAATTAAGACCTAATTATGCATTCACCATGCAAATTTCACCTTTTCTTCATTCAACACACTACATGGCCCCTTGTCCCAACCCTAAAATAGGGTAGGACCAGAGCATGGTGCTTGGGTCCTCATTGCGACCAGAGTGCCATGATTTGGTCCTATTATGCCTTGCACATCTCGCCCCATCATTTTATTTGTCTTAAAATGTGGGTCCCCCTTTTTGTTTTCCTTCTTTCATTTTTCTTTTTCTTTTTGTTCTATTCCTTTGGGATTTTGGGTTTCTGAAACCTTGAGGTGCCTCTTGGTTTCCTTCTTTTCTTTTTCTTTCTTTGGAATTTCAGAATTTCAGAACCCCAAAGCTTTCCTTGTTTTGTTCTATTTCTCAAGACCTCGGGATCTCGGAACCGTGAAATCCGGAAGTCTTGTTGGGATTGCTTTGATCCTTTTTTTAAAGCCTCGGGATCCCATATGTCCAGGTTCTTGAGTTATTCATGTTTTGTTTGTTTTTCAGACTTCAAAATTCCAAAATCCCAAAGTTTGTTCATTTGTTTTCGGTTTTGAGCCTCGGGGTTCTGCAATCCCGAAATCATGGGTTCTCTTTGTTTTGTGCCTCGCCTCAGAACCCCAGAGTCATGAGGTGGTGTTCTTCTTGTTTTCTAGAGCCTTGGGATCCTAGAACCCTAGAATCCTGAGATTATCTGTATTTTGTTTGTCGAACTTCAGAGTTTTAGAATCTCGAAACCTCGAGGTTGATTGCATTAAAGGGGATGTATGGTCACCCAAGGGAGGGGGTATAAATAGTGGTAAATGAGTCATTTCAGCTCATTTGTGCACTCAGTTATTATGAGTTTCTCTTCTCTCCTTCGATGATTTTGTTTCCTACGGTGTCCTTTTTCCATCGTCCTTCCTTTTCCAGGTAGGTTGTTGTATTCCTCTTGTTTGTTTTTTTCATTTTTCATGTTTCCCGCTTCCTTAGTTTAGGGTTTAGTTTAGATTTCATGCTTTCAATAAAATCAATTTTTTATTGATCCTTAAGATTTTTGGCCTTATTTCTAATTTCCAGGATTTCGAGTTCTCGATGTTGGATATTGCTGGTCATTACTGCTGCTAGGATATGTTGTTGTCATTGATATCAACATATTCCTGTGTATTGCTCTAGTGATTGTAGATTGGGAAGATATTATGATCTGGTTTTGAAGTTTTATTTTGTTGATCACTATTTTGTAGAGTTTGGTATATCCTCTAGTATATTTTGGTGTGATCAAATCTTGTGCTGATATTTTGGGATATTATTTGTGATGGTCTTGTTGTGGAGGGGGAAAAGTGAGACCGAGTAACTAAGACCTAATTCCACTTTAGCCAACACATTGGAAATACAAAAGAGCTTATGGAGATAGCTCACTTTGGCTACTTCTTGTGAGAAAGATAGAGAAAAGGATTATCTCGTAGGGTTTCTATTCCTCTTGCTAAATATGAAGATAAGATGTGAAGGATTGATCAATTAGACTAGGAGATGAAGAATAAAGCATATATGAACTGAAATTGAACAAACTTGCAGATCTAAAAATTAGATACTGAAAGAAGAGAAGGGGGAGGAAACTGAATATGCACCTGATGCTAAAAACTAAGCCAAACTGACTAGGACCAAGGTGCCACGCCACTATCCTATTTCTACAAACAAGAGGCTGTAACTGAAAGGTTGCAAATTGGAGATCCTAGACCTTCAACCTGCCAAAATTCACTGATTTTGAGGGGGGCTAGGGTACCACGCCCCTATCCTGGGCAAGACTAGGGAACCACAACCCCATCCTTGATAGATTTGGGCAAATCCGAGACTTCTGGGCAGTGCCTGTGTCTTTTCTTGAGCTAAAAGTCCTATGGGGTACCTGTTTCTACACCTGCAACTGAAAAGAGAGGGTTTGGGTGGCTATATAGGGTTTTGCCTCATTCAAACCCCTATTTTGGTGATTTCCACCTCCACAAATAGCCAATAATGTACTGAAAATGTGTGTGCTATAACCTTGTGTGTATGCAAGATCCTAAAATCAATGCAGACAATCTAGAGCAACCCTAAAATGCTTGTAATTGACAAAGTAAATTCTCTAAATCAATGATGCAAAGTGATATAAAGCATGAATGTGAATATATAAATTGATGTAATGAAGCTTATGCAAAGACATAAAAATAACATGAAACCATGCCCAACCCCTAAGGGAGGGGTACAAGCCAATCGCCAGTCGGTGATCTCCTATTATTGGATTCAATGTCTTCAAGGATCCTAATTGATTATGAATGCTTGATGAAATATTTTTGAATGTTGTCAAATGTTTTTGAAGACTCCACATAGTCTTCTCTTTCACTACATAGAAGGCTCCTTGTGCTCCAAAAAACTACTCTTAGATTCTTAGATACAATTTCTTAGATCCCTTCAAACGAAGAAAGAGAACTCTTATGTATGAAACCCTAGATCTTAATTTCATCTTTAGGCTGACTTAGAGATTGAATTTCCTGCCAATTTCTTGGGGCTAAGCATTATAATATCATAGGACTATGCTCCCAAAATTTCAAGAAAAAAGTCGAGGACCATGTGTACTTTCAATATGGTCCGACCAACTTTTCACCAAATTTTTGGGGCTGTTAGATATGATGATATTAGAGAGAATCCCAAAGTTAAAGCTGATTTTGAGGTGTTTTGATATGCGAAATTGGGACTTAAAGGTTGAAATAGGACATAATTAGGGTTTATGATTTAATGATTTATTGGAGGAATAAAATTAAAAAGGGGCACACTTAGGGTAAAGGGCCCAATTTTATGATGTATGAAGTGATGAAATAGGACTTTATATTTAATTAAATTCCTGAAGGTAAATTACAATGCAAGATGCAAACACATTAAGGCATGTGCTAAACCAAGTGTGGAATTGTACCACCCTAGCAAGGGTGTACAATTTACGACACTACATTTAGGCCCCACTTTAGTAGTCATATGACACTACATGCATATGAAAGCTAAAGTAAAGAAAAGTAAACATTCATGAAAAAGGATATATCCACAAGTTGTCAAACGAATCCCCCATCAGTATCTGCAGTACACAATTAGGAACCACACCCTAAAAAACCACATGTTAGATAAAATCACAAAATCACCTAAATGCTTACTAAGGAAGGTGATGAAATTCACAGTAGCTATTTGCCCCCCCTATTTTGGCTTTCTAATTTTAGTGATCAATTGAAATAGGGTATCATGTTTACCACATCAAACTGTGAAACAAGATTGATGACAAAGCTCATAAGAAGATTTGATACAAGATAAAAAAACTAATGGAGAGTCATTTAGTAAGAAAGAGAACTAAACCTCAATTCCAACACAACAAAGAGTGTGAGGATTTGAGAGTTCTCTAACACAAGATGAAAGATTTAAATGAAAAAAAATGCAAGAGATATAATCCAAAAATGCAACTCCATAAAGGAAATTGGAAAAGAATGGAGGATTGAAATGATATTAAAGAGATTATTTATAACAACACTCATCTTAAAGAAGACAAGAGCTCCTCATCAGGGATATACACCTGCACAAAATAGAAGGGTTTATTATAAAAGATACTACTCAATGAAGAAAAGAAATTGATGAATGATCAAAGACTTCTATAAAGCGGAAAATCGCGATCGAACCCTAGTTGTTCTCCCCTCTTCCAACTCCGAGGAGAGAGAAGGGAGGTTCGCTAGGATTCGATGGTTTTCACTTATGGGAGAGACTTTACATTCAAAAGAGGGGTTGAAACCCACTAGATCCAATCCCACGCAATGCAAGATTGGATGCTAAATGTGTTTCAAGGGTTAAGACAGCTAGGCTACCCTCTTTTGTAAAGAATGTTGATAGAAGAATTAAACTAAGCATGCATAGAAAGTGACAAAGATTTGCTTATAAACTGAGTTCGGATTATAGGATGAAGCTGCGGACCTGGAATTAGCAGTAAAATGTCGATACGGCGCTGTCCTGCAAATTTGAGCAAAAGTTGTCAGGACGATGGCGCCCGGCGCCACGGTCCTCCGAAAAATCCGCGAAACGAAGGGGGATCTGTTCATCTCTGCACAAGGATTCCAGATCTTCAATTTCAGCCGCGTACCTGCAACCTACACACAGAAAAGCGAAGACGATTGGGGGGTTAGGGATTAGGGGTTTGCCTTTAGGTCAAACCCCGGTTTTGGAATTAACCAAGAAATGAGCAAGAGCTGTAAATGTAAATGTATGTAAAACAAGTACTAATACCTTGCTCTAAGGATGTTTGTATCCTTATGTGCGAAGGTTTAGATGTTGTATGTTGTATGTTGTATGTAGCATGTGATCTCCTCTTCAATGGTTGAATCCTTGACTTGAATGCAACACTTAGCCTTGAATGGAAACTTAGAAGGAATGCTTGAATGCTTGAATGCTTGAATGTTTGAATGTTTGAATCTTGAATCTTGCTTTCGCCTTTTTTCCATCCTCTCCCAAATGAGAGAGGAAAATGTAGTTTATATACTTGTCAATTAGGGCTGATAGACTGATTTTCCCGACCTTAGGCCGACCAGGAAAGTTTATTTTCCAAATTGCAAACAAAAAGACCTGAGCCCCTTAGGAGACCGGGCCCAAAATAGGACCCAGGGACCAGGGCGCTGGGCGCCATGGTCCTGGGGAATAGGGGGTGCCCTGGTCCTGAGGGACCAGGGCGCTGGGCACTCTGGTCCCACCTCCCGGGACAACAGGGTGCAAGGAGGTTCAGGCCAGGGTGCTTGAAAAATGCAGTTTTCAGTGTCGTGAGCAAGTTTCAGGGTCTCCATTCAGGTTGCATGTTGCGTCGCCATCGTGAAGACCAAAATGCAGTCGAAATTGCAAGTGTCGCAATTTTAGGACGCTACAACTTCCAACACCAAGGAGGAGGTCCCAATTAAGGATATGTATTTAAGATCCCCATTAGGGATCCTTGTTCCAATATGAGAGAAGGAATTCAAATATGAATAAACCTCTACAATCAATAAGAAATCCTCATAGAAGATGCTACTTCACAAAGGGGAAATTTTAATCTTAAGAAGGAGAGATATTTGAAATCACTCTTTCCCCCCATATATAGGGAGAAGAGATGAGATAGAGATAGGCTATTATGTTGCTTCCAAAAGTATGATTGCACGTGAAATTGTACCATCATGAATGATAATGAGCCCCCAGTAAGTGAGCTACCAATGTCACACAATGATGAGCAACATAATAGCCATCAATGTTATTTAAAGACATGATAGACTGAATGAGGTATTTGAATATGACATGTTAAATGCTCTACTATAAGTGAGATTAAAAACATGTATAAGATGATGAATGTTAAAAAGTCTTTAGAAAGAGAGAGGTTTATAGGAGAAGAATAGGCCACCCAGTCATAGTTTCTTGAACACAAGAAATCTTAGGAGAGGAATAAGTGTAACTCATTAAAGCCTTATTCCTAGAAGAAGGGATTTTAAAATGAGTAGAAGATAAAGTCTCATAAGGGGGATTAGAAATATCTTCAGGAGATTCGTAAAAATATTTTTTCATCACCAAGATTTCCTTATGAGGGGGATGAGTGTTGAAAGAAGTAGAAGATGATTTAATTGAGGTGAGGTCATCATCACTTCTAAATATAGCATTCACATTGATAGATGGTCTTTTAGTTTCTTTGGTGGGCTTAGAAGGATTATATACAAGTCCAAATGAACCCTCATGTGTGTTATGTTCTAAAGGAACTTTAATTCCTTGTTCATTTGCACTACAACCATTGCCATTATATCCACTCTTAGCTAAAATGTAAAAACCAAGACCATAAAGGGATGCCAAATCAGAAAGAGATGGTGATGCCTCATAGGTCTCAGTGCTATATGAATTAGAGGAAGGATTTGATGACTCATTTGAATTAGAAGTAGCCATGAAGTGGTTACTTAGTTGTTTAGACAAAGTGGGTTGCTCTTTAGGTTCCTCCTTTGATTTCTTCTTCTCAATCTTAAATTGTTTTCGAAATACTCTATACTCTCCTATATAAGTAGGGTTAAAGTCTAGAGATCTCGAATCATCATCTGAGAGAACTCCTTCAGGAGAAAAGACATCCTCGGGAGGAGATTTCGATTGAGTAGAAGAATCAGGAGTACTAGAAGGAACAAGATCATTAAAGGAAATAGATGTATTTGAAGAAGTAGGAGGATTGGGAGAAGAATGGGAAGTAGTCGAACAAGAAGATCCAGATTTTAATGGTTCTTGACATTTGTCAGCTAACAAGGTATATGTCTTATTGTTATAAATGAACTTGACTTGCCTATTCAAAGTTGAGGGGACAACTTGCAAGATATGAATCCAAGGTCTCCCTAATAGAAGGTTATATGTCAAATTACCAGGCATAACATGTATAGGTGTAGATATAGTGACAAGACCTAACTTAACAAGAAAGGTTATGACACCTAAATCTTGTTTAGCAAAATTATCAAAGCCTCGAATAGAAAGAGAAGCTGGTTTGATGAGAGAATGATCCACATTGATCTTATCCAATAAGTCCACACCACAAACATTAAGGCCAGACCCATTGTCCAAAAAGGTTCATCTTATAGCACTATCATTGATAATAACCACAATCACAAGAGGATCATATTGGTGTTGGATTTCACGAGTAGGTAACTCATATTGTGTGAATACAATTCAAGCTTTGGGTTTGTTTGTAGGATCAATCAAAGAAGTCATGTTATTAGGTGTCACCGCAGGTGGGACATCTAAGTTTTTCAAAGCATCTTGTAACATCCCATGATAAGAATGTGAAGTTTGAACCAAATCCCAAATAGAAATCTTGGTAGGAGTAGCTTTAAGTTGTTCAATGAGATCATACTCCTTACTAAGAGTTTGTGATATACGAGGTACTTGTGGAAGAGTAGGTTGAGAGGGAGGAAGTGAAGTTGGGTTAACTAGAAGAGGATTAGGTTGCCTATTGTTTATTGTGGTGTAAGTATGGGCAACCATATGATAACTCTCTTTAGTGATTTTATTAGCATACTCATAAGGGCTCTTAGTAGGATAACCTCCTTGCACAATAATAATAGGTTTCTTAGGAGTGCAAAAAGAATCATTAACATAACCACCTTGAACCACTAAGATAGGCTTACGTTGAGAACTTTGAGAAAGAAAACCACCTTGAACTATGAAGAGGGGTTTATTGGGTGTTTCATTCAAATGTATCAAATTCATTGAAGATGATTTAGGAATATCAAAGGTGTCCTTATGAATTTTAGAAGAACAATGAACAAGATTTTTGGAAGAATTGTTGATATTCTCTTCTTGTACTAAAATTTTATCATGGATAATATCAATTTTAGGAGGTATACTAGGAGTAAGAATTGAGGTTTTTGAAGGAAGAGTATTAGTAGGAAAGGTTATATCATCCTTTATCATAAAAGGATCTACATGGGGAATATAATATCTAAGAGAAGGATCAACATTACTCTCTAAAGTTTCACCTTTGAGAGGGATACCTTTGAAAGATAACAATTTCTTCTTGAACTAAGGTATCCTTATTAGTAGAACCTAGTTGGGAAGAAGGAGATTCCTTACCTTTAGAGGGAAAATGATTGAGATTAATGGAAGGTGAGATGTTATCAAGAGAGTTACTCACATAGGGTAAAGAATAATCAACACCTTCTTCTAATGGTTCATCCCAAATAGTGAGGTCATTGAAAAAAGTATTAGAAATATGTTGCACAAAGATGTCCTTATTGTTATTTCCAATTTTGGGAGAAGGGATAACATTGTTCGTTAATTCTTCACCCTTAGGAGGGAGAGTATCAGTACATGTGTTTAAATCAGCCTCTTTCCTCAAAATGTCTTCAATAGGGTCTTTAGGGGAGAGAGAATTAAGGAAATTGATTATGATCTCATCTTCTTTTTCTAAGGTGTATTTAGGGGTAGGAAAAAATTCGGGGCAAGGAGAAGCATTTCTCATTAATGCATCATATCTAGTGGGAATTTTGTTGAATTCAAAAGAGGAAATGTCATCACTAGGAAAAGTAGGGACAATACCATCTCCTTGCACAAAATGATCCTCATGAGGGGAATATTCTTTAGGAGGGAGATGAACATATTTATCCAAAGATTCATGCTTAGGAAGGAGATCTTTGAAAGAAGTGTTCATAACCTCTTGTTGCACTAACATGACCCCATTGGTAAGACTAAATTTAGGAGGAGATAAGTCAATGCCCATCAATACCTTTTCACTTAGAGAAGAATTATGTAAAGAAGGTAAACTAACACTAAGAAAGGTGTTTATGATATCATCCTCTTCCTCTAAGATAGCTAGATGGGAAGGGTGCATTTTAGGAGAATTTTCAAGATCACTCTTCAAATCTTCATCCTTAGAGCATGGGAGAGTTTTGAAGGGGTCGGTAACAACTCTTTTAGGCACTAAAATGTTTTTCATAGATAGGAGGAGGTTCTTTAAGAGATGGAAAAAATGAAGCAAGGGAAGCTAACCCATTCTCATATTTATAAAATGAATGCATCATGACAACAATTTTCCCCTTTCAAATAATAACATATGCAGAATAGAAGGAAATGTTCATTTTTAACCAATGCAAGCACTCTAAATGTTGATTTAGAAAATGAAATTTATGAATGAAATGTATTCCTAAATCAGATCTGAAACTAATGAACCCAATTAAGCTATCCACAAGTTTAATTTTGAATTAAAAAAATTAAGGTTTTAGCAAAATTAACCACTAAAATTTTTAAATTTTCAAGGAATTGAAACTTGTAAATGTGAATTTGAATTTGAAATGGAAAAAAACACTCAAATCTGAGAAAATAAATCAGAATTAAAGAAGATCGGATTCACATTGGGTTCACCAAAATGTGGAATAAAATTAAAAGTGGCACACTTAGGGTAAAGGGCCCAATTTTATGATGTATGAAATGATGAAATAGGACTTTAGATTTAATTAAATTAATTAATTAAATGATTAAAGGGAAATTACAATGCAAGATGCAAACACTTGAAGGCGGGTGCTAAAGTAAGTGTGGAATTGTACTACCCTAGCAAGGGTGTACACTTTACGACACTACACTTGTGTATCTTCATTTCAGATGGTTCCTAATTTGGTGCTCCACAAGATATCTGTCTTCATGACAGTTGTTGATTGGTTGTGTTCTTGAGCTTTCAGACATTGACAGATGAAGATTTGATAAGTGGCGTTGGTGCAGCTGTTTCTGATGATTCTAACATGATTGATGGTGTTTCCTAGTCATGTCCTATTTGTTCTGGGGATCCGCATTGATCGTTGTGTGATTTTTTGATGATTTGCATCAACCGGTGATGATTTTCATGTTATACAGTATTTCTGGTGGTGTAGCGTGTTGCGGTTGATCTTGGTGTGATTTCCAGTGGAGTTGCACATTTGGGAATTTGAATTAGGTCCATGCTATGATATGTAAATTATTGTATTGGTCTAGTGGTCGATCTTTGTATCAAGTGATGTAATTTTGTAATTGTGAGTTGAGGGTTTAGCCGAACTTGTTATCAAGGTTGATGAATTGTATATATAGGTTATATATTCATGTAATTTAGGTGTCAATGGTGTGTCTGCATTATTAGAGAGAGGTGTATGTGTGAACAAGTGATTTATCTTTCCATGAAGTGTTAAGGTGAGATTGGTGTTGCAAGGAAGACATCTATGCATAATCGGGACTATAATTAGGCATTTGGGGATGCTATTCTTTCAGCTCATTTCTTCTGGATTGTAGTCTGAAGCTTGTTGTAACTCAGTGAGACTTACTTGAGGGTTGTAGCCTTCTAGGCCATTATATTTGAGCAGTGAGCTCTAGGTAGTGTGCATGAATGCATGTGCATTCCCCATTGTAATATTTTCACATACTAATGCAAAGTATCATATTATTGTGGGTAGGTTCCCACTGTGGTTTTTGCCTTAGCTGAGTTTTCCACGTCAAAAATCTTGGTGTTGTGCATTGTGTTGTTAATTTGTTTATCTATTTATTGCTGCAATTTATTAGATCTGTTTTGGTAATTAAGTTTGTTATCCGGTGAAGACTGATTCACCCCCCCTCTCAGTCTTCCTTCTTGGTTGCTACTAACAATTGGTATCAGAGCTAGATCCTCTGGTAGAAGCTTAATCTCTTGAGGAGATCTGGGATGGCAGCTAAAGGCTTTATCTTTAAGAAAGACAGTTTGAGGTTTGATGGAAGTAATTATGCTATATGGAAGAATCGGATGGAAGTGCACTTGAAATGTTTTGGAGAAGATTACTGGAAGATTACAAAGAATGCCTATATTATTCCTCAGAATGGACCGACTACCCCTAATGAGATCAAGTAAGCAGAGCATAATATTAGAGTGAAGGAAGCATTGCTTAGTACCTTGACTGATTCTGAGATGACAAATGTAATGGGACTTCAGGCCGCACATGAGATCTAGGAGAAGCTTGAGATCTTATATGAAGGTGATAAACAAGTGAAAGTTGCTATGTTGTAGAGTTTGAAAGGAAAATATGAGACATTGAAGATGGGATATAATGAGAACATACACTCTTTCAAGGCTAAGGTGAATGACCTTATCCTAGGTATCAGATGTGTTGTGGAACTATTGAGGAAGATGAAATTATTGCTAATGTGGTGAGATATTTTCCTCCTGCTTATAAATATAAGGTTGCTACTATTGATGAGATCCAAAGTGTGACTACAGTGACAAGAGATGTGTTGGTTGGAAAGGTTGTTGTATTTGAGCTGAGAAAAATTGGAGAATCACATGGAAAGTATGAAACAACATTTAGAGAATCTGCATCTGTATTTAGTAAGTAGAATTATGATCCCGATGAGTGTAGTTAATCCAGATATGAAAGAGATATAAGAGAGATGGAAGAGCAAGAAAGAGAGCTAGATGATCTTGAATCTTTGATTGCCCAAAGATTACCTAAAGGAGCCGGTAAGTATGATGGAAAGTTTCCCTTGAAATGTTTGTCTTGCAATAAGATAGGGCATTTTTCTTCTAGATGCTCAGAGAGAATGGTTAAGTATGACATACATGATAGATTTGATAAGCATGATAGGAATGATAGATATGAAAAGCATGAGAAGTTTGATAAGCCCTATGAGTCTAATTGGAAGTTTAGAAATCAGAAGAGCTGTTATTATATTGTTGATGAAGGTTTTATAGATGAAGAATTAAAAGGAGATGAAGTTGTGTTTATTGTCATTAAGGAAGATAAACTTGTACATGTTGATTCCACAAGTTGTTCTATTGAGGAGAAAGATTTGGCTGCAAAGGTAGAAGAGAAAGATGAATGAGTAATTGATAGTGGTTGTTCACATCATATGATAGGTGATAAAGGCAAATTTGTAAACATGGAAATGTATGATGGTGGAATAGTTATATTTGGAGATGGCAAAGCCTTTGTAATCCATGGGAGAGGTTCTATTTCTTTTGATGGTAAGCATAATATTGATGATGTCTTGTATGTTGAAGTTTTAAAGCATAATATTTTGAATGTTGGACAGATGGTTGATAAAGGTTATGATCTCCAATTCAAGGATGGAAAATGCAAGATCTTAAATGCCTCTGGTATAGAGATTGCATCTGGGATTAATATTGAAGGTAACATTTTTCATTTGATTGCTGGTGAGAAAAGTTGTCTGATTGCTCAGATTGATGAGAATTGGTTGTGGCATAGGAGAATGTGTCATGTTAACTTTGATTCAATTATTAAGATATGTTCTATACATGTTGTTAGAGATCTACCTAAGATTGTTAAGCCTGCTAATTCGGTATGTAAGGAATGTCAGTTGGATAATCAAACAAGGATTTCTTTCAAGAGAAAACAATATACATCTGATGGACTGCTAAATCTTGTGCATACTGGCCTATGTGGACCTATAAATGTTCGAAGTCTACAAGATGATGGATATTTTATGCTGCTAATTTATGATTATTCTAGGATGATGTGGGCTGCCTTTTTGAAGGAGAAATCAGAAGCATTGGAAAAATTCAAGATATTCAAAGCAAAGGAGGAGACTAAGTCTAGACTAAAGGTGAAGTGTCTGAGATTTGACAGAGGTGGAGAATTTTGTTTAGGTGAGTTCAATTCATTCTGTGAGATGCATGGGATTAGAAGACAATGATCTGCTCCTAGAACCCCTCAGTAGAATGGAGTTGTTGAGAGGAAGAATATAACACTTTTGGATGTTGCAAGGACTATGTTGATTGAAGGGAATGTTCTGAAGATCTACTAGAGAGAAGCCATTAGCACTACTATTTACATATTCAATAGAGTTCACATCAAAGGTGATACTGCTAAGAACCCTTATGAGATTTGGTTTGGTCATTGTCCTACTATGAGATATATCAGAGTATTTGGTCACAAATGTTATATCAAGAGAGATGAGGATATAGGAATGTTTGATGCTAGAAGTGATGAAGGTATATTCTTGGGGTATTCAACAAAGAGAAAAGCCTACCAGTGCTACAAGTACAAGAGACCGAGGAAGATAGTAGAGAGTGCAAATGTGAAGGTGGATTATAACCTTGGGAAAGAGATCAGAGCATGTGGTTATGATGATGGACAACGTCTTGTTTTAGCCCCTATTTAGACTAAAGAGACTAAGCAAAATGATTTGGTAGAGATAGTTAATCCGAATTTTGCTACTGTCAGTGAAGGAGTGTATGAATCTGAGAATCGAAACAATCAGAAGACTCCGAGGTATGTAAGACTAAATCATTCTAAAAATCAGATTATTGGTGATAAGAATAAATGTGTAATGACTAGAAAAAGGTTAGTTGTTGAAGAAGTATTTTTTATTTCCAAAGTTGAACCTAAAGATGTTGTTGAAGCTTGTAAAGATGAAAGTTGGATGAGAGCTATGGAAGAAGAATTAGATCAGATTGAAAAGAATAATACATGGGAACTTGTGCCTAGACCTAAGGATAAGAATGTTATTGGTACTAAATGGGTATTTAGGAATAAATTGAATGAAGCCAGTGAAGTTGTCAGAAATAAAGCTAGTTTGGTTTGCAAAGGATATTCACAACAAGAAGGAATTGATTATGATGAGACTTTTGTTCCGGTTTCCAAACTTGAAGTTGTTAGACTGTTGCTTGCATATGCTACTTATAAAGATTTCAAGGTATATCAAATGGATGTAAAATCTTCTTTTTTGAATGGTGATCTAGAGGAAGATGTCTACATTGAGTAACCTGATGGATTTTCATTGTCAAATGACGGTGACATGGTATGTAAGCTGAAGAAAGATCTTTATGGATTGAGGCAAGCCCCTAGATCCTGGTATGCTAGATTAGATAAATACTTATTGAAATTGGGATTTAGTAAAGGTGTTGCTGACAGTAATCTATACTTTGAGATTGAGAATGACAACATCATAATTGTTGAAGTCTTTGTTGATGATATTATCTTTTGTGGTGATGATGACTTGTGCATGAAGTTTTCTGGTGATATGCAGAAACAATTTGAGATGTCTATGATTGGCAAGATGAAATTTTTCTTAGGTTTGTAGATTGCACAAACTAGAAAAGGTATATTCATGTCTCAAACTAAGTATGTGAAGGAATTGCTGAAGAAATTTGGACTAGATGACTCCAAACCGGTTGGGACTCCTATGGTGATGGGTTGTAAATTGCCTAAGAATGATGAATCTCCTAAAGCTAATCAGATTTTGTACAGATCTATGGTTGGTAGACTGCTATATCTTACACAGACTAGACCAAACATTATGCATGTTGTGTGCATGGCTTCTATATATCAAGCTAATCCGAAAGAGAGTCATGTCACTATTGTGAAGAGGATATTCCGATACCTGAAGGGAACTGTAGATTATGGACTATGGTATCTGAGGAATGATGATTTCATTATATGTTCCTACACTGATGTTGATTGGGCTGGTGATATTGATGACCAGAAGAGCACTACCGGTGGAGCATTCTTTTTGGGTAAGAAATTAGTTTCAAGGGCTAGCAAGAAACAAGATTCAATGTCCTTATCTACTACTGAAGTTGAGTACATTGTTGCTGCTAGTAATTACACTTAGGTAGCTTGGATGAAATAAATGCTGAAAGATATCAGAGTTATCTATGATGAGCCTATTGTTATTTACTGTGATGATTCTAGTGCTATTAACATGTCAAAGAATCTAGTGCAACATTCAAAGACTAGGCATGTGTCAACCAAATATCATTACTTGAGAGAGCGAGTTAGTGAGGAGAAGATGAAGCTGGAGTATGTATCTACAAAGTAACAAATAGCTGATATTTTCAATAAGCCTTTGCCTACAAATACATTTGTCTACTTGCGAGACAAGTTAGGGGTATCCACCCCTCCTTATGAGAACTAGATGCATTGAGTTGCATCAATCCAGTGGATTTCAGAGCCTTGTCTCTTTATCTGGATTGGTGAGTTGGTGATTCTCCTCTGGTGGAGTAGTATGTTGATTTGGTTATGTGTTTTTGGGGGAGAGAGATACATGTTTCTATTTTTGGGAGAGTGAGTTTGGCTTTTTTTTTTGAGATCTTTGGCATTGCTATCAAAGGGGGAGAGAGATCACTGTTTTGCAGAGTTTGGTATATCCTTTGGCATATTCTAGTGTGATTAGATCTTATGCTGAGATTTTGGGATATTGTTCGGGATGGTCTTGTGTATCTTCATTTCAGATGATTCATGATTTGGTGCTCTGCAATTTATCTTTCTTTGTGATAGTTGCTGATTGGTTGTGTTCTTGAGCTTTCAAACATTAACAGATGAAGATTTGATAAGTGGTGTTGGTGCAGTTGTTTATGATGATTCTAATGTGCTTGTTGGTGTTTCCTAGTCATGTCCTAGTTGTTTTGGTGATCCCCATTGATTGTTGTGTGAGTTTTTGATGGTTTGTATCAACCGGTGATGATTTTCGTGTTATGCAGTATTTCTGGTGGTGTAGTGTGTTGCGGTTGATCTTGACATGATTTACAGTAGAGTTGCACGTTTGGGAATTTGAATTAGGTCCATGCTATGCTATGTAAATTATTATATTGGTCTGGTAGTCGATCTTTGTATCAAGTGATGTAATTTTTTAATTGTGAGTTGAGGGTTTAGTTGACCTTGTTATCAATGTTGATGAATTGTATATATAGGTGATATATTCATGTAATTTAGGCATCGATGGTGTGTCTGCATTATCAAAGAGATGTGTATGTGTGAACAAGTGATTTATCTTTCGGTGAAGTGTTAAGGTGAGATTGGTATTGCAGGGCAGACATCTGTGCTTAATCAGAATTGTAATCGGGCATTTGGAGATGCAATTCTTTCAGTTCATTTCTTCCGAATTGTAGTCTGAAGCTTGTTGTAAGTAAGTGAGACTTCCCTGAGGGTTGTATCCTTCCAAGCCATTATATTTGAGCAGTGAGCTCTTGTCAGTGTGCCTGAATGCATGTGCATTCACCATTGTAATATTTTCACATACTACTGCAGATTATCATCTTATTGTGGGTAGGTTCCCACCATGGTTTTTCCCTTAACCAAGTTTTCCACATCAAAAATCTTGGTGTTGTGAGTTGTGCTGTTAATTTGCTTATCTATTTATTACTGTAGTTTATTAGATCTATTTTCGTAATTAAGTTTGTTGATTCGGTGTAGACTGATTCACCCCCCCTCTCAGTCTTCCTTCTTCATTGCTGCTAACACTCGGAACCTCGAAACCTCCTTTTGCCCCACTTTAGAACCTCAGGTTCCTGAAGTTTCAAGGTGCCCTCCTAGTCAAGTTTGAAATCCTTTGGGATTCCAGAACCCCAGAATCCCAGAACCCCTTATGCTTCCAAGTTAAACTCCTTTGGGATCCCAGAAATTCAAAATCTCAAAGACCACCCTAAGAACTTCCCTTTGAGCACTTCAGAACTCCGAGTTCCCAAAGTCCATTAACTAATCTTTTGAAGAGCTCCTCCCTACCTCAAAATCCTAGAGTTCCGAAGTTAATCCTTGTGTTGTCGTTATCATTTCAGGGTTTTAGAACCCCAAAACTCCTAAGCAAGTTCCCATTCCTGCATTTTAAGCTTCAGAAACTTGGAACTCTGAGATTCCGAAATCAACTGTAATAAGCTCTTTTGAGACCCCAAAACCCCAGAGTTTCGGAGTTTGTTATTCTTTGTCAATATTGTGAAGTTGATTATATACCTCTTGTTGTAGGTTAAAGAAGGCTTATGGAACCATCCACATCAGCTCGAAAGAATAGTAGAGGAAAGATCAAGTTGGAGAGAAACCCACCCACTATGAAGTACCAATATCAGGGTCAAACCTTAATATCCAAATTGGATGGTGAGATACAATGGGTGACAGGCACTGACATAGGTCACATAAATAGAAGAAATAAGAAAGGAAGTGGCCAAGTTTGATCTAAATTCACCTTTTAGATGGATCAAGAGATCCGACTTGGTAGGGGTTACAATTTTTTGTAGGCCCTACAATTTCCTGAGCTTATCCTAACAATAGCACACCATTATAATCAAGAGACCAAAAAATGTGTTGATGCAGCTGGAAATATGGTAGTGGATATCTCTCCAGAGATGATCGGGATGACATTCGGGATCCCTAAATTTGATAAAGTCCTCCAAACTACAGAAGAATAGACAACCTCCATATTCAATAAGAATGCCTCCAATTATAAGTGCCACATCAATGAGGCTTGGCTAGAAGAACCCAGAAAGACAGGACTCAAAGCAATGGAGATCCTAAGGGCCGACTTCAAGGAAGCACCAAAAGATATAATAATTATGTTGAGTCATGCATTTGGTAAGCCAGATTTCTGGTATTACCATCTATGGATGTTTCATTATATGCAAACAATTTTGATATGAAAAAAGTATTTTAATTGGGCAAAGATTATTTCTGACAACATTCATAACCAATTGACTATTGTGCTACAAACAAAAAATTTCTTCAAGACTTATTACATCATATGGGTAGTAGCTCAGGCTAGCAAGTATCTGGATCTCAATAAGGAAGTCAAGTTAGGAGAGAAGCTAGGATAAAAAAGGGTATGGGAGGATTATACCCAACTAACAATCAATCAAGCAAACTCTAATTCAAAAGGATAAATGAGGCAATAATATATGTGGTTATATGTAAATTAATCAGTGATGTGGGCTATAGAATCTCATCAGTATATATGAAAATGATAAAGGAGTGAGGTTGTTGGTTCATTCAAAATCAATACTCCACCTACATCGGAGTGAGTGGGTTCACTGGGAGGCCATTCCTTCTTCCTAGATTTGGAGCAATAGAATAATCATTCTGGAATACACAAGACAAGTTGTGGGATTGCAATCTCTTCGGACCCTTAAACATAAGACTGGGGTCACTTTTCCAATTTCATTAAAATATTATTCATGTCAGAATATACAAGCAACCAAGGCATCTGAAAAAGAGTTACAGGATCTTAGTTTAAAGGAGTTTGATTATGCCAGGGATAAATATGACCCGTTGGGAAAACTAAAGCAAATGATGCCCATTTCATATCCAGGTCACCAACTAGCCTTAGAGGACTTATGGGCTGACATGTGAGATAGCTTTGAGGCCCATGAGAGGAGATACTACAAGTTAATTGTTCCTCAAATCAAGAAATTTGATATAGAGACCAACCTCCCTATGGATCTCAAAGATGATGGAGAAATGCTTGATCCAGTGTATAAGGAAATGAGAATTGATAAAAGGCCACTCTCTCCTATCCAATGGTCTGAACAGGAAACCATTGATGTTAATGTTGTAACCGAGAAAGTAATTGAAAGAATGATGTAGTGGTTGAATTTAAGGATTCATCTAAGCACGAAAAAGAAAAAGAAGAAACGAAAAGCTAGGGATAATCCTCAATCCAAAACAACCAAGGAGTACATCGAAAGGACAAGGTCAGATTCAAGAAAGAACACTCCTACTGATCCTGAGGTTTCTGCCCAAATGATTGATAATCAAGAACTCAAGAGACAAATTGACACAAAGATGAAGGAGTCTCAACTTTTTAAAACGACTGTTGAACACGGGATCGCTACTGGATTGCAGGCTATTCCCCAAGATTTTATTCCTCCCGTTATTCCAACCAGTGGGATAGTACCAGGTGAAGGTACTTCATAGGTCAAGTTGACTGAAGAACAAGCTCCTCCTGTAGCACCAACACCTGCACTTACTCCCACTCCAACTCAGAAATAGGTAATTATACATAATATTGAAATTAATTTTGGTCAGAATGATGAACCTATTGTTGTTCTTACAAGAAAGAAGCAAGGTGGGATGGTATCAAAGCAATCCACTACTAGAAATTAAGTTCAAAATGCACCTAAAGGCCAAGAAGAAGATGTTATTCAAGCACAAGACCTAGAGGTACAAATAGATCTCATGTGATGTAGAGTCCTCCTTGTATCTTGTCAAATATTCTAAGATGTATGACACTGACCCCTCCAAACACCAATAGGATCCTACAAAGCAAGGCTCTACAATCTTAGTTCCAACTTCTCATTTCAATCCAAGGTTCATACTACTCAAATTTGGCAACTTGCTCCATTAGGCATCATGAAACATCCTAAGGTTCCTTACCTTCACAACATCTGTTTTGGATCATACAACACTCATATGGACCAAACCAAACACTGGTTTCAAGGATTCAACCCAATTCCCTATGACACCTTCACAATTAGGCCTATTTGCTTGTAGCCCTTGGAGACGGGTAATGGGACCTTAAGTCCAAAATTTTCCAAACACCCTATAAAGTAAATCATAGTTTCAAACACCCTTTATGGTCTTACACAACCCTCCAAAAGGAGAGTTCAAGATCTGACAAGGAAAGGTCTAAACCCGGTGATGACCAACTGTCCTAAAGGGATAATTAGGCCTCCACTTGTGAAGTAGCTATATCAGAATGGACACACATTACAACCACAAACCCATGGGAATGTGGGGAACCATAAACCACTATAGATTCTAGGGTTACACACCTGGAATCATCGCCAATTGTCTCCTAGGGTAATTATTGCAGTCTAAGGACTAGGTAGCCACATAGAGATGTCTACCTAGGGACTGGTCAAACACACATTTTCCTTGCTCTTGAAAAATTCTTTTGGAAAAATAGAATACATAGGCCACACTTGCATCCCACCCACTGCCATGAGTTTTAGATGAACAGGTTGCAAGTTATCGCCATGGGAAGGCAAAACCCTGGTTTTCCGGGTACCTACAACAAAACTTAGATATCTGGATCAAAACAAACGATCAAGATTCTTTGGGTTTGATTAAGATATACCTTGAACGATTCTTACTGTCTCACTATTCTTATTTTCCCCACCTACGTAATATCCCCTTAACATCTTCTACGTGGCCTCCTTTATCTTATTGGAAGAGCCATGATCCTTGAGGATATTGGGATGTGACTTGTCTTGGGCATGTCTCTTCGGTAACCCATACTTGCCCGATAATGACTTGCTTTGTTTGTTATGTTACTAACAATAATCGGTTATTATATTTAATGATTCTTATTAGTCATTGTCTAGTCTTTTGTATTTTAATTGTATTATTATTATTATTTATTATTGAACTTATATGGACCTACAAGAGTGAGAAGCATGCAGGGTGACAAATATATCATGTTGCTAATTGGTGACTACTCTAGAATGATGTGGGTGACTTTTTTAAGGGAGAAATCTAAATCATTGGAGAAATTTGAGATCTTCAAAGTAAAGGTGGAAACTGAGATAGGATTGAAGCTAGAGTGTTTGATATCTAGTAATTGGTAACTCACTGCACTAACAAGATCACAACATTGGGGATTGGTCCCAATCCGTACAACTTCGTACCCTATGCCAAAACCTCACAGTTTGCAGGAAAAACTCAGAATTCTTTATTGCTTGCAATCATAAACTCTTTCTCCATGTAGTATCTCCTTGGGAATTGTGTCCTCAAGGTGTTTATACCCCTCTACAACTGCCCAACCTTAAACAAGAGGTTAGAGCTGTTGGAGGAGTTTAAACCAACAAAATTCAAAAAGTTGCATAAATGTTGCTCATGACAACTTTTGACAGAGTTGTCAAAAATGTCATTTCTTGCACCCGAATGACTTGGGTCAAGACTAACACCTTTAAATACCCTAGAAGAACATAAAAAAAACTAAAACCACTAGGAAAAAGCTATCCTAAGCACACTTATTCCCCTTTTGTCCAAAAGTCCTAATTGGCTTATCAAGATGCCAAAATAGGAGTTTGGCTCACAAGATGGGGTCCTTTATTACAAACACAAAATGCATGATTGAAAACACAAGGAAAACATCCTAAGATATGTTTAATGTCTTATCCTTCCTCCTCTGAGCATGAATGACCATGTTGAAGGGGTGCCCCTGCATCAAGTGGTATCAGAGCTAGTAACGGCTTTGGTAAAGAGACAGTGATTTTGAGAAAATGGTAGAAGGAGAGGAAGAAGTCCCTAGGGGACCAATCACCAACATGGAATTGGCAAATATTATGAGAGAGAAGGCCAATTATTGTAAGGTCATGTAGAAGGAGATAGAGAGGTTGAGGGGTAGAGTAGATGAGAAGGAAGATGGAGGCACTAGTAGCGGTGAAGAAGGGGATGAAGATGAGATCCCTATGCCGGAGGAAGAGGCGATTCCTCCTGACCAGAGACACTTCCTTAATGCCCTCAAGTCCATCGAGAGAAGAACCATGGAGTAGAAGATTGATTTGCCAACTTTCACTGGGAAGATGGAACCAGATGTAGTGGTGGATTGGATAGACTCCCTATCCAGTTTCTTTGAATGTGAAGACATTCTAGGACACCAGAAGGTGAAGATTGCTAAATCCAATTTGAAGGGAGCTACCCTAACTTGGTGGAACTTTGTCCAGGAAGAAAGAGAAAAGGAAAACAAACCCAAGATTGTTTCTTGGAAAAAGATGGTTTCCTTAATAAAGGAGGATTATGTACCCAAGGATTATGAAATTCAACTCCACAAGAGGAGGCAAAATCTCAAGAAGAAGGAGATGGATGTGAACTCCTACACTAAGGAGTTCCAAAGGCTATGTATGAAGACTAAGACAAAGGAGGAGGAGAGTGAAAAGGTTGCCCAGTACCTAAATGGATTAAGCTACAACATCCAAGAAGAGATAAACCTCCTTAGCCTAGATACAGTTGGTAAATGCCATCAACTTGCCATCAAGGTGGAAGAGAAAATCAAAAGGAGACAAGATCAGAACAATAAAGGAAGAGGAAAATAGCAGAGGGGTGGGAGAAATTTTTTTAGAGGTAAAGGAAATGGTTTTGGAAACCAAGGTGAAACAAATCAAGAAGGCACCAAAGGAGAAAGTAGTCACAATAACAATGGAGGATACAATCAGAGGAGTAACTTCAGAGGAAGAAGACCACCATTTAGGGGAAGATATCAAGGTAGAGGTCCAATTGGATGCTATAACTGCAATCAAGAAGGACACATGGCCAATAGGTGTCCTGACAAGCCTACTAGTTCCATGGGGGAAAGAAAAAGTAACTTGATCCAAGAATCTGATTGCCAAAGTGTGACAAGTGCAAACACATACCAGAGTGTCAATACCCCTAATAGATATGGTTACCCCGAAAGAGGTGAAGCTTTGATGATCAGAAGAGCAGTAACTACCATGAAGATGGCTGACAAATAACCCCCACAGACAAAGTCTCTATTCAAGACCACTTGCAAAGCAGATGGAAAGGTATGCAAGGTTCTAATAGATTCCAGATCAAATAAAATTTTTGTGTCTCTAGAAATAATGGAGAAGCTAAAATTGAGAAGACTACCTCACCCTTGCCCCTACAAGGTCTCATGGCTCACCCAAGGTCAGAAAGCTATTATGGAAGAGCAGGCTTGGGTAGAATTCCAGATTAGAGCCTATAGGGATAGGTTGTTGTTTGACATTGCAAAGATGGATGCTTGCCATCTCCTATTTGGAAGACCATGGCAATTTGATTTTAAGGCACAAAATGATGGTGTTGGGAACACATATTTAATCACCAAAGATGGTAAGGTGATAGAGTTGTTACCTTTGATGGACAGTGAGGGGAAAACAAAAGCAAAGGAGGCCAAGGTGTTGATAGTAGGAGGAAAGAAATTCATGAAGACGATAGAAAATGAAGGCATTGTTTGTTATGCTCTTATTCCTAGTCCCAAAGTGACAAAGGTGGAGAAGTTTGAAGACAAGAAAGGAGATAGATTGAGGTTGGTTGACCCTGGAGTGCAGCAGTTGCTAATAAAGTACAAAGGTGTCATCTTTGATGGCATGCCAAGGACACTACCTCCCATGAGGGATATAAATCATTGCATAGACCTTATACCTGGATCCACCCTACCTAACAAAGCATCATATAAGCTCACCCCAGATCAGAATGTTGAGATGGCAAAATAGATTGAAGAACTATTGGAGTCCGGACTGATTGGCAAAATTTTGAGCCCATGTAGAGTCCCTGTAGTCTTGGCACCCAAAAAAGGAAAGCACTTGGAGACTTTGCACAAATTCAAGGGCTATAAAAAAAATTACTATCAGGTATAGATTTCCAATGTCTATGATTGAGGATTTGTTAGATTGCTTGGGGGGTGCTAGGTATTTTACAAAAGTTGACTTGAAAAGGGCTACCATCAGATTAGGATTAGGTCAAGAGATGAGTGGAAGACTGCATTTAAAACAAATGAGGGGTTGTATGAGTGGAAGGTCATGCCCTTTGGCCTATCTAATGCACCAAGAACCTTTATGAGGTTAATGAATGAAGTTTTGAGGGATCTCATAGGAAATTTTGTCATAGTCTACCTAGATGACATTCTAATTTTCAGTCAAGCCAAAGAAGAGTACCTAAAACATGTAGACCTGGTACTAAGGGGATTGTATGAAGATAAATTAATCATCAATTTGGAAAAGTGTTTGTTTATGTAGGAAGAGATCATTTACTTGGGATTTGTAATCTCATATGGTGAGTTGAAAATGGATCAAGAAAAGGTGAGTACTATATTGTCTTGGCCTACACCTAGAACAATGAATGATGTTAGAAGCTTCCATGGTTTAGCCACATTCTATAAGAGATTTATAAGAGGATTTAGCCATATTCATGCTCCAATGCTTGACACCATAAAGGGAGGACAAAAGTGTAGGTTCAGTTGGACTAAAGAGGCAGATAACTCCTTTGAAACATTGAAGAAGAAAGTTACAAAGCAGTCGGTCCTTGCCCTACCCAATTTCAACAAAATCTTCCAAGTAGAATGTGATTCCAATCACATGGCTACTGGGGCAGTTCTTAGTCAAGAAGGAAGGCCCATTGCCTTCTTTAGTGAGAAATTAAATGAGGCATAGAGGAGGTACTCATCCTATGACCTAGAGATGTATGCTCTAGTGCAATCCTTGAAAAAGTGGAGACACTACTTACTACCAAGGGAGTTCATAGTTTTCATAGACAATCAAGCCCTCAGTTTCATAAATAGCCAAGAAAAATTTAACCATAGGCATATGAAGTGGGTAGAGACACTACAAGCTTTTACTTTCACTCTTAAGCATAAGAAAGGGGCCAAGAATAAGGTGGCAGATGCTTTGAGTAGAAGAGTATTAACCACAAATCAGATCCAGTTGGAGAGTGTTGGAGTAGACTCCTTGAAGGCCATGTATGAGGATGATGAAGACTTTGGAGAGATCTACAAGGTATGTGCATCTTTTGATGAGAGGTTTCATGTTGATTTCTCTGAATTTATGATACAATATGGATTGTTGTTTAAGGGTGCACAGTTATGCATACCTAAGTGCTCTATGAGACTAAAAATAATCTGGGAGAAGCATTATGGAGCAATGGTAGGCCATTTTGGCCTTGACAAGACACTAGAATTGGTGAAGAGGAACTACTTTTGGCCAAAATTGCAGATAGAGGTCAGGATATTTGTGGAGACATGTGTGATATGCCAAAAAGCAAAGGGGAAGTCCACCAATGCAGGCTTATACCAGCCTTTACCCATTCCTTCAAGAATAGTTGGTCATCACCGGGTTCAGACCTTTCCTTGTCAGATCTTGACCTCTCCTTTTGGGGGGTTGTGTAAGACCATAAAGGGTGTCTGAAAATATGATATATTTACCAAGGTGTTTGGAAAATTTTAGACTTAAGGTCCCATTACCCGTCTCCAAGGGCTACAAGCAAATAGGCCTAATTGTGAAGGTGTCATAGGGAATTGGGTCGAATCCTTGAAACCGGTGTTCAGTTTGTTCCATGTGAGTGTTGTATGATCCAAAATAGGTGTTGTGAAGGTCGGGAACCTTAGGAGGTTTCATGATGCCTAATGGAGCAAGTTGCCCAATTTGAGTAGTATGAACCTTGGAGTGAAATGAGAAGTTGGAACTAAGATTGTAGCGCCTTGCTTTGTAGGATCCTATTGGTGTTTTGAGGGTTCAATGTGATACATCTTGGAGTTTTTGACAAGATACAAGGAGGGCTCTACATCATCATGTAGGAGGAAGAGCCCGAAGAGCAAGATGAGCATATGGTCCTGACACCTCAAGATCAAGAAATGTTGCTCAAAAAATTGGAGGGAGATGGACAAGAACAACTAGATGAAATGGAAAAGGTGTTTGTGAAAGAGGTGAGTGAAAAGTTAGAAGAGATAGCCAAGAAAAAGCATCTAACTCATGAAAAAGTGCTTCAAGCCAACCTCACTCAACAAGTTTCTCAACTTCCTTGGCAGCAAGAAGATCCTAGACAACAACCGACTAGTGAGCAACATCAGGATCAAGGGCAACAAGATGATGAAACACAAAACATTAGATGCAATCACATAAGTGTAGCATCCTAAAATTGCGACACTTGCAATTTCGACTGCATTTGGGTCTTCACGATGGCGGCACAATGTTGAACCTGAATGGAGACCCCGAAACCTACTTGTGACACCAAAAACTGCATTTTTCTGCACCTTGGCATGATCCCTCCTTGCACCCTACTGTCCCGGGAGGTGGGACCATGGCGCCCAGCGCCCTGGTCCCTGGCCCTATTTTGGGCCCAGTCTCCTTTTGGGCATTGGGTCTTTAAGTTTGGAAAATGGAAAATATTGTTTCTAGGTCGGCCTAAGGTTGGGAAAATCAGTCTCTCAACCCTAATTGACAAGTATATAAACTACTTTTCCTCTCCTAAAAGGGAGGAGGAAGAAAATAAGCAAGAGCAAAGGCGGAAGCGATATTCAAACATTCAAACATTCAAGCATTCAAGCATTCCTTCAAGTAATTGAGCATTCTAAGTCTCCATTCAAGGCTAAGTGTTGCATTCAAGACAAGGATTCAACCATTGAAGAGGAGATCACTTACAACACATTACATACAACATACATTACACCTTCGCATGTAAGAATACAAACATTCTTACAACAAGGTATCAGTACTTGTTTACATTACAAACTTTTACATTTACAGCATTCTCATTTCTTGGTTAATTCCAAAACCGGGGGTTGACCTAAAGGCAAACCCCTAATCCCTAACCCCCCAATTGTCCTCTCTTTTCTGTGTGTAGGTTGCAGGTACGCGGCTATAATTGAAGATCTGGAATCCTTGTGCAGAGGCGAACAGATCCCCCTTCGTTTCGCGGATTTTTCGGAGGACCGTGTGCACGCCGGGCGCCATCGTCCCGTCAACTTTCGCTCAAATTTGCAGAACAACACCGTCTCGACATTTTACTGCTAATTCCAGGTCCGCAGCTTTATCCCGTATCCCTATCTCTGTTTATAAGTGAATCTTTCTTACTTTACATGCATTCCTAGTTCAATCATTCTATCTACATTCTTTACAAAAGAGGGTATCCTTGATGTCTTAACCCTTGAAACTCATTTAGAATCCAATACTGCATTGTGTGGGATTGGATCTTGTGGGTTTCAACCCCTCTTTTGAATGTAAAGTCTCTCCTAAGTGAAAACCATCAACCCTAGTGACCTCCCTTCTCTCTCCTTGGAGTTGGGGAGGGGAGAACAACTAGGGTTCGATTTTTCCGCTTTACAATAAGATCACTACCAAATTAACCATACAAGTAGGAGATCAAGATGACATCATGCCTCAATGGTTGAATTTCACTTTTAAGAAGAAAGAAAAGGTTGTCCTCCCTAGCATCACTTTATAAGAAGCATTACTGTCCCCAAGGAGAACTAAAAGGGATAAAACAATTCATCATCTATCAAGAAGTGACTCTGGAGATGATTGCTAGTATAGTAGCCCCTGTGCCAGAACTTGAAGGACAACATCAAACCACCCCAAAGTACCAAAGTGGTGGGAAATAGCCTCTTTAGATTCTATGAATTCTACTATCAAGACTAGAATATAGAAAGAACATAAGTCAAAGGCAGAAGTCAAGGCACATTTGAGGCAATATAAACAACTGATCATAAAGATAGCCAAGGTATTGGATTCCAGGATAGATGACACCTTGCCATCTACTTCATCTCTTCCATTAGGCAAAGTAAAGGCATTATACGAGATGAGAAAGGTGGCTACCATAGTGAAAACTTGGGCCCAGGACCAACTAAACATGGTAAAATTATTTTTACAGGATACCATGAAAATATATGAAGAAGCTCATTTCAGTGAGAAGGTCCTCATTCATTGTTCAACATAATGGGAAAAAATGTTGGTATATGATGAAGAGGTGACAATGTATGTTGTCATTGATGTCAATAAAGTGCTCAAGCAGGTACACTAGTATGCACTGGTATGAAGATTGGAAGTGGTTTTGGTCAACCGGGATGGAGTGGACCAGTGTCGGGGTTCACTAAGTGTGACTACCAGTTGGTAGTCTCTGTTCAGCTTTAGGGTTTCTGATGTGGCTTGTGCAGAGCAACTCATGGTGTTTTGTGAACGTTGAGGATAAGAATCAGGATGCCACATCAGTTGTGTACACGTGAAGGATTTCCTTGAGGATTATGCATGTGGAGATTGAATTCATTGAATTCCTACCTCAAGAATGCATGATTTTCCAAGTGGTGTATGAGGAGCGCATGATGGGTTACCCTTTTCCAGATGTGGTGAAGATCAGACAATGCATACTGACTTGAGATCTATTTAGATCATTTCATTCTATGTAATGTGTTTGGATGGTCAGATTCGGACTGCTTGAAATTGTAAACCTAAAATACTTAGGGTTTATGTTACTGACCTAATTTTTCTCTATAAGGTCGATGAACTTTGATATTGTGTGTGTTGAAAAATTTTATGTTTGTGTCTGCATGTTGAGATACTTGCCAAACCAGAGTGTGGAACCTGTAGATTGTGATTGCAGAGGAGAGGAGCTGAAAAGGATCTACCTTAGCAAGCAATGTTGTTATCAGATCAAAGCTTTATCTATTGACTTCTAACCATTTCAACAGAAGGAAAATCCCTTGACCAAGTCGCTTTAACAGGCTTGTTGCAAATCCTCTAACCAGGTGACTCAAGTTCATTGAGTTCTTTAAATCCTCTAGCGAGGTAACCTTTAACAAGGTTTATAGCCATCCCTTAATCGGGTGATCCCTAACAGGATCGGTTCCTAACAGAACCTTATTGTACGGTCTTTAACCAGACTAGGCTCCTAACAGAGCGGACTTCAAAATAGTTCAAAACAAGCTTGTGGGTATTCATCCCCACCATGGTTTTTCCCATTTGGGTTTCCACGTGAAAAATCTCTATATTATGGGTTGTGATTTTTTCATGTGATGATTGTGTGTTTCTAATTAAGTTAGATATGCATGCAGTGTTAATTGGTTGTGGTATTAATGGTACAACTCATGCATGATTGTATCAGTGAAGTAGTCATCAAGACTTGAGGTCTGTTGAATGAGGTCTTAAGTTCTTTTGTTTAACTGATTTAGCTGTCTGAAGTATTTGTGCTTAACCAGTATAGCTATGGTTAAGTTCAATGGTGAAGACAACCGGTCAGCTAGGTTTTAATAAGTTAAAGTGTTCATGAGTTTTTGTGTGTATTGATTCACTCCCCCCCCTCTCAATACTAGTTAGAACCTTAGTTGTTCATCATTATTCATCAATTGGTATTAGAGAAACTACAAGTCCTCGGTGATATAAGCTTAACTGCTTGAGGCAAAAGATCTTGCTTTAATGATGAAGAGGGAAGGTCCTAAGTTCAATAGTGATAACTTCAAAATATGGAAGGATAGAATGAAGATTATATCAAGAGTTTGGGTGCTCAACACTGGAGCTATGTTGAGAATACCTATGTAATCTTCACTGGCACTCTAACTGATGATCAGGAAAGAGAGATTCAAGAAAATGGGAAAGTCATGGAAGCCCTTATTAGCAGCCTGTCCGATATTGAGTTCATTGATGTACACGATAACGATGCTCCTAAGGATGTATGAGACACACTGGAAACCATTTATGGCAGTGATGAGCATCTCAAGCAAGCTAAGGAAGAAAGTCTCAGAGGAAAATTTGAAGACATGAGGATGGTTGAATGTGAGACCATTCAACAATATGGCATAAGGATCAAGACTATGGTTGGAGATATCAAGAGCATTGGTGGAACAATTGATGATGCCACCGTTGTCAATAAAGTTTTGAGATCATTGTTATTGGTCTATGCAATCAGGGTTGCCTCTATTCAGGAGTTAAGGTCCATCGACAAGACAAAGGTATCTCTAGACTCTATCATTGCAAAGTTGACTGCATATGAATTGAATAACTATGATGGTAGTGTTCAGAAGACAGAGTCAACCTTTAGAGCATCTGTTTCCTCCACACCAACCAAAAAAGGAAAAGAGGTCAGCACCAGTTATGAATCTAGGCCAAACAGAGACACGAATGATGAGGAGATTCTGGTGGAGTTTGAAGCTCTTCTTGCCAAGAGACTTCCAAAAGGCATTGGAAAATACAGAGGTAAGATTCCTCTAAAATGTTTTTCCTACAATAAGATAGGACATATAGTTGTTAACTATCCTAACAATGACAATAAGGATAAATTAGAAAGGTTTAGAAAGTATAAAGGAGGAGGTAGAAGAAACTGTCTTGTTGCAGTGGATGAAGGTGTTATCGATGAAGAATCTGAGGATGAAGAGAGTGAGGACATAGTGTTTGTAGTTGTCAAGGAAGAGGTATATGACCAGAAAGCCCCTATCTCTCGCATTGACAACTATAATGAGTGGATCATTGATAGCAAGTGCTCTCAACACATGACTGGTGACCAGAGAAAGTTTCTAACTATGGAAGAATACGATGGAGGTGTTTTCCAGTTTGGCAACGATGCACCTTGCATGGTGAAAGGTAAAGGATCCATCTCACTGAATGGAAAGAGCAGTGTGGATGATGTCTATTGGATGGAAGGCGTTAAGCACAACCTTTTGAGTGTTGCCCAGTTGAACGACAAAAGACTCATTCTGGAGTTCAAAGGTGGAGTCTGCAAAATAATTGGAAAGAGTGGTGAACTTATTGCCACCGGTAAGCAGACCAGAGGAAACCTGTTTCAGCTGAATTCCAAGATTAGTCAGTGCTTGATAGAAAAAATTGATGACAATTGGATATGGCATAGGAGACTTTGTCATATGAATTTTGACAATATTGTAAAGGCAAGTAAGATGAAGGCAGTAAGAGGATTTCCTTTGTTGAACAAACCAAAGAATGTTGTGTGCAGAGAATGCCAACTTGGGAAGATGTCCTCCTCAACATTCAAAGGTAAGTCTTTTTCAGCAGAGAACTTACTTGATCTTGTGCACATCGATCTATGTGGTTCGATGAAAACAAGAAGTATTTAGGTAGATCAGTATTTCATGATTCTTACTAATGACTGCTCAAGAATGATGTGGGTCACATTCTTGAAAGACAAGTCTGAGGCATTTGGAAAGTTCAAAGCCTTTAGAGTATTGGTGGAAAAGGAGAGTGGCAAAAGAATAAAATACCTAAGAACTGATCAGGGAGGTAAATTCACTTCTGATGAATTCAACAAATATTGTGAAGAGAATGACATCAAGAGGCAGTTATCTTCTCCAAGGACACCACAACAGAATGGCTTAGCAGAAAGGAATAACAAGACTGTAGTTGAAGTAGCTAAAACTATGCTGATCCAAGGAAAGGTAGCTCACACTTTTTGGAAAGAAGCGGTGAGCGCTGCAGTCTATACTATGAACTGGGTACTCATCAAGAAAGGTAAAGACAAAACCCCTTATGAGTACTGGAATGGGAGAACTCCTAATGTGAGTTATTTCAAAGTGTTTGGCAGTAAGTGCTATATCAGGAGAGGTGAGCATCTGAGCAAGTTTGATACTAAATGTGATGAAGGAATATTTCTAGGATATTCTACTAGAAGTAAAGCTCTCAAATGCTACAACAACAGGACTCAAACAATTGTTGAGAGTATCAATGTCAGGGTTGATGAATCCCCTGAGGAGCCTAAGGAAACCTGCAACAAGCAAGCAGAAGATGAACTGGGTGTAGCCTTCTAGGAACTGGTTAAGAAGGAAACAAGTTGCAAACACTAGAAAGGCCTCAGTGTTCCTATATCAGTAGAAGGTGCATCAGGTAAAGAGGAAGATGTAGTGGAAGAAGAAGAGGAAAAGCAAGCAGAACCAGCTAGGGTCATTCCTAGGTATGTGAAACTACATCATGATCTGAAGTAGATCATAGGAGATAAAGATGCAGGGATACTCACAAGGAGAAAGGTGAAAGAAAACTCTTGCATGATTTCAGAATTTGAGCCTAAAACCACTAGAGAGGAACTTACTGATGGATACTGGATAAAGGCAATGGAAGAGGAGCTGGAACAGATAGAAAATAATGCAACATGGTCCTTAGTACCCAAACCGAAACACAAGAATGTAATAGGTACCAAATGGGTCTTCGGGAATAAGTTGAATGAAGAAGGCACAATGGTAAGGAACAAGGCAAGACTTGTATGCAAGGGATATGCTCAAGAAGAGGGAGAAGACTATGGAGAAACCTTTTCCCCAGTGGCAAGACTAGAAGGTGTCTGAATGCTACTTGCATTTGTAGCATTCAAGGGATTTAAGGTATACCAGATAGATGTGAAGTCTACATTCCTGAATGGAATCCTAGAAGAAGAAGTGTATACTGAGCAACCGGATGGATTTGCTTTGTCAGAAGATAGTAACATGGTGTATAGATTACATAAGGCCCTGTATGGATTAAAACAAGCACCAAGGGCATGGTATGAATGGTTACACTCTCATCTTGTGAAAATAGGATTTCAGAGAACAAGTGAGGACATCAATATATACCTAAAATCTGAAGGTGATCAGATACTGATCTATGAAGTATTTGTAGATGACATAATCTTCGAAGGAGATGATGAAATGAGTCATGCATTTGCAGATGAAATGAAGAAAGAGTTTGAGATGTCTCTCATTGGAGAGATAAAGTTCTTCATTGGTATACACATTCAGCAGATGGAAGAAGTAATCTTCATTACCCAATCCAAGTATATCAAAGAGGTATTGAAGACCTTTGGCATGGAGGAGAGAAAATCGGTTGGAACACCAATGGTGATCGGCTGCAAACTGACTAAGGAGGATGACTCAACATTAGTGAATGAGAAGTAGTGCTGGTCGATGATCGGTAAGCTGCACTATGTGGTGCACAATAGACCGGATATTGCTCATGCAGTGGGCATAGTAGCCCATTTTCAGAAGAGTCCAAGAAAATCCCACTTGGTAGCGGTAAAGAGGATTCTTAGATACCTGAAAGGGATAGTTGATTATGGATTGTGGTATCCATACAATGGCAAATTTGGTCTCAAAGTGTTGACCAATGCAGATTGGGCAGGTAGTGTGGATGACTTGAAGAGCACAACTGGTGGAGCATTCTCCCTTGGTGGAAGACTAGTCTCATGGACGAGCAAGAAGCAGAGTTGTATTTCCCAGTCTACAGCTGAAGCAGAGTATGTGGCTTCTTTTATGAACTGCACTTTGACAATCTGGATCAAGCATGTACTGAATGGCTTCAAAATGCCTATATCTGAACTGGTGAGTATTTTTAGTGATAATACTAGTGCAATCAATATTTCCAAAAATATGGAATTGCATGCTAGGACAAAGAACATTGAACTCAAGTATCATTTATTGAGAGAAAAGGTTCAGAATAAAGAGGTTGTATTAGAACATGTTTCCAGTAAGGAGCAGTTAGCAAACATATTCACGAATCCCTTACTCAAGACTGCATTTACCTATTTGAGAGGTGAATTGGGGGTTATGCCCCTTCATGAAGTAAACTAAAGTTGTGTGCTCCACATCAGTCAGGTACTACCATGTCAGATCTTATAGTATTGATGTGTTGAAGGATGCTACTCCATAGGGGGAGCAACATAGTGGAGCTTGGAAGCTTGTGCCTCCACTTTGGCATTGTTGTCAAAGGGGGAGAAGATATCTGATGAAGAAGATATATTGTTTGGGGAGAAGATATCTGATGAAGAAGATATATTGTTTGGGGAGAAGATATTGAGCATGTACACACTAATCAGTCTAGATGGTGGTGGTAGTGATCATTTGAAACTGAACCGGATGTTATTGAGCAATGATACACTGAGTATTGCCATGAATGCCAAAGGGGGAGATTGTTGGTATATGATGAAGCGGTGACAATGTATGTTGTCATTAATGTCAATAAAGTACTCAAGCAGGTACACCAGTATGCACCGATATGAAGATTGGAAGAAGTTTTGGTCAATCAAGATGGAGTGGACCAGTGTCGGGGTTCACTAAGCATGACTACTGGTTGGTAGTCTCTATTCGACTCTAGGGTTTCCGGTGTGGCTTGTGCAGAGCAACCGATGGTGTTTTGGGAATGTTAAGGATAAGAATCAAGATGCCACGTCAGCTGTGTGCACGTGAAGGATTTCCTTGAGGATTTTGCACGTTGAGATCGAATGCATTGAATGCCTACCTCGGGAATGCGTGATTTTGTAAGTGGTGTATGAGGAGCGCATGATGGGTTACCATTTTCCAGATGCGGTGAAGATCGGACGATGCAAAGTGACTTGAGATCTGTTTAGATCATTTCATTCTATGCAATATGTTTGGACGGTCAGATTCAGACCGCTTGAAATTGTAAACCTAAAATACTTAGGATTTAGGGTTTATGTTACCAACCTATTTTTTGTCTATAAGGTCGATGAGTTTTGACATTGTGTGTGTTGGAAAATGTTGTGTTTGTGTCTTCATGTTGAGATACTTGCCAAACCAGAGTGTGGAACTTGTAGAGTGTGATTGCAGAGGAGAGGAGCTGAAAAGAATCTGCCTTAGCAAGCAATGTTGTTATCAGATCAAAGCTTGACCTATTGACTTCTAACCATTTCAACAGAAGGAAAATCCCTTGACTGGGTAGCTTTAACAGGCTTGTTGCAAATCCTCTAATCAGGTGACTCAAGTTCATTGAGTTCTTTAAATCCTCTAGCAAGGTAACCTTTAACAGGGTTTATAGCCTTCCCTTTACCAAGTGATCCCTAATAGGATCGGTTCCTAACAAAACCTTATTGTAAAGTCTTTAACCGGACTAGGCTCCTAGTAGAGCGGACTTCAAAAGAGTTCAAAACAAGCTTGTGGGTATTCATCCCCACCGTCGTTTTTCCCATTTGGGTTTCCACGTGAAAAATCTTTGTGTTATAGGTTGTGAGTTTTTCATGTGATGATTGTGTGTTTCTGATAAAGTTAGATATGCATGCAGTGTTAATTGGTTGTGGTATTGATGATATAGCTCATGCGTGATTGTATTGGTGAAGTAGTCATCAAGACTTGAGGTTTGTTGAATGAGGTCTTAAGTTCTTTTGTTTAACCGGTTTAGCTATCCAAAGTATTTGTGCTTAGCCAGTATAGCTATGGTTAAGTTCAATGGTGAAGACAACCCGTCAGCTGGGTTTTAATAAGTTAAAGTGTTCAGGAGTTTTTGTGTGTACTGATTCACCCCCCCCCCTCTCAGTACCAGTTAGAACCTTAGTTGTTCATCATTATTCATCAAACAACATCTAATCAAAATTTTCAAAACAAGCCAAGACATTAAGAAAAGTCAAGGAACTTTGTGAGGATATCATAATTAAGGAGGACCATTTGGGAGGTGAGAGCATAAAGACTTTGTAGTTATATATTGACATTTTGGACTTAAAGGAGGAGATGATAGAGCAGCGTTGCATCAAGCTTCTCAAAGAACACACCCTTCACTCCTTAGCGCGCTTGAACAATACGAGCAATTCATTATTAAATTTCTAGGAAAATATGGTTATAATCTTAAGAAACATGGAGCATTGCATTCGGAGACCATATTTAGTAGATTGGATTCTTACAATGCTGATCACTTTGCAACCACTGTTGAATTGAATGTGGATATAATGAACCGATATATGTATGTGGTATTCCACTGTTGACGAGCTGAATCAATGATGAATGAAATGGCGAGTAGGTTGGAAAACACCAAAGAAACACTAAGAGTTTCTAAATTGAGAATGGAGTATATAGCTAACCCACCTGCTGCTTCCAGAGAATGCTTCAATAGAAACTACCAAAACTATAAGCAAAGAAAGAGACAAATAGGTAGTTAGCAACCAAATGCATGCTAGAGGGATGTCACCATTACAATTAACCAACTAGCACTTTTACACTTGTCATGCTCCTACACTGCACATGCACACCTGGAGGTTACAAAGCTAATGCACCGTCAAGAACATGAACTACAAGCACCAATTTAGTAATAGTTAAGTGGAGTT
Source organism: Cryptomeria japonica (assembly GCF_030272615.1). Classification (NCBI taxonomy): domain Eukaryota; kingdom Viridiplantae; phylum Streptophyta; class Pinopsida; order Cupressales; family Cupressaceae; genus Cryptomeria; species Cryptomeria japonica. The sequence goes on from NC_081414.1 coordinate 102,355,972, forward strand.
CATAGGCAGTGGCTTGCATGTTGACTACAACTCACACCATTTTGTAACCTAAGTTTGGGCACAATTTATTCCTAGGTTATAGGGATGGAAACAGTATAAATTGTAAAGATTGGGCCATTTAGAGGGTTTTTGAATTGATGATTCAAGGCCATTTAGCTAGGGAATTTATAATTTTTCTGCAAATGCTTTCTCAGATCTATTTTGTTATCCATTTTTGAAGATTAATACAAAGCAACTTGTGGATTGCCTGATTTGCAATACGTGTTTTTGTAGTTGATGTTGTTCATAGTCTGGTATCCTCTCTCATTCTAATCAACAACTTGTCCTTTGAATTTTATTATTTTATGAATCATATTATGCATGTGAATGGTATATGAGGATGAAATAATAGAGCAATTTTTATGATCTTTTGATATCCAATTCCATTTATACCTGAGTTGACTGATTTTGCATATTTGTTGGAACGTTATTTGAATGTTGATTGAATGTTATTGATAATACTCCTCTATGATACACCAACTTCGTAATTCGCTCAATTGTTAAGTATTGGTTTTGTTATTGTCTCTTGTTACCTTGACCAATCTTTTGACGTTTCTTTATTGAAGTTAAAATTGAAAAATACAAAAAAAAAGGATTTTGTTTGTTTTGTTCCTACCAGAAAGCCCCTTGACAGGTATAGTTACATCAACCATCAAGTTATCTGACATCGTCGTGACCCTACTATAGAGACCTTAGATTTGTTAGTCTTTAATCTTGACTCCTTTTTAGGAGAGGTGGTATACGTTCTCATATCCTCCCTAACTATTGGGGAGTGTGTCAAAACACCCGTCAACAGGTCCCTCTGAATTGGGCCCTATCTTGGTCCCCTCTTGCATCTTCAAAAATGAGTAGGAAATCTCTCCCCATGTCAACCTATGTTGGAAAATTAATACATTTTTTGATGGGAAAGTATATAAGGAGGTTTTCCCCACTCCAATGATCATCACATCATAAGAGAAGGACAAAATTATAATTATCAAGCATTCAAGCATTCAAGCATTCATCATCAAGCATTTCTAGAGGTCTTCAAGGCTGCATTATTCATTCATCAATTGTGGCGCATAATTACATCATTCATTTGCAAGTATGTGTGTGTGATTAGGGTTTTGTCATGTTCATGCCATTTCATACAACATATGTGATCATATTCAAAAAAGAAAAGTATCATTATCAGTCATTGTATATTTGAGATATATTTCTCCATTATTTATTTTTGTATTTGCAATATTTCAATCAAGGTTAATTCTTAAATCGGGGTTTGACTTAGGCAAGCCCCTATTCCCAACTTATTTCCCTTTCTTTCTGGGTGTAGGAAATAGGTATGGAGTTGTGATCTTTAGACTGAGTATTATTTGTAGGGACAAATCAACCCTCTTTGGCGTGCAAAAAGTTAGGAGGACCAGAGCGATGGTCATCACATTTTTGGAGCTTTTTTGAAGCGACGGTCATCCTTCTGTCTGACCACACATTTTTTTATATATTTTTTAATAAATAATTAATTATGATTATTTTACTACAACTTTTTAAAAATATAAAAAACTCATATGTTTGACCACCATAACTTGGTCAAAACTTTATGAAATTCATTTTTTTTAATCCTATAGTATATGAAGCATAGAATGTGATGCATGTTTCAGATTCAAAAAATGTGATACCGTTTGAAAGTTATAGATATTTTTCAACCAGCCTATCAATCAAGACTTTAGTCAGAATATCGCCACTTTTTGACCCCTCATGATCCTGCACAAACCCATAATTAATTCTTAATTAAGAATTGGGGTACAAACACTAAGGTGAGGGCCCCAAATGTGGATCAGATTGTAAGGGATTATAATTTAGGATACTATATTTAGCCCCCACTTTAGCTGGAGTATGAGCCTATGCAAATTCTCATGGTAAAGTAGATGAAAGAGAGATAAAGAAGAGGAGCAATGCAGAGAAAAATCACAAGGAGTATAAAACATCACTAATTTTGAGGAGCCAAGCCCCCAATCTTAAGATCTTTAATCACTCAAAAATATACAAGGGAACACCAAAAAAAAGGCAAAAAGAAAAACAAAGACAAAAGACAAAAAGACACACAAGACACAAAAGCTATGAGCTCATGAGAAGAAGGAAAGAGAAAGAGCATAGATACACACTAGATGTGTTTTTCTAGATGATCCATCAGAAGAATGATGAGAAAGGAAATGGATACTTTCCCCTAGATGTGTTTTTCTAGGTGATCCATATTAGGGAGGAGAATAGGAATAGTTTAGTTGTGCTTAGCTAGTTCCAATCATCCTTGTGTGTGTTTGCAAGTGATGTTTGGTTTCAAGTATATAGCACCCTGTATAAGAGTTTGTTTCCTTTGGTTTCGAGCATACATAAAACTATTTCAGACATGTGATATAAATGTAAATGCCAATGGATGAATGTGAAAATGCCAAGGGGTGAATGCATTATTTTGGAAACATCTTGCTTAAGAGTTTGTTTGCTCTGGTTTTGAGAATGTGTAACCCCATTTAGGACAGATACATGCCTGGTTTTGAGGACATCCTATGTAAGATTTTTTTTTCTTTGGTTTTGGTGATGTATAACCTCACTTAAAACATATATCAATATTGCATCTAGTTTTAGGTGTGAAGCATCTCTCTTTAAGAGTTTGTTTCCTTTGGTTTTGAGGATGAACACCCTATTTAAGACATGCAAAAAAATGATACAATATGGTACAAAGGGATCGATATGGGTGCCCCCACCCTTAAGATATCAACATAGCCCTATGTTGATGTCTTAAGGAAGTTTTAGAGACAAGGGTACCTAACCTTCAACACTAAGGACATATCCTTTAGGCAACAATGTCCATAAATCCAGGCTAAAGAGGGAATACTCTTATAAGAAAGGATAAGATGTTGAAAAAGAGATATCTTACAACAAGTGTAAAGGAGATCCTTGGAGGAGAAGAGATCTTTTCTCAAAAGACATCTATCACCAAGAGGATTTTCTTGAATAAACATAACATCTTCTACCAAAATAAAGGAAAGGGAACAAGAATTCATAACTTCCTCATATTGCTAGGTGAAAGAGATTCTTGATGAAAGATGACACACTTTTGACCCAATGAGAGGGGTAAGTTTATAATAGGTATACATTGCCAAGATGTTGTGGCCAAGAACATACACCTCTTACATAAGAGAGAATCCTTGAGCAAACAACAACTTCACACAAGTAATGACATCAATTTTAAAACAAGCACCACTCACAAAGGAAAGTAGATCCTTAGAAAGGAGAGAGAAAGAAATAATTTCCCCCCCAAGTGTAAGGTCAATGAGAATAATTACACAACCTCTAAGGAGAGATTAAACCTAAGAAAATTCACAATGTACTCACATGAATAAATATCCAATGTAAGAAAAGACATTAGTATATGTAAAATGCAACTCTAAAGAAGAGGTAATCTTCAAAGAGAAAGAGAGAAAGATCGTAGATTCTCCTAAGGAGGGATTAGTCATAAGAGACATACCATTTCATGCAAGAAAGGATATCGACATATGAAAAATTCAACCCCTAAAGGGAATAGTAATACTTTAGATAGAAAGTGAGAGGGAAAATGCCATCCTTGCCCCCCAAGAAAGGGGACAAGGACAAATTAGGATGAAGGATCACATATTCCCTAAGGAGAGATTATCCATAAGAGACGTGTCATTTAAAACAAATAATAAGTCCTAACCAAGGAACATGAAGGATAACTCTATGCAAGAAAGGACATCAAGTTATGAAGAATGCAATCCATGAAGGAAATGGTGAAACTTTAGGAAGAGAAAAGAAAATAAGGTTCTTTCCCTCCCCTGAGTATAGAGGCAAGAATAGACCATATTTCTACCTCGAGATGTTCGAAATCGAAAAAGAACCACCTCTAATGATAAAGAGCACCCAATTAATTTTACTACTTTTTTCATAGGGTGAGGAGAAACATGAGGGTGAGAGGAGTTCTAAGGCACTACTTTTCCACCTAGAAAGAGAGCAAGATCAGTTGAAATATATATACGAGCGAGATCGTAGTGTTCTTGAAAAAATTCCTTAAATTATTTACACTTTCCAAGAGAATGAGAACCACCATGATGAAAAAGACAATGTACAATACCTTCTTTATGCTTAGTGCTAAACTTCACAAAGGGAAAAACAACATTCTTGTCATACTTTAATTTCCAAAAGATTCTAGTTGCTAATTGTTCTTGATCATCAACAGGTGTAGGCTTATTCTTTTGCAATGTAGGATTAGGATTGCTAGAAGAAGAAGGATTGTCATATATGATTTTAACTTTTCCACTATCAATAAGTCCTTTTTTTGCATTCTGAAAATCAGGACAATCATTGGAAGTGTGATCATTAGTTTGGTGATATGAACACAAAGGAGGTTTTGAAGAAGAAGCACTTTTAGCTATATGAATGACTTGTTTTCTTGCAAGATGGTCTTTGAAGTCTTGAATCCTAAGGAGGTCATCAATAGGAGATTTATGATCATTTCCTAGGCCTTCTGTACTAATTTGTGTAGAAGGTTTTATAGGGACTCTAATTCCTTGTTCAAATTTTCCAAGCCCTCGTCCTCTAAAACCTTGTTTTGATATTATGTTAAAGCCACTCCTATAAGAACCATTTAATTGATAAGGTGAAGGAACCTTATAAAAAAATTATTTAAATTTTGTAGTGTAAGGATGTTTAGAAGGAATAATGGATTAGTAGATGAAGAAGGAATATCTTGTGGAGGATGATTTTTCTTGATATTATCATGTATATCCTCTTTGGTAAATCAGGAAGGAACATCCTTATCATCCTAGGCCTCATATTTTCCTAATGTTATGTTAGGAGATAGATAATGAATGAAATGCATAACATCATCTTCTCTGCAAATGTTCTGATGATTAAGATAGGCTCTGAGACAATAAGGAGGATCTAGAGAGATGGAAACACCAATATTTTGATCTTGCCCCCTTGCGCTAGGGTATGTTTATGAGAAGAAGATGGTGCCATGTTGCTCTTCAATTATTTCTCACCATTAAAGAGATCATTGATAGCAGTATTAACTCTTTCTTCATTCACATTTGATACCCTAGGAGAGGTACAAGTATTATGTTTCCCATAGCATCTCTAGAATTGGGATCTACAAAAGCTTTGAGGTGATCTACATATAAAATGAAATTTCCCCAAAACATGATAATAAAGCAACATGCACTATAAATGAAAGCTTTGAGATCAAATTGATTGAAAGGAAGGAATTTTGAAACTCCAAAAACACAATATGCCAAAGTTCTATGGATGAAAAGAAGCAATGTGAAATTAAAGAAAGAATTATCCAACACACAATTTTGATAGATTTAAGTCAAAATCAAGGTAATCATATGTAAAATAGCAAATAAATCAGATCTATTAAGTGTCATCATGAATGTTTTAAAATTAGATCTTTAAAAATTGATGTGAAAATTAAAGCAATCCACAAATCAAATTAATCAAAATAAATTAAGTTTTTTATGAATTAAACCTCTAAATTTATATAATTTGATTAAAATGAAATTTATGAATTTTAATTTTAATTTTGAGATGTTTGTAAATCAGATCTGAAATAATTTATCCAATTTAAACAATCCAAAAGCTCAATTTTAGAATTACAAAATTAGGGTTTTTGTGAAATTAACCTCTAGATTTTTAAAATTCAATTGGAAATTAAACTTGTAAATGTGAATTGGAATTTGAAATTGCATAAGCACTTGGATCTGAGAACATAAATCAGAATTAAAGGTGTAATGCATTGGGTTTACCAAAATGTAAAGGGTGAAAATTAGGGTTTCCACCACAAGAAGGATGAAAACCACTAATTTTTGCTTAGGGACAAATTAAATTATAGAGTCCAATAGATTTAGTCACAAACTAGCAAGGGTAAGGACTGAAAATACTAATTGGATTCAAGGTGTGAATTTGTTTAACCTCTTTTGTAAGTTGAATTGTTGAAGTTAGGGTCAAGTGTTGGAAATGAGAATAAAAACACAAAAATAGTGAGTTACATTCATCGGATTGAGCCACGTACCTGGATCTGATAAATATAAGTAGATTTGAACTTGATCCTCGAAGGAGCTCCTAAAATGTCAGGACCGTGGTGCCCGTCGCCCTAGTCCTCCGAAAATTTTGCACAGTAAAGGGAGATTGATTCATCACTGTAAATAATGCTTATTCTAAAGATCACAACTCTGTACCTGTTTCCTACACACATATAGAAGGGGAAATGCTTTGGGAATAGGGGTTTTCCTAAGTCAAACCCCGGTATAGGAATTACCCTTGATTGAAATATTATAAATATTGAAATAAATAATGGAAGGATATACCTCATATTTGCAATGACTGATAATGATGCTTTGCTTCTTTAATGTAATCACATATGTTATATGAAATGGCGCGAACATGAACGAACCCTAATCACAAACACATGCTTGCATATGAATGACGTAATGTTGCTCCACAATTGATGAATGAAGAATATGTAGCCTTGAAGATTTCTAGAAATACTTGATGATGAATGCTTCAATGCTTGAATGAAAGATTGCTTGAATAGGCACCTTATGATTCTCTTATTATCCTCCTATGTTGGCAAAATGAGAGGGGAAACCTCCTTATACACTTGCCCATTGAAAAATGTGTTAATTTTCCGACATAGGCTGACACAAGGCTAACTTTCCTGCTCAGATTTGGAAATGCCCAAGGGGTTCAAAGGGGGGCCCAAATATGGAGGACCAAGGCATGACGCCATGGTCCTAGTGAGGACCAAGGTGCCACGCCCTGGTCCTACCCCATTTAGGTCTGAAACTAAGGGGCCATGTGGTGTATGAAGTGAAAATACGACCATATTTACATGATGTAAGCATAATTAGGTCTTAATTAAGCATTGGGGTAGAAACACTAAGGTGAGGGCCCCCAATGTGGACCAAATTGTAATGGAATACAATTTCGGATTCTACACCATTCGGTACCGATTTTGATCATCTTCCTATCATCTGAAACTATATATACATATTAAGCTTATCTAGACCAAACTGTATACAACCGGACTTCATCTCGACTAGAGAGTTGACATCAATGACAATATGAATGGCATATTTGCAAGATTTCCAAATATGTAATCACTTCTGGGTGAACTCACAATAGTGGTTCCCACTTTTTTGCCACTTTTGACACTGAGATGAACATTTTTAAAATAATCTTCAACTTCTGAGAACTATAACTTTTAAACTATTAAAAATTTGAAGATGATGTAAATTAGTGATTTGTAGCATTTTGTTTGTAGATTCTATATACATTTTTTTCAAATTATTTTGAAGCATGTTTTTTTAAATTTTCCATCTCCCTCGAAAAGTAGTTTTTTACAACAAACTACATTTTTTAAGAGTGATGTGCCTCCCGAAACACAACTTTTTTTCTATAAATGATAAAAACTCAATTATTTCGAATTTTGGTTTGTAACATCAATATCTAGGGCTTGAAATTGGTTTGATAGTGATATGTTCAATAAAAGTTTTGAAGTCCGACTAGTCATAATTCAGACATAGGTTTAAGTTTGAACACATAACTTGTTCTATATATATCGAAATTCAATTTTTTTTTTGTTAGAAAGAAGACATCAATACCTAGGGCTTACATATTTTTCAGAATTTTTTTGAATTAGTTTCCTATTTTTCCCAATGCGTTGAACAGAGAAGTTCATGTTCGGTGAAAAACCGTTATTCCATAAAATTAAAAAAACAAGAACATAATAAATTCAAAATATAACAAAATTATACTTGTTGGAAAGCTTGCTCCAAGTACTACCATTTAATATTTTTGGGTTATCAAGATTATTTCATTCGTGCTTTGAACCAGAGCTCCGAAGTCATAAATTCTTAAGAACTCTGAAAAAAATTGGGAGAAACCTCTAACAGCATGGTTTGAATGAACACTGGTTCGAGCGAATAGGGTTCGCTCGAACCATAAGGGGTTTGAGCGAACCCCCATTCGCTTGAACCCCCATGCTTAATTGTGGCCCGTACTTTTTGGTAATGGTCAGGTTCAAACGAACCCGACCATTTTTAACTGTTGAGTTTCGTTCGAATCCAGGCTGACGCAATTTTTTTTTTTTTTCATTTAAGGTGGGGTCGTATAAATGTCCATAATTTTTTTCATTTTTTATCACACAAATGATTAAAATAATTCACATTTTTGGATGAGAGAAGACATTTGAAAATTATTTTGAGGGCAATAATTTGAAGGTTTTTTTAAAAGCATGGGGAACAAGAAGAGAAGGCAAAATAAGACTTCAAGGAATTATTCTCCCAAAACGGAAGAAAGATATCGAGAACAAAGAAGACAAAGATATCATTATGCAAGTATGTATTTTTATTTTTATTTCTATTTAATTTTATATGTATTACGTACCAAAAATAACATTTATTTGTTAGTATTAATTAGTTCAATATTTTTTATCTAATATTTTTAATTAAAATTAATTTAAAAAATCTTAATTAAATTAATTGGAAATAGTCTAGGATTAAAAATAATCTCATTTTAATTGGAAAGCATAATTAATTTGAGATAATATGTGTATTTGCAAATTTCAAATTCCATTAACTTGCTTGTTGTGTAATTGCATTTTTCTCCTATATAATTAAGTCCATTTATAATAGATAAGACCTATTAAGTCATAAAATTAATAAGACCTATTATGTCATAATTTAGGTTCTAACTTATATATATATTGAATATTTAAGACATGTACTTAATTTCATGTGATAGGAAGTTAATATCACATAATATATCTGTCTTAAGGGGAGTCAAGTATATTAATGTGAAATGTTTTTGCATACGTGGTCATATTAATTTTAATAATAAGGCCTATTATGTGATAAATTAGGACTATTACATTGATTATAGGTCTTAAATGTGACATAAATTTAGAACCTATTACATGTCATAATTTAGGTTCTATTTATATGACTTCACGTATGCAAAAACATTTCAGATTAGGAGGTCTATTATGCAATAATAGGTCTTAAATACACATGTGACAAATTACAGTCCACCTGTTATGACATAACAAATTAATATGAGGTCACCTTTATCGTATGCATGCATCAAAATATTTGTACTTTTAATTTTCAAAATTGGAATTTCCAATTTATCAAAATTTCATTTTATGTGTTATTAGTGAGAGATTGAGGTTTTCAAAATAACTCATCAATATTTATTTCCACTTTATATGTTTATGTTTATTTGTTATATTAGCGCAAAATAAAATTTAACCTTAACACTATACGTAAGGAATAAAATAAATTAATCGATAATAATAAACTAACTATAATTCTTCATGTGTAAATCTAGAATTAAACATCAGAAAAAAATTATTAAAATAATTATCATCTTCTTGAAATATTAATTACTGAACAAAATTTAACTCTAACTCTAAGCCTACTTGCACACTAAATAAATTTGAGCCCTAATCCTAACCTGAGAACAAATTGAACTTTAAACCTAAACCTAATTTAATTAGAGTTATAACACTAAGGTCCTGAAAGTAATTAAATTTAATAAACCAAATTGAACCCTAATTTTAACACAAATATTTAAGCCAAATTCACCCCTATCCTTAAACCTAATTGAATAATCTATTAATTTGAACCTTACACCAACTCTTAAATTATGTGCAGAACGGGCTTGAGAAGAAGGGAGTTTTGAAGCGGGAGTCGAGGCAAACAGACTTGTTGAAGAACATGATATAGTTGATGAACATAGGGAGGAGATTGTCCAAGTTGAACCAATGGAGTTTGAAGGAGAGGGGTCAGGCTCCTTACCTCCTACCACTGATATGGATGAGCATATTGTGGATCTAGCTAAACAGGTGAAGAGAAATATTTCTTATAAAAATTTAGATCATTTACTTGAAATGGATGTGGATGAGTTGAAACGTCTCAGTGAAGAACCTAAACATACTAAAAGGAGGTCAATGAATAAAAGTGCAAAAGAAATAATGTCTCATTTCAACAATCTTGATACTACACTAGAAAAAGCTCAATTGTTATCAATTGTACTTACTCGTAGAGACTTAATTGATCCATTGAAATTGTTGGGTATAGATACAACAAGTCAAAACAGGAAAACTTCTTAGCTACAAAAATCTATTGTTGATAATGTTAAGAAAGGTTTGGTGAACATTGGTAAAAAATCTCAAACAGTAGATAAGACCATTTCAAGAAGAGTGATGTTGACATCTTTAGTAAATGAAAGATTGCCTCAAAAAAGACAAATCTCTTCACTATCATCTAAGTTTGGTTTTAGTAGAAGGACAATATCTAGATATGTTAAAAGGAGAAAGAGTTTGGATGATACTACCTCAGAAGGGAATTGGGCAATTATGTGTAGAGCTCCTCGTTCTGATAGAATTTAAGATGTTGTTAGGAACTTTGTGACAAGTTTTTGGAATGATGATTCTCATCCTTCATCAAACAGTAGAGATGTTATCAAGAAAATGATTGGTCCCGATCATTATGATCTCCATGTAAAACATTGGATAGACACAACAAAACATGAATTGTATGTGTTATTTACTAAAACAAACCCTTATATAAAGATTGGACAAACCATGTTTGAACTGTTAAGGCCATATTATGTAAAGTTAAACAAAGTTTTCGAAACTTGTTGTTGTCGTTATCACATCGAATTTGACTTGCACTATCAAGTGTTTCGAAAGATTAGAGAAGATAGTGATGGTTATGAAAATGCTCCTCCTAAACGAACAAGTCAATTCATAGCATCCATCTTATGTGATAAATCAGATGATAATGCAACCGGTCAAATAAGTTGCATAAGAGGAATTTGTGGAACATGTGGGGACTTGGCTAAATTGCCTTTGAGAGATGAAGATACTGACATGAGGAAGATGGTAAATTGCAAGAGTTACAAGTACGAAAAATTTGAAACAAAATTTGGAAAGGAATCTACAAGGCTAGATTATGTAGAAGAGGAAATACCTATTGGAACATTTATGAAAAATTTTCGTAAGTTGATAAAACCATACATATGCCATGGTTTTTTTGCCAAGTGGCAAGTAGAATAATTTAAAAGATTAAGAGACACTTTCCCACTTGGAACTATTCTATCTGTAGTGGACTTCAGAGAGAATTACTCTTTTGCACATCAAAAAGAGATTCAATCAGAGTATTACTTTTCAAAGCAAATCACTATTTTGGTGCATGTGTGTTATCGACATGCACAGATGAATTTGGATGGTGTTGACAGTATATTTGAAAATCATGTCATTAAGAAAGAGTACCACTTCTATATCAGTGATGATAAGGAGCATGACACACTTTTTGTACAACATTGCTTTAAGAAGTTTTTTGAATATTTGAAAGATAGAGGCATAAAAATAGTTAAACATTTTGTTTGGTCTGATGGATGTGCGACACAATTCAAATCTTCGAGGCTATTTTATGCACTATGTAGATATGATCGAAATGACAAAATACCACATGTTTGGAGTTTTTTTTAGAGTGGTCATGGAAAGGGTGAACATGATGGTGTAGGAGCTTGTATCAAACGTGCTCTAAGAAAGCATAAAATAAAGTACATAGGAGAACGTATAGAAGATGCACATGATGTTGTTGAATGGTGTAAGAAACACTTTGAGCAACCTAATTATCTCGGGGAATCATCATCGAGAACATACAGACCCATTCCATATAGAGTGTTTTGGGAGATGACCGGTACATGTTCTCTTTTAGTGTTTTATTTTATTTAAATTTTTTTAATTTTTTAAAAAATGTTCCTAGTTCAAATGTTTCAATTTAACATCTTGATCTACACATACATGTTCTTGTACACATGTACATTTTGCAGATGTGGATAGAAGATCAATGCATGGATGCAAGAGCATGGAGAGGACAAGATCTTTGCATTGTGTCATGAGTACAAATAATTGCCCATGGACATTATACACTAGGGATTATTCATGTTTTTGTTCTAAATGCATTTTAGAAAACTATGTTGATTGCAAGAACCAAGAGCTTGGATATGTTAGTGAATGGAAATTGGTGCCACTAGATGTTTCTGACACATACGAGGATTCAAATAAGGATGAAAACTTTGAAGACATTCCTTTGATTTCTAGTGATTATGATCATATTTTAGGATTGATTAAAAAAGGTACATATGACGTACATATGTTAATATTTCCTTAAAAAATGTTGCGTACATGTAAATATTTCCTTAAAAATGACATGTAACATAGAATTTATTTAACTTGTGTCAAATTGCAGGAGATATTTTTGCAGTCATAGCAGAAGATGGAAATATAGAAGGTGTTAGTTATTATTTATTGCGTTGCACAAAAGAGAGAAAGAAGTTATCGAAATCTAAAATGAGTGATGGAATGTCATTTCCCACAGCTTTGAACTAATTTGAAAATGTATGTACAAATCACTTACGTGCAAATTTTTAATCTCACATTTCTTATATACATGTACATGCAGGCTCAGTTGTAGTGCAAGGGACATATTTCAAACAAGTTAAAATTGTTCAACATGGGATTCATTTCACTGAATACCATATTGACAACAAGGTATATCAGTATAGTCACTTGGTCATTGTTGTTGGCCTAATTCTTCAAACAGTTCCACGTCGAGGGCGGTCTCAAAAGTGGAGACTAGATAGTGAAGATCATGACAAAATATTAAGTGTTATTGAAGAGCGTTCTGAACCACTTGATGTGGTATGAACTATATATATTTAGTAATCCAAATTATACATGTGGTTCAACCCACATGAATTGAATTAATACTTGATAAATTTTAGATCTCTTAACTTGTTTTGAAACTTGGATAAATATTTTTTAAGTTTAAATTCATGAAATTTTAAATTATATTAAATTAGGATGTATGAAGTTAATTCAAGTATGTACATGTTTAATTTGTATGTATATATAGTACTGTATCTAATTCTAAATGCATGTAATTTGTAAGGACCACTAGTTATTTAAATAATTTAATTAAAAATGCATATTTAAATTAGAATGTAATATGTACATGTGTACAATTGATATATGGAATTAGGACATGTACATGTTGTGAACTATTTAACTTGTATACATACCTAGAAGCACATACCATGTGAACTATTTAGTACATGACCTATTAAGTTTAGTTTGTTCATTTCATATTAATTAGTTCAAGTGTGATTTTTATAAATTGTTCATTGGAGTGGATATACTCTTTTGTTTGAACATGTTCTTTTAAATTTTAATGGATATCTACTATATGTACATACGTGTTACATGTAGTTTAAAATTTAAAGTTTTAGCTTGAACACATCTGCATTCTTGATCATATATATATATATATATTTGAAAGTTTTAGAGAACATGTGCACGTGATATATATATAATCCAGTCCAGTCCATTGAACATAAAGTACATATATAATCTAACATGTATGTACATGTGCACATGTAATATATAATCTAACATGTACATGTGTATGAAATATATAATCTCTAGTCTAAACTTCATATCACATGATGCAAGAAATATATATAATCTGATCAAACACAACAGAGGTATAAAACTATAATCTAGTCTAAACTTCATACATGCATGAAATATACAATCTGATCAAACATGTAAACGAGGTATAAAGAATATAATCTAGTCTAAACTTGATACATGATGCATGAAATATATATAATTTCTTATCAAACACAAACCACCTTTATAAAGTATAATCTAGTCTAAACTACATACATGCATGAAAGATATATATAATCTCATCAAACACAAACCACCTGTATAAAGTATAATCTAGTCTAAACTGCATACATGCATGAAATATACATAATCTGATCAAACACAAACAAGGTATAAAGTATAATCTAGTCTAAACTCCATATACATGCATGAAATATATATAATCTGATCAAACACAAACCACATATAAAGTATAATCTAGTCTAAACTTCATGTACGTGCATGAAAATATATATAATATGAAAGTCTATAAAAGATAAATGTAAATGAGCTATAAAGTCTGGAGCAAATCAAAAGGGATCATGTCAGCCACGAACTGAGCGACCATCTGAGGGAAACTCCTGGTAAGAGTCTAGTCCAATAGACCCCTGCAAAAGTAGAATTTATTTATTTATTTATATTAAATATAATATATCTATCTCTATAGACACATGTACATCAAATCCAAGTAGAGTTAAATAAAAATTTAAATATAAATTGTAACGTGCATGTATACATACATGTACATATATGTACCAAAAACCATAACTAACTTGTCCACTAGTAGCATCTAAAGAATCTCTCCTATGCACACGCTCGGAGCTCAAGGAAGAAGTGACATGAGCTAACTGTTATACATACGTGCGTGTACACACACACACACACACACACACATATATATAAGGATTAGTCCACGATCAATTTAAATGATCTATAAATTAAAACTTAGAACTAAATTATTTATTAAACATGATCTATATATATAGATTTATCCTACATTACAACATGTATACATATCTTCTAAAAATTTAAACACACATGTACATGTACATACCTGTGTATCAGGAGTAGGGTGTATAGTCTGATCCTATCCTGTGATCATATCAACAACATCACTCGTGCCTACATATCTCTCTCTGGCTGTATGTATCACTGAGGAGTGCAAGGGGCTAACTAGATGACTGGGCATCGTGGATGAAGTGTCTGACTATAGTAGCATGTCCAAAAACCCAGTATGGCTCAAATCTTGCAACTTCTCATCAAATGAGTCCAAACCCTCATATGTGATATGGACTTGATCAGCTCGTATATCCTCCTCAAATGAATCCAAGCGGCCCTCATCTGTGATATGGACCTGACCAGCTCGTAGCTCCTCCTCTGCAGCAATAGAGTGATCTATAGGTGGTTCAGTGCCTAGAGCATGCGTAGAGTGATGAGAATGTTGTGACTGCCTCGGGGTATGCATCAATGCTGCTGTAGCCTGGCCATCTCTAAGAATCTCCTCTCTAACATCAACCAATGGTATCCCAAGCTGAGATGAAATAAAACTATAAGCATGTAGTAGGTCCTTGGCTAAATAATGTGACATGTGTACATGTCTACTACCTCCGACTATAGCTGCTACCTCATTTGGGGAGGGGATGCCAGCAGTAATATACCGATCATATGAATCCGAAGCCCCCCGTGACAAGAAGATGTATGATATGTGGATGATTGTGAATGTGGTCGACTCATCATATATCTGCCCAGCCTGTCAGATGATATGGTGGCGGTTGCTAATGCAATATGTCCAATCCTATCAATTGCTTCTCTCTGAGAAGAAATCACAACGTGATCCACTATGGGGGCCATGGCTGGGACTACTACAGGAAAATCTCTGGCCAAAAAGGTCCCTATGTCTAGGCAGAGCTCTATCACGCCTACGATATGCATCTCTATCAGAAATCTTGCCCCTCCCCTATCCATAATATCCTAGAATATCAAGGTAGTTTGGTTTCATCTGAAAATGAACCTCAACAAATACCTGTTGTGCAAAGTATAATGGTATCTGGTCATTATTAGGATAACGACCATGGGAAGCTAAGAAGCATGGGTAAATCGATGATGCAACCTGTGGATCGATACATCTGATGACCTGATATCCTCTCACCTTACTCTTCTCCTAAAACTATGGAAAGCATCTCTCCTTGATGGTCTCCTTCGAGACCACTCTCACCACATCAACAAAAGAATGAGGATCCCTCACCTCACTCCTCAACTGTCTATATATATCCTCTATAACCTCAGGTGAGAATGAAGTGTGAGAAACTAAGCGGTCCCTCAATGTCCGCAAACTATCAAAAATGGATGTGCATGTACTCTTGTACACGCCATCAGTACGGGGGTCATCTAATATGACCCTCAGCCTATGCAACTCAGGATCACTGTACTGGAAAATAGTGGCAATGTCAAACAAGGGGGGATCCTATTGTGGAGGATCAACAACATCAATGTGTGGCTCCTGATCAAGAGCCTGCGCAGGTGGATCTTGATCACGAGCCTGCGAAGGTATATCCTGGGATGCCATCTATCTAGGTACATGTCATAAAGTTAAAATAAATACGTAAGCACACACACACATGAACTGCATTCAATTTAAAACATTAAAAATTAAAATCAGTTAAATTGCAGAGAGAGAGAGAGATCATTTTCATGAGAGAGAGAGATTATACATATAAATCTTCATGAGAGAGAGAGATCATTTTCATTTTCAAAAATTTAAATCTTCAAGAATACATAAAAAATTCAAATATTTTAGAGAGAGAGAGAGATAACATATATTTGAGATCTAGAGATAACATATATATTATTTTAGAGAGATAGAGAGATCTAACATGTGTATATTTAAATCTTTGAAATACATAAAAAATTCAAGAACATGATATATAACATGGAATGCAACAAGTCTCTAAATTTTCTGCCAATTTTTTTGTTATTGAACTCCATATCTAAAAAAAATGAGGTCATTGTATTTTTGTAATGGGCCCAATTATAAAATTATTAAATTTGTAATATGTGATCTTTTAAGGGGAATGTCATATGTATACTAGGATGTTATAAGGGGTCATATGTGACCTCCTAAGGGGTCACGCATGTGTTAACAAATGTGTGACCCCTTAGGATACTATGTGATGGACTAAGGGGTATGTTCTTCACACTAGGATTTTATAAGGGGTCATATGCAGCTCTAAGGGGTCACACATGTGTTATAGGCCACATATGACCCCTTAGGACACTATGTGATCCTAAGAGGAATGCCATATGTACACTACGATGTTATAAGGGGTCATATGTGACCTACTAAGGGGTCACACATGTGTTAATGCATGTGTGACCCCTTAGGACCACATACGACCCCTTAAGACACTATGTGATGGACTAAGGGGTATGTCTATAACACATGCGTGACCCCTTAGAACCACATATGACCCCTTAGGACACTATGTGATCGTAAGGGGAATGCCATATGTACACTAGGATGTTATAAGGGGTCACACGTGTTAATGCATGTGTGACCCCTTAGGACCACATACGACCCCTTAAGACACTATGTGATGCACTAAGGGGTATGTCGTTCACACTAGGATTTTATAAGGGGTCATATGCGGTTCTAAGGGGGCTAAGGGGTATGTTGTTCAGACTAGGATTTTATAAGGGGTCATATGTGGTTCTAAGGGGTCACGCATGTGTTATAACACATGCGTGACTCCTTAGAACCACATATGACCCGTTAAGACACTATGTGATCCTAAGGGGAATGTCATATGTACACTAGGATGTTATAAGGGGTCATATGTGACCTACTAAGGGGTCACACATGTGTTAATGCATGCATGACCCCTTAGGACCACATACGACCCCTTAAGACACTATGTGATGGACTAAGGGGTATGTCATTCACACTAGGATTTTATAAGGGGTCATATGCGCTTCTAAGGGGTCACGCATGTGTTAACACATGCATGACCCCTTAGAACCGCATATGACCCCTTAGGACACTATGTGATCCTAAGGGGAATGTCATATGTACACTAGGATGTTATAAGGGGTCATATTTGACCTACTAAGGGGTCACACATGTGTTAATGCATGCGTGACCCCTTAGGACCACATACAACCCCTTAAGACACTATGTGATGGACTAAGGGATATGTCATTCACACTAGGATTTTATAAGGGGTCATATGCGGTTCTAAGGGGTCACGCATGTGTTATAGCACATGCGTGACCCCTTAGAACCGCATATGACCCCTTAGGACACCATGTGATCCTAAGGGGAATGTCATATGTACACTAGGATGTTATAAGGGGTCATATGTGACCTACTAAGGGGTCACGCATGTGTTAATGCATGCATGACCCCTTAGGACCACATATGACCCCTTAAGACACTATGTGATGGACTAAGGGGTATGTCGTTCACACTAGGATTTTATAAGGGGTCATATGCGGTTCTAAGGGGTCACACATGTGTTATAACACATGTGTGACCCCTTAGAACCACATATGACCCCTTAGGACACTATGTGATCCTAAGGGGAATGTCATATGTACACTAGGATGTTATAAGGGGTCATATGTGACCTACTAAGGGGTCACGCATGTGTTAATGCATGCGTGACCCCTTAGGACCACATACGACCTCTTCAGAAACTATGTGATGGACTAAGGGGTATGTTGTTCACACTAGGATTTTAGAAGGGTTCATATGCAGTTCTAAGGGGTCACGCATGTGTTAAGGGGTCACGCATGCATTATAACACATGCGTGATCCCTTAGAACCGCATATGACCCCTTAAGACAGTATGTGACCCTAAGGGGAATGTCATATGTACACTAGGATGTTATAAGGAGTCATATGTGACCTACTACTTGGGGTCACTCATGTGTTAATGCATGCGTGACCCCTTAGGACCACATACGACCCCTTAAGACACTATGTGATGGACTAAGGGGTATGTCGTTCGCACTAGGATTTTATAAGGGGTCATATATGGTTCTAAGGGGTCACACATGTGTTATAACACATGCGTGACCCCTTAGAACCACCTATGACCCCTTAGGACACAATGTGATCCTAAGGGGAATGTCATATGTACACTAGGATGTTATAAGGGGTCATATGTGACCTACTACTTGGGGTATCGCATGTGTTAATGCATGCATGACCCCTTAGGACCACATACGACCCCTTAAGACACTATGTGATGGACTAAGGGGTATGTTGTTCACACTAGGATTTTATAAGGGGTCATATGCGGTTCTAAGGGGTCACACATGTGTTATAACACGTGGGTGACCCCTTAGAACTGCATATGACCCCTTAGGACACTATGTGATCCTAAGGGGAATGTCATATGTACACTAGTATGTTATATGCGGTCCTCTATGATCCTAAGGGAACGTATAGTGTCATCAAGGGCATATGTGATCTTAAGGGGTCATGTTGTGCGTGTAATAGGATGTGAAAATGGGTCACATTGTAGAGGATTTATTTTATCTAATTTGTTTAAATTTGTTATCTAAATTTTCTAATGTTTTTTTCAATTAAAATTTATTAATTTTTGTAACGTTTAATTTATTATATTTAGGTTTGTGACATTTTTCTAATTTTCTTTTTTTGCTAATGTTTTTCTAAGTTCTAATTTACTACCTTAGTTTTGTATGTTTTTCATAACAATTTTTTTAAATGTTGAAAAAAATAACATATATATAGTTATGTAATTTGAAAAACAAATTGACACATTTCAATCAAAACATTAAACTGTCAAACATTTTTCTAAAATAATGAAAAACAATAAATTATCAAACATTTTTCTAAAATGATGAAAAACAATAACTATACAATTATTTAATTAAAAAAATAAAATAACAAACAAATTATTTACTAATTTAATGAAAAAAAGACATTATTAAACCAGAAAAAGGGTTATTTTGTGCACCTGAAATAATGAAGGTCGAAAACTGAAATATGAGAGACGCTAGCTCCTACAGACAAAGCATGGTGACGTGATGCTAACGACTGGTTCGATCTAACTCCCACTGGACAGAAAAAGACAAATTTGACAATGACACTTTAACTGTCACAATCACTATTTATAAAAGTTTTTAAAAAACCTAAATGAAATAGGGTTCGAGTGAAGGGGGGGTTCGCTCGAACCCCTTTAAATATTAATATTTTGGGGTGTTCGCTCGAACCATAAATTCACCTGTGGTTTGAGTGAACCCACAACCGTAGGCGGGTTCGCTCGAACCGGGAGGGGTAGTTCGAGCGAACCATCCTGTTTCGTTCGAACCCCGCAAAAATAAAACTCCCCGCTTTCGCCAATTTCCTTCATTGGCGAAAGTGGGAACCATTAATGTGGGAGTACCCTTCTATATCACCTTTCAATTAATGAAAAAGTATTTTGGGGCCTTCAAAGTATGTTTCCTTGTGTGAAAATCAATGGTGGATCTTTGTTGTTATGACTTCAAGTTATGAATCTTCAATCTTATCTTCCATGTTTAGCACCTTTAAACATAAAAATGTATGTTTGTTGTAGATTGTAGTTTGTGTTTCATCATAAATGATTGACAGTTGTGAAAATCACTTGTTTTCTTCCTTCCTAAGATTGTTAATGCTAAAACCTTTATGCAATACAATGATGCACACACTTTCAAAATACTATAGTTGTACCTTGGCAATTTGAATCATTATATCCTTGCCTGTAAAAGCATTAGCACTAATCTTTAAAATGATTTAGGCACATCATGATTATAGATATATATTTATCTTTTAAGTAGTTAGAAGTCATTTTAGATTTTTCTTCCCCTTTCCCATAAAGAGGCCAATAATTTAGGTGAAGTATCAAGGTAGCTAGCCCTTCAACCTAGAGGTTTGATCTCACAAGTGGTACCCACACCTTGAGATCATTCCCATGTTTAATAGATTGTTGAACTCTAAGTTCAACAGGGTGCAAATCTTATTGATAACAATCAATTCATACTAAAGGGATGAAACTTATGCAGTAGTAGATGTGATCTATGATGTCATATCTATTGGAGTAATAAGGTTCTTTACTTAATTAATTAAATCATATTGATTTATTAATTAAGTGAAGAACCTTATTACTTTATTTTCACTTAAGCTAAATTTAGGAAGCTAAACTTAGGCACATTAATAATTAATTAATTATTAATTATTAATTGTTTTTTAGGGTTTATGTTTTTAGGTTTTGATCTCCTTTTATAAGGATTGATCCCTTTGTAATCCTTACCAACAAATCTGATTATTATTATTGCATATTCTTGCTTTGGGGTTTCAAAGCAGCTTTTGTGTTTTGTATGAATCTTCCATTGTTGTGACAGGTTATTTGCATACAAGTGTTCACTGGGTTCTATGAGGTTGTATTTCACAACTTTAACAATATATATGTATATGGATGGAAATAGAAAGAAATCTTAGCATTTAGAAGACTTGTAAAATTTTATGTGTCCAAAGTTATTATTGGAAAATACATCATGTGGAAGTATGTACACTAGTTTCAATAGGTGTATCTATGTTTTGTATAATTGTAAATTTTATAATACATAAATTTCTTATTCTATTTGTTCAAGAGGTCTAGTCTTAGAAACAATTATCAAATAGTTTTTGTCATAGTTAACTCAATCTCCCCTCGAAATTCAAGGTACATATTTGTCTTATTCATTTCATATACGATTTATACTATGTAACTAAACTCAACTCTTTTTTAAAAGCTAGATTAATGTTGTGTTAGCTGATTTAATTAATTTTTCAAATCCTGGCTAATTTGAAAAATTTGTGTATTATTTCAAGTTATATAAGATAATCTCACTAGGAGGTCTTCTTCTCGATGCAAAATTATGAGAGAACTTTAGTTTGAATAAGACCAGTTAGCCATGCTAAAAGAAAACTATTCTTATGCAAGTTTTCAACACAATGTTAGGAAGTTGGTTGAGAGATGCAAAAAGGTTTATTGCACTTGAAATACATGGTTATATAAGCCATTTCTAATTCTAGAGAAGCCCTGGGAGGAACTTTCTATACTTTCCTTATTATTTTTTAGACTCAAAGGAGTAACCATTCCATATTCAAGTATATATTGAAAAGTTTTTAAAATAATAAATATTTCATTCCTTGCAAAAGATGAATGATGTTTTTAGGATCATTCACTTTTTTTTAAGAAATTTTTGAGGGTGCATGGGTATTCATGGAATATGGATACTAAGTTCTTGACACACTTTTTGTGCACATTGTGGAAAAGGTTAGGTACCCAATTGAACTATAAAATTATACATGTATCGTCCATCGGTAAATGGTTAGGTAGAGGTTGTTAGCAAGAGTCTAGATATAAAATCTCCTAACAATCTTGGTATGAGACAAAGGGATGCATTGTTGGTACAAGCAAAATTTGTGTTCAACAACTTTGTGAAATTGTCTACTAGAAAGACCCCTTTTTAGATTGTACATATGAGACATCTTCAAAATTAGAACCATAGATTTGTTGAATTTATTTGATGGAGAATGTATTAGCATATATGTAGAGGATTTTGCATAGAACATGTAGGAGATTCATGTACGATTGAAGCAACAATTGGATAAGAAAAGTGTGGATGATCGTAAAAGAAAAAAGAGTTACTCAAGTAGTCAATTAGTCATGGTACATTTAAAAAATAAATATTCTCTAGAGGACCATGTATTAAGTCGAAACTAAATAAGATTGGACTTTGTAGAGTGTTGCACATAATTTTTTAGAATGCTTTAGAAGATTGAGTTAAGGGTTTATATATTTCATTGGCATTCATTGTGTCAAAATGAATATTTTTGAGATAAAGATGAAGAAAAATATACAACCTATTGTAGTACATATGACATTTTAAATTTTAATGAATATTCATGATGTTTTTGATTAAGTAAAAACAGGTTTTAAGGGACTCGAAACCCAATTACATTCAAAAGATATTCAAGAAAGAAACAAAACAAAACAGCTGCAAAAGACCAGCAAAAAAACTAGCAGCAGAGAAAAGGACAGCAAGAGGCCAGCAAGAAATTGACCCCAAGCCCAGCATTACAAGAAAATTAGAAACTCTTCATGGTTTCTTCTGCATTCTGCACCAAGAGCATCATTGCCTTGGCCGCTTCCCTCAAGTCAGTGTTTTCCTGAACAATCTGACTCTCTTTCATTTTCGTGTCCTTCTCAACAATAGTCTGCCTGGTTCTGCGCCTAGGGGTCTGGTGGGTTAGGCTGGAAGTTGGAGTATCTTCTATAATTACCAGGTTCTTCTCCTAGTTTTTCTTTTCTAGATGATCCACCAGCACATTCATATTCTGGGAGGAAACTTTAAGGCCCTAAAGGCTGTGGTTCATAAGGCTTTTCAATGCTTTCTCATTACGGGCTATCCGGGCGTTGACGTTGTCTTTGTCCTCCTCCACCTGTTCTTTCATGGTTTTAATAACGTCCTCCAAATGTATCAGGTCGCCTTTTATCAGATCTTTCTCCAGCCAGCCCTCCATTTCCATTTCCTCCTCCGCTTCACTGTCTTTCATCTCCTCATTCTGTTTCCCAAAGTCAGACATCTTAATCAGCTTATTGATCCTATCTTCCATCTCCCTTTGCTTACCCTGCATGCTGGTGATGTTTTCAACAACCCACTTCTGAAAATTGAAGAATTCAAGGGTGCAATTGCGGGTGGTGTCCAGGATGGTATCCGCAGAGTCCTTGCTCTCTTCAGTCTCCTCAACATTAGGGTTTTCACCCTCCTTAGGATTCAGAGCCTCATTCTCACTTTCCGAGCCCTTAGGGTTGGAATGAAGATTCTCAGAATTTACCCCTTCCTCCCCTTCACCATAATTCTCCTCCTTGTTAGGCTCCATTTCAGAATCAGTGTCCTTATCCTTTCCCTCTTCTTCATCACAATGCACATCCTTTTCTTCATGCTCGGTTTCAACCTTCCTTTTTTTATGGGTAGGGGTGCTGGGCTCCCCATTTGAATTAGAATCTATGCATTTCTCAAATATCTGAGCATTGATGATCAAAGGATCATCCTTGGTTGCCCTAGCCTTATCCTTAATATGTTCATAAATAAGCAGAATGAGTCCCTGGTACGCTAAAGGATAGGAGCTGGGCTTTTTGGCATGGTCGACAAGGCTCTCATTTAGGGAGGAGGCTAAATAGAAGGGCAAGGATATTTTAGCCCCATGGCGGAAGTGGTTCAGGATAGCGAAATGATAGTTATAAATTTTTGTAAATCTACCATCCACAGTCAAATATTCCATTAAAGCCCTAAGAACTTTTTGCCAGAAAGGTTTTACCTGTTGGGGGGTGTAGTATGATATGTTGTCCTTCTTCGCTAGGTTGCCCTTCTCATCCTCCGTCTTCGGGAAATTTTTGAAAGCCTCAGCGGCATACTTCCTATCCCTGTAGAATTTAGTCCCCTCCATCTTGAGTCCCGTGACCTCCGCAATCAAATTTTCATCGATTTGCCAAATTTCCCCAAACAGGGTAGCCCTGTTGTTGCTCCAGCTTTTAGCGAAACCGTGAGACATAGAGTTTCTACTACCATGGAGCTTCTCCATATAATCAGTGAAGTCGTGTCTGTGGAGCCTTCTCCAAACCTTTCTTTTACTCTTCCAATTCTCATAACCTGAAGGCTCATTCCTGTTTAGATTACCTCCCATTCTGCTTTCTAGGTAAAGATACCCTCTGCTGCAAATCTCAATCGGCGAATAAAGCTCTGAAGACTAGTTATTTCTGGTTTCCCTGTGTAAAGACTCTTTTGCAGTTTTGAGATTGCTACTCATGTCCACACAAACCCAGCTATTATTACTATTATCTTTCGCACACATATGATCTTGGTTATGATGCCGAGAAACACTCATCATCTGACAGTTAATCCGCCCCCAAAATCTGTCATTGGTACTCGTTCCCCAGAAATAAATCATGATATTAGCTTGATCCATTGAGGTGATCAAAGTATAATTGCTCCTTAATCTCCCATTTGATGTGATTTTCTCCTATGTATTTGACATCCTTCTCCAAATTGACCCCTTCATTGGCAAGGATATCCGCAACCTTATTGCCCTCTCTAAAGGTATGAGTTATAATAATGCTAACATAATTATTTAGAATATCTTTAGCATTTTTAATAACATTGGCAATATTCCAAGAAATAGAACTAGTACCTTTAAGGGCTTGTATGATGTTTAAAGAGTCCTCTTCGAGCCAAATTTTTTTGAATTTGAATTCCTAAGCTAGCTGGAGGCTCTTTAGCATTGCTAGAGCTTCAGCCACATGGTTATTTTGGGTTCCAAAAGGGGAAGCAAAAGCAACAATGCAAATTCCTTGAGCATTTCTAATAACTCCCCCTCCACCAGCCTTTCCAGGGTTCCCTTTAGCCGCTCCATCAAAAATAACCTTTATCCAGTCATAATCAGGAAACCTCCATACAATGTTATCTCTCTTCTTCTTATTGTCCAATCTGTAGACCTTATGTATTAGGTTCCATTGAGTAAGGATGTCTTTTTCGATATCATTCATATCAGTAGTAGCCCATTGCTGATTATTCTTGTGAGGAATGTTGGTTTTCTCCTTTATAGCCCTGCATATTTTTTCAAAGACCACCTGAGTATTACACTTAACTTCCCTAAATATCATGTTATTCCTTGCTTTCCAAATGCCCCAGCATATCATAGGGAGGGTCAAAGACCACAGGTTCTTGATGATTTGACATTTGGTTGGAAAATTCCATTGCCAGATGATATCCTTGATGCTCTTGTTCATGACCTAGTTAATTTTCCATTTTTCCCACATTTTGCACCAAATATCCCAGGTGAAGGAACAGTGAAAAAATAGGTGATCAACTGATTCCCCCTCCTTCTGACAAAGCTCACATCTATAAGGGAATTTGAAACCCCTTCGGATTAAATTGTCAAGAGTAAGGGTGCTATTATGAGAAGCAAGCCAAAAGAAAATGTTGACTTTAGGGATCAGGATGTTGTTCCAAACTTTGCTCCAAATGGGATTGCTGGTTTGAGAGAAAGTGTTTTTATAGGCAGAAGCAACCGTAAATTCACCTTTAGGATCACTTTTCTAGAGGAAAACATCATCATGGCTTTTGTTAGGGGAAAAGGACAGCAACTCCTTCTGGAGAGAGGAAAATCCAGAATGGAGGTCATCAAGTCTAACCCACTTATTCTCCTTCCAATAGTCACATACCATAAGCCCAAACCTCCTTTTACACTCTTCAATAATTTGACTATTGTTTTGATCATAAAGGGCTTCATTCTTCATCCAGGGGTCTTCCCAAAACCTTATTCTGTTACCTTTTCCAAGGACCCATCTAGCCCCAGCTTTTGCCACTTTTATGGATTTGGTAATACTATTCCAGATGAAGGATCCAACAGGGATATCTTCAGAGTTAAGGATCCCTTGGATAGTCTGATTCTGAATGTATTTGTCAAACCAAATTTGATTCCAATCTTTCTTAGTGTCATAGGCTCTCCATAACTGCTTGGCAAGAAGAGCTTTGTTAAAGGTTTTTATAACTTTAATCCCCAACCCTCCTTCGTTCTTTGGTCTACACACTTTGTCCCAGGCAATCAAAGGTATTCTGTTTTTTTCTTCCACTCCTGACCATAAAAATCTCTTCTAGATTCTTTCCATAGCTTCAACAAATTTAGCCGGAATACCAAATCGGCTGAGGGCATAAACAGGGAGATTTTGAAGAGTAGCTTGAAGGAGCTGCATTTTCCTAGCCTGAGATAACATTGAGCCTTTCCATCTAGCAAGTCTCTTATTAATTTTATCAATGAGCATATTCCAGAAGGAATTTGGGGGAGCTAACCCTAAAGGAAGGCCCAGATAGGTGGAAGGGAGCATTTCCACTTTGCACCCAATATGGGGGAGCTTCATGATGTTGAACTCTTAGTGATATTATGTTTACCACACTTCATTGCTAGTTGCATAATTCTTAAGTTATAGTCTTTCAATGTTTCATCTTGTTAGTAGATAAGGGATATTTATGTGTATTTTTATTTATTTTGGATCATTAAATTAATAATACTAATGGACATCTAAAACCTCAATTTAGGTTTTATTTGAGCATGTTGAGATCTCCTAGGGTTAAATTTGTATTGATCAACAATTAGCAAGTTGAGTTAAAAACAATTAGTTTTTATAATAGCAACATTATCAAGAGTTTTTTGGTCTTCTATGAATAGAGAAAACTCATGATAATTTTTACCTTTTATTTGTGTTAACTCTCACAATTCAAGGCAAAATTCACATTAAAAACACTCATGAACAAAGAACACTCATAAATAAACAATTAAAGATACAAAAAGAACATTTATGAATAGACAATGGGAGATACACATAGAACATTCATGAATAGACAATTAAAGACACGCATAGAAACATGGATGAAATTGGAATCATTCAAAGAAAGAGTTTAATTAACGAAATTGGATGAAATAGAGGCTTGGACCACCACCCTGACACATAGACGTGAATGAAATGAAGTTGGTTGATGAAGTTGCCAAAACAAGCCTATTTTGGTGCATTATGTTTGCAAGGGGTTCAACTCCTATTCATTGTCAAAATTGACAATGTAATTGCATTTTTATAGTTATGCCTTAAAAAAAAAACATAAATAATGGGATTTGTTCAAAGGGGGTATTTGCTCGAACCCATTTTTTCTTAGTAAAAAATTGGGTAAATGAGGTCTTCGAACAAACCCACCAAAATAGGCAGGTTTGTTTGAAGTACCCCATTTAAATGAACACGAAAAACCCTTTGCTCGAAGGGTTCCATCTGTTAGAAGGGGTGCAATTTTTTTTTGTTGCCAAATGACCACTTTTCTTCATCCCTAAAAGTGTAACCCACTATTGTGGGTTCACCCCATGTATGTGTCATAAAGTTATAGTGCTTTTTATAGACACAATATTTTCCTCCTAGTCATCATCTTTTATTTATCATCATTCTCATTCATTAATTAATTACCAAATTTATTATCTATTAAATATCATTTATCATTTATTAATCAATTATCTATTTATCACGTCAATATTAATCAATGATATATATGAAAATGAGATCCTAGGCCTATGGATGCAAGCTAAGATACCAAATCTTCATAACATAGAATTGGAACAAAATAGGTTCAACTACAATCCTAATAAGAGAGACGAACACTCATATAAAGTACCATGGAACTGAATGTGTATTCCATAGGAAGGAATTTTGTACTTTACTAAATTATAAAGTGTAATAGGGGGTTGTGTAGTGCCTTTCATTTTTAATCTCAATAATTGATCTTTGTGATTCTCGCCTCATGCATGTGTGCCATGATGCACACCCTTTTTTTAGTTTCTTGTACATCTATTGACTTAATGTTATGTCTACATTCATGTGTACATCTTTGTACCAGATGGTTTGACAATACCACTTCCTTGTCAGCATTAAAGGGGGAATTATATATGTCCATGATTATGCTAGTGCTTCCTTATTATAGTGGAGCAGTGGAGGAACCTCAACAAATCCTTATGGAACTCACAAATTTATAGGGGGGGTCACATAGACCTACTCGTTTTATCTCTCTTATGGAGGGAAATTATTTTAGTTGAATATATTTGTGATTCTAGTACCTATGTAGAACATCGAGAACTTCTATTAGTGTACTAGAAGTCACTCATTCTTTGTTGATCGTGTTCTTTGATCATAGTTATATCTACATCTTCAACTTCATGGTTGAGTAGAGTTCTATATATTCACTCATGCAGAGTTTTGTATCTCTTGATCTACATCTTTGGAGGTTTGTTGATTCCAACAAACAACAATTATTTTTCAACAAATTTTACAACTTTTGACATGCTTCAAGAGTTTTTCATCATCATATTCATCTTCATATGAACATCTTTTTAGGAGGGCATATCCTTTTCTTTCTCTCTTTTAGAGGAGAGCTTTGTTCCCATGGGGTTTTCTCCTTTTCTCTATTTATGAGAGATTTCCATTTGTGCATGTCTACCTTATCAAGTCATGTTGCCAAGACTCACCATTTCAATTATTAGCTTACTCCCTAAGTATTGCTTATAGAGGGGTGTTAGTGTGAAAAGAAGTTTTGTCAAACTAGGTAGCTTTTAACCTATATAGTAGAGTCTTATTCACACTACACTAAAGCTCACTTAGAGGTTATCAAGACTTTTGTCTCACCTTATGTAGACTCCTACCTTCTCACCTCGTCTTTCTTGCTTTTATAAACAAGACTTATTTATACAATTTATAGTAGATGCTTATGATATTTTTGATTTTTCATATTGCTTATCTATGGGGATTTTTGTGTTTGCAAGCATATCTTGGCTGCTCCAACATTAAGCGTATATATACAAAGTGTGTCATGGATGTGTGCTTGTGTGATTACCCACTATACTTGCATGCATAGAGGATGCAATAACCCATTGTGCTTGTGCATATGGAGGATGCATTAGAGTAATTTGATGTTTCAAAAGTATTCATGGAGACTTTATTAGCGGATTGTAATACTTCATTCATTGAATAATGTATTTAGTGTGGATGCTTTTGGAAACCAAATTTTTCAGTTATGAAATTTTCCCAAGGTTATCTTGTGCAATCCTATAATGTCTTTGATATTTACAATATAGTTACTATGTAAAGTCGAAAGCATACTTTTCTCTCAAAGGGTTATGTAGGAAATGATTTGGTCGACTTGATAATTTCCTAACAATGACAAATAGTGTTAGAATGATAACTTCTTATCATAACTTCTAATCTAGTAAAAATCAAGGGTTAATTTGTTATTCAAATTATTTAGAATGATTTAGATTACACAAATTCATTTCTCCAATAATTCTTTTATCCTAGCTTCAATTTTAACTCTCTTATCCATGCTTCAATTAAAACTCATAGGATCAAAGCCCTACAATATTTTTGAAAGGAATTTGTACCATAAGGGTTTTGTCAAACTACTTAGATTTTTACCTACATATTAGAGTCCTATTCATACTACACTTAATCATGAGTTTTATTTCTTCACCTACTTTGGAAAAAGATCTAAGGTTGTTGATTTAGATTTACCTTCTATTTAAAAAAATCAAGAGCTCACACCTAACATCATGTTGCATAAGGTTGGGCTTCAACCCCAAGTGCTTGGTGGAATTAGTGACATTGGAGTTATGCTGCAACATGGAAGAGTTACACTCCTAGGTTGCTCTATTTAGATTTACCTTCTATTTAAAAAAATCAAGAGCTCACACCTAACATCATGTTGCATAAGGTTGGGCTTCAACCCCAAGTGCTTGGTGGAATTAGTGACATTGGAGTTATGCTGCAACATGGAAAAATTATACTCCTAGGCTACTCTATTGAACTTTGAGTGCATTCTCTTTAGATTTTCCCAAGCCAAATCTACATTGTGGTCTTTTTACTTGCCCCTATTCGTATCTTCTTAGGCTTCAATTTTTTTGGAAATCTTGGCCTGAGCGTAGGATTGATCTTTTTTTACTCTATAAAGGTCTACATCTTTGCTAGTGGCTCATTCATATTAGGAATTCACAATTCAACATTGTGGTCTTTTTACTTGCCCCTATTAATATCTTCTTATGTTTCAAAGGTTTTGGAAATCTTGGCCAAAATGTAGGATTAATTTTTTTGTACTCATAATATAACGGTCTACATCTTTACTAGTGGCTCATCCATCTTATGACTCATTCATATTAGGAATTCACAATTCAACATTGTGATCTTTTTACTTGCCCCTATTAGTATCTTCTTATGATTCAAAGGTTTTGGAAATCTTGACCAGAATGTAGGATTAATTTTTTTGTACTCATAATATAATGGTCTACATCTTTACTAGTGGCTCATCCATCTTAGGAATGCACGACCTAAATGTTATTCTTGTTATAAAATTTAGTAGTTTAAACATTCTTTTAGACTTGCCCCCTATTCCTAAACTACTTTAAAAGGTAACCTTTTAGGGCAATCAATTTGAGGTGACATGCATAGCAATGTTACACTCAAAATTTAGAAAGGATGCTAGAGATATAATTACGTTGCTCACATTTCCCTTCATACACTAGCATTAATGTTTGTATATTATATACTAGAAAAAATAGTTTTTTAAGGGTATTCCATCAATGTTATATACTATAAAAGTTAGGTTTTCACAATGTTGAAATTCGTTGATCAAGTTTTGTATATGGCATTTATTTTTTTAAAAGGTCTTTAACATTGTTTTTCTAATTATAAATTATAATGTACATTTATTCTATATATATATCTATCTATCTATCTATCTATCTTTTAGAACAACATGATGTTAAAAATAAATTGTGTGTAAACATAACATAATTTATTAAAACAAGAAGCACACATTTCATCAAAACAAGAAGCACACATTTCATCAAATTTATCTTTTTAATTTCTCTATTTTTAGTGCTTCCCCTGTTTCACAAAACAGCGCACATTTTTCGAAGGAGGGGAACCAGTACCGAGCATAAGATGTGGAGAAGAACCAGTACTCTTAAATTTGCCTGCACTGAATCTGGAAAAAAGAAAAATGAAAATGACAGAATTAACTGACAAAATGGCCAAAGCCAGTGAAGGGAATTTATCTCGACAAGATGGCCAAAGCCAGTGAAGGTCATTTATCTTGAAAAGATGGTTAAAGCCAGCGAGAGGAAAGGAAATCATCTTGAGACAGACAGAAGAGCGCTGACACCATGCTGAAGACAAGGGCTCTTCTCAAAATTTCTTCTTAAGCTACATTGCACAGCTATATTACAAGGCCTGTCATGTGAAATAAACTCTTACACAGTACAAACAGAGATGTTTAATATCTAAGCCCGCAGAAACCTGGTGCGCAAACAAAATGGCCCTGATCGAGTTCCCCTGTTTAAGAGAGAATCTATAACAGAAATATATATACAACATCTCATATATACAAAGAGGATGCTTTACCTCCTATGGCTGGCTATGCTATATCAACTTCAAATTTTTAGACCACAGCTGCCTGTTACAATTCATCAACATCCATGGCTTCTCCGGTGAAATTCCCTGCCCAATAATTACCATGACAGTCGTTGTCGTTCTCAAATCTCTTGCTTATTCCAGCCTTTCCTGGGGCATTTCTGGACATAGACCATGATCTACTTACACACTCTGCTGAGGACTGATATAATAATACCTTCCCAGCGTCCTGTCCACAGTACGAGGCGTTACCAAAATCAGACATTGATCTTTTCACTGCAGATCGCTGGACCGTCGATCTGCGCACAGAAACACTCTGCCTTGCAGAAGCAAACTCCGCCTTCCTATTTCCAACACCACTCATGGCAGCCAATGACGAGATCCAGGGTTTCCTTCCCTCTTCTCCATCTAAAAATTCTGCAACACCAAACAAAATCAAACAAAGAGAAAACCCCAATTCCCTCACCCTGACTCTAAACCTGACCAAAAACTTCCAAACCATTGTCCAAATTTTGTTACCTTGCAGTGCATCTCCAGATCGATCCTGCTGCGGGGAAAATTGAGCTTGAGCTGCCTTATTTTTGGCGTCCTTCTTCCAAAACCCTAACAGCGATCTGAGACCCGAGAACTTGAAAATCTTGCTCGCTTTCTTCTCAGTCGGCCCTGCTTCCCACCAATTCTGGCTACACAGGTCGCCATCTCGAATCTCGTCC
Source organism: Cryptomeria japonica (assembly GCF_030272615.1). NCBI lineage: Eukaryota > Viridiplantae > Streptophyta > Pinopsida > Cupressales > Cupressaceae > Cryptomeria > Cryptomeria japonica. The sequence goes on from NC_081414.1 coordinate 102,388,299, forward strand.
GCTTTATAATAAATGCCGCCATTTTTCCTCTTTCGACTACTGATGCAGCCACAGGAGGACATAAGATCAGGGAAGCTCTGTGGATCATTGCCTGGTTTTGGCATTGTCAAATTGAGCAGGCGCTCTCTCAAACAAGCCGAACATACTCCAACGATTTCTTCCCATGGATGAAAAGTGCAGTAAAATCTGGACATTTTTCTGGATTAAAAACAGAACAAAACTCTGAATCCTTGAACCTTCCTTCTGCCACGCACAGAAGAAGCCTGAGCAAATGAAATCGGGTACAATCCATAATAAAACCTGGGCTGTTGGGAGAATTAAATTGTGAACGGCACATCGGCTTCTACTGACACGTGTCGGTGGAGGAGTTTGTGCTCAATGTCGCACGCTAACACACGAGTTACGAGTTACCGGGAGACGAGGTGGCGATAGATTTGTGTGAATTTGTCCCTTGCTTTACATGACAAATTCCTGAAAACAAGCTGCATTTTTTGGTGAGCTAACGTGGTGCGAATATGCTGCATTTTATTTCGAGCTTAAACTAGGGAACGATGAGTTTTATTGCATTATGTTAGTCTTGAGACATTTGTCGCACTTCAAACTGTTACACCATATAAATTTTATTTTTTTAATAAGTCTTATCATTAATACAGGGAGATGATCGGATAGCCTCCTCATTTTATATTATGCAAACTCTCAAAAATTATTATTGGAATTTTGGGTATTAACAATGTAGTCATTTTAGTTATACTATGTAAAGTTGTATAGAAATGTGTACAAAGAAATACATTGAAAGATGTATATCAATATACATAATGTTGATTGTATTATATGTTATCATATGATTGATTGTTTTTTATTAAAGTAAGTAGGGAAGGACCTCAACTTGTTACAAATCAAACAAAGTACATCAAATCAAGAGAGAAAATAGGAGGATTGCACCTGGGTAACTCAACAACGAAACCACACAGCGAAAAAAAAGTACAATTGGAAACTGAACTGGGGCTTAGAAGTGGGCCCGTGGGAACAATCAGAGATCTTTGAGATGACAAAGAATGACCCTTTTTCTTTCTATGTGCAATAGTCCAAGAGGAATCCTTAACGAGAGAAGAAAAAGGAAGAGTGTTGTCCGAACCAATTGAGACAACAACAAGTTCGAGCGAGGAGACGTCAAAACCAAGAGAGGAACTTGGTAGTCCAAGGAAAGAGAATTCGAGACCAGGGAAGGAATGAGTCTCATACTCAAGAGAGCCCTAGAATAGCTCAGTAGAGTGTCAATAGCACACGGGGCCAAAGGGTGTCATATGATTGGTTGTTTCATTGACATGTCTTGTCAAAATGGATAATTGTTGCTCATTTTTTATATATAAGCATAATGACTATTAGTGCTTAATTTTACAAGTAATGAGCAAAGAAAAAGAAGGGATCTATTATGCAAATCATAATAATTATCAACAAATAGGTGGTAGTTAGATCCTCTTCCCCAAATTGAATAGATGGATCTTTTGGATATAGAAACTTATGGTGTATGTATTTACCTTGGGAGCATGAGAGAATGAACTTTGGAGGTTTCTATATGATTAAAAATGATAGCATAAGATATTCATGTTAAAATTAGCACTTACAATGTTAATACAATTTAATAGGTGAGTTGATAGAGAATTAATGTAAATAAATGTATGAGTTATATTGTACATTGACAATTTATGATTTGGTAATGTAAATTGATTAGGAAACTTGATGGTGTATTTATTTACCTTTTTGACATTAGAAGAATGAACTTTGGTGGTTTTTATATGAATCATTAAAACAAAATTAAAAATCAACATTAATGCTAAAATTAATACTTGCATTGTTAGATGGTGTAACGAATGAGTTTACAAGGAATTTATGTTAAGTAGTTATATTGCATATCAAACAATTTATGATGTGGTGATATAAGTTTGATAACTTAAATATATTAATTTATATTAGATTATTAAAATATCAAATTCTATTAGAATTAAATTTATAAATAATATCCACGATTTCTATTAATGATATATAATCTAGTATTAACTTCAATTTATAAATTTATTGTCAACATAAATGTATAAAAAAAATCTTACTAAATTTGGTCATCCTCATCATAACTAAATCATTTTCTTAACTCTTGATAACAATATGTTAATGTAACTAAAAGTTGGATTTTCAAATAATGTATTTATTTTTATTTTTATTTTTTAATTGTTATATAATTCTTGTGTCTAAATCATCTTTGTTCTCTCTTTTAGTATTAATGCATTGTAACAGTATTATATAATTTAAATTTATATCAAATATAAAATTTGTATTAGAATAAAATTATTGTGTTTAAGGTTGATATTGACATGGTGTGATGGTTAAGTTGTAGTGTTGTTGTTCTTGTCATCAAGGTCCAAACTCCATTAGGATGCAATTGTTGACTGGTTATATTAGGGATGAGGTCCCCAATTTATTACCTTACCGGTTCATAGCTCAGGATCAAAAGCATCTACCTCTCTTTAAAAAGAAAAATTATCGTATTTAATAGGATTATCATCAAATAAGTTGAATTGGATGAATTCTTCATATAGATAAAATTTATTGTTTCTTATAAATGCAAAATTTAAGTTATTCAAAATTGAACTCAAAATTAAAATATTTTAAAAGATATCAACACAAATTATAAAGAAAATAAAATCTATCACCATAAGTCATTTTCATGCTAATGAATATAATTCTTAGATGTATATTTAAACTTTTCAACTAGAGGTTTTAAACTATAACTAATATATAAATAAAATCACTTGTGTGTTACATTTTCATGCTTCCTACCACTTATAAAATCTCTAAGTATGTAGTTTAAAAAAAAACTTATGATGGAATCTAGTGTAAAACTAATGAAGAATGTTGATACATGTTTGATTTCAAATTCATAAAGAGAAGATAGGTTATGATCCAACTTGTCTAATATACCATGGTAACCTTCATAATCATCTAAACATATGCAATATTGGGAGTTTTCATACAACACTTCATCCCACATGACTACTTTTCTCCTATCATTAATACAAGTTAATGTGTATTTATACATTATCATTAGGTAACATCTTGTTGGCTATTAATTGTCATTTATTTTATGAAATGAAGTAAGGTAGACATAAATACTTCCTAAACTAATATTAGAAGATAGTCTATGCAAACATTAGATATTTACAATTATAGAAAGGGGAAACACAAATAAAATATAAACAAAATCATACAATACAAGTGGATTTGGGAAAAACCCTTTCCAGGAAAAAACTAATTTAAACATAGTTACAATATACATATAGAGAAATCCTTTATTTAAGTGTGTCATCAATTAGATATTTAGAGTAATTTTAGTAGAGTAACAATACCTACAAATTCACTACTCAATAGGGTAAGTGCACAAAGATGGTGTGCAAAAAGGGGGGTATAAGTAGACACTTTTTTTCTGAAATAAGGTGAACCTGAACTTGCAGGTGAAAGTTGAAAGTCATCCACTCAAGATATGAAGATAGTCAAAGAACAAATAATATAGCACTCGGAATCTAGTTTCCAAACTACTAAACTTTTTCAAAATTGGATAAGATTAAGGGGTTTAAATCCTTCGCACACGAAAAACAGACCCTGATTTTTTCTGAAAAACATAACATAGTGTCTGACGTGTACATCAAAAAAGTCATAGTTATATTTAGTATTTTGACAAATCCTTTGGCAGAAAGATAGTTAAGAATGAGCACTAGAAGTTGTGTATTTTTTTGTTGAGTACTTTTTTTTTTTATGATTTTTCCAATCAAGCACATCCTGAAAAATCAGGTACCTGTTCGTGCGTGAAGCATAACTTGCACCAAAACAATAAAAAATATAATTCTTTTAAAAAAATATAATTTTTTTAAAAAAATTGTAAATAATCAAGTGCTTACAATAATATATAAAGCTTTTTAAATTTGGAGAAGTAGATCAAAAGTTATTAAAACAATTGTACATGTATGTCTCTGAGAACTATGGAGACACTGGTAAATGAAATTCAATAATAATATGTTAGTTGTTCAATTTTTTTTTAAAATTATATGGTTAGAAAGCTTAGAAAATGGGTGAAAATATGGTGGCAATTTTAGAAATACCCACTTGATGATGACAAAGTTGAGAAACCAATTTGATAAAACAAAACACGTCAAAAAGTAGGGAAATGGAGGGAAATCAAACTTCCAATCCGTAGCTTTGTCATACAGGCCTATTCACAAGACTAAATAGTCAAAAGCGTGGTATGGGCTCCCTGTACTATAAACAACACATATGGGGTATTTTTAAAACAAAACCGCGGACGCGGTGTTAAAGCTAAAACAATGCGTACGCGCTTCTACCTGTGTTTAAAATGTGGGTGTGTGCATACATATATGTATATGTATAATATCTAAAATATGATATTTCATGTATATATATGTATATAATGTGTGTATATAATATATAAATAATATATAATATATTTATATAATATATAATATATTATGTATATAAACACACAATATGTGTGTATGTATGTGTATTGCCTTTTGATATTTTATGTGTATTATATGTATATGTGTATGTACGTATATTGATATATATTATCTTTTGATATCTTATTGTACTGTATTGTATCTCTCTCTCTCTCTCTCTCTCTCTCTCTCTCTTTTACTCTCTCTCAGGACCTCACATAGCACCTAATGACCTCTTCGAACCATGTATGATATCTCAAGGGGTCAAATGGTGTCTTAAGGGGTCATATGGTGTTGTAACACATGCGTGGCTCAATTAGGACCCCACGTGACCCCTAATGACATCATGTGTCATGTCTTCCTCTTCCCCCATCTCCCTCCCTCCCTTTTCTTTCCCTCTCTCTCTCCCTCCCTTTTCTTTCCCTCTCTCTCTCCCTCCCTTTTCTTTCCTCCCCCATCTCTCTCTTCCTCCCTCCCTCCGGACCCCACATAACACAACATGACCCTTTAGGACCAGATGATGTCCTAAGGGGTCATACGGACCTACAACATCCTAAGGTGGAAAGATGAACCATTATTACAATATAAAAAGTAGTACCAATACTACTTAAAAGAATAACAAACCAACATGCTCCCCCTTTCTCCCTTCCTCCATACCCCATCCCTCTCTCTCTTCTTCTCTCCCTCCCCCCTCTTTCTCTCTCCCTACCCCCTTTATCTCCCTTACTTTATATTGTTGTATTGCAATTAGGTCTTCCATGTAGTTTTCACCATTTGGATGAACAATAGACCTAACAATCCCAAGGTCCATAGTTTGAGCAGCAGAGGCTATGTTTTCCTTGATATTCTTAGTATTTGAATCAGTGTACAAAACCCATTGTACATCATCCCTCAACCACACTCCTCCTATTGTTGGGCTTTGGGAAATCTTTGGTAATGCACATTTTTTCCATCCTCTCTCTCTCTCTCTCTCTCTCTCTCTCTCTCTCTCTCTCTCTTCCACCTTCTCTCTCTCTCCCTCCCTCTCCCTCTCTCCCCCTCTCCCTCCCTCTCTCTCTCTCCTTCTCCCCCTCCCCCTTACCCCTTTATCTCCCTTACTTTATATTGTTGTATTGCAATTAGATCTGCCATGTAGTGGTCATCATTTGGATGAACAATAGACCTAATAATCCCAAGGTCCACAGTTTGAGCAACAAAGGCTATGCTTTCCTTGATATTATTAGCATTTGAATCAGTGTACAAAACTCATTGTGCATCATCCCTCAACCACACTCCTCCTGTTGTTTGACTTTGGGAAATCTTTGGTAATGCACATTTTTTCTTTCCAATTTGTTCCCCTATAATTCTCAAAATACTAAGAGCCACACGACGGAGTTGTTTCCAACCCGACGGTCTAGCTAACAGTCTCAAATAAATATTCTCACATTTTGCAGTCATGTCAAATAAATAAGAGTTCTTTAAAAGATGTGCGTATAGATATTTTATTAATGATAATTAAACTTTAATCCCTCTCTCCCTCTGTCCCCCTTTTCCATCCTCTCTCTCCCTCTCTCCCTTTTCCATTCTCTCTCTCTCTCTCTCTCTCTCTCTCACTCTCACACACACACACACACACACACACACACACACTTTTCCACCCCCTCTCCCCCTCTCCCTCCCTCCCTTTTCCACCCTCTCTCTCCCTTTTCCATTCTCTCTCTCCCTCCCTCTCCCTCTCTCTCACTCCCTCCCTCTCCCTCCCTCTCCCTCTCTCCCTCTCCCTCTCCCTCTCTCCCTCGCTCTCCCTCTCTCTCTCCCTCTCTCTCCTTCTCCCTCGCTCTCCCTCTCTCTCTCTCTCCCTCTCTCCCTCTCTCCCCCTCGCTCTCCCTCTCTCCCTTTCTCCCCCTCTCCCTCCCTTCCTTTTCAACCATCTCTCTCCCTTTTCCACCCTCTCTCTCTCCCTACTCCCTCTCGCTCCCTCTCTCCCCCTACCCTCTCTCTCTCTCTCTCTCTCTCTCTCTCTCTCTCTCTCTCTCTCTCTCTCTCTTCCTTCACATTTTCTTTACTACAAAAAGCGCATTAGGGGTACCAAGACTATTAGTTCGCTGGTTTGCTAAACATTTTTAAGGCCTAATAGTGCATATGAGGTACCGAGAATATTAAAGCTGGTCTACAAACATTTTTAGGGCCTAACAGAATGTACAAGATTACTAAAAAGACCACGTACACGGTACTAGGACATATACTTTTAGTTGCCCAACCACCTCAACGAACTCAAAAGAAGTTTTTGAGGTCGTTAAAGTCACCACTGCAATTGTGTCTGTGCTTCTGTGACTTTTTTATACATAGAAGTAAGTGATTTTTTTATTTTTGCATGATTTCAAATAATTGAATTGTTGTTCTTATTAGTTTTGTTAATGTTATTCTGATTGTTTAATAGTTTTGATTCAAAAAAACAATGGTAATTCTCAAATTTATGGTTAGTTGATTGTTTATGAACTTTTGTTTACATATATATGTAATATGATTCTATTTAGGACAACCGATATCAACCATGGGAAAGAACAAGAGAGGAACGATGAAACAATGAGAGGCTGAAAAGGAAAGACAAAGGCATCATATGAAGAAATTACGTGACATAATAACAATGAGACAAGACAGTATGTCATCCTCAACATCTCAATTCTATTTACCAAACGAATACAATGCACCTAATGCAATTGAAGAAGAGACATTTGATTTACCGTATGAACCTAATGTTCAAAATTGAAGAAGAGACCGCATTGAATAATCAATTAAATGATGAACATACACCTTCTCTATTTGATGAATTGAATGTACCCAATGCACACAATGCACCAATGTTAACACCTCCTAGAATCATTCGTAGGAAACCAAAGTATCTAATTGAAATTGATGAGAATATATTGAAGCCAATACCCGATAAAATGCATGAACAAACTTGTAGGAGAATGGTTAAAAGAATATGGAAAAACTCTTTTGAAATCTTAAATCAAATCGTAAGATGTCAATTAATTGATCAAATGATTAAAAATTTGAATTTTACAGAGGCAATGAAAATTCTAGGCCTAAGATCATCCAAAAGTAACAGTGAAAGAACTATTGTGAGAAATCTATTTGATGCATATCAAGCTATTGGTTCAAAATCACGTACGAAAAATTCTAATGTTACTCGACGTGTCATTACATCAACTATATTGAGCAAGAACATAAAAAAATATCGTTTGATAAGAAAAACAAGTAAGTCATTAAATGTTAGTAGAACAACAATAAGTAAAGCATTACAGAGGTAGGAAAAAATAGAGGAAGATAACAATAATTCTCTTTGGGAATTCTCGGGTAGACTACCACACAAAGACAAGGTTGTTGTTGATGCACTAAGAACATTAATTGAAAAAAATTGGCATGAAAACACAAGAGTTTTTTCCAACCAAAGAGATGTTGTTAAAAGGCAAATTGGGTCTACAAGTCATGAGCCACATGCCAAACACTATTTGGATATGACTCAAACAAAATTTTATGAAAGATTCCTTGAAAAGTTTCCTCAAATAAGAATCTGTCAAAGTTTTTTTGAAATGGCAAAACCTTTCTATATTAAGATTAATCATGTACGCACCACGTGTTGTTGTAGGATGCATATTGAATTTTCCATGCACTATGATATTTTTCGTCATATTTGTTCTACTTTGTACACTAACGATGTTTTTTAGGAATATAATATACAAGCACCTCCTAAGTCGGCAAGAGAATTCATTTCAAGTGTGCTATGTAATAGACATGATGGTTGTATTTATTACATGATGCCTTGTTTGGAAGGTTCTTGTGCTATATGTGGTGGTTTGCAATGTTTACCAAGATGTGTATATTTGGAGAGCACACATGAAACTGGTATGAAACTAGTTTCTCTTGGAAAATACAAGAGAGTCACATATGGAGTTAAAGATGGAAAAGATTTGAAGAGATGTGAGTTAGTGAAAAATGATATATGTGTAGCTAAATTTATGAAAATGTTTCAAGAGAAACTAGTTTATGAGTACATAATGCATACACATAGAGCTCGATGGTTAGATGAGCAATTCAAGTTATGTAAGGACACATTTCCTCTTGGCACCATTGTCTCTATCGTTGATTTTGCTGAAAATTATACACTACAACCTCTTGAAATGAAGTGCAATCTATGTATTATAATTCTACACAAGTTTCTATTTTTGTACACATAACATTCATGCATGTAGATGATAGCATAGAGGAGGATGGAAAGGTTGTAAGAGAGTATCACTTCTACATAAGTGATGATCATACTCATTCATTAGAGTTTGTACAAGAATGCTTTAAAGTTTTCTATGATAATTTAAAGGAAAGAAACATACAATACAACTGACATTTAATATGGTCAGATAATTGCACCGCACAATTCAAGAATGCAAGGATGTTTTATTGGTTGACAAGGATGCATATGACAAGCAGTGTACAACATTTTTCGACTTTCATTGAGGCTAGACATGGTAAGGGAGAGCACGATGGTGCATGAGCATGTGTAAAAAGAGCCCTAGCTAGAGAAGAATTGAAGTACAAAGGTGGTGCTGAGTTGATAGATGCAAGAACAATTGTGCGATGGTGTAACTCTACGATGGGTCCAGGTAATCTAGGTACATCAATGGTTCATAGATATTTTTTCTTGATCACTGAATCTAACATTAAAAACTATCTCGATTGTTGTACAGTTGCAGGATCGAGTGACATGCACTCATTTATGAGTTCAAATGCAAGTTCACTAGTAATTTATATGAGACAGATGGTATGTTTTTTTGGTTCATCCATGTTATTTTTGTGAGAATAATATGAATCACAAGAGTGGGTTAACAAATGGTCTTGTAGACTATTGGTTCACATTGATACATCAAATTCCCAAAGCACTACAATTGAGCCAGATGGAGACATCAGTGGATTTTGACCATGTATCCGACCTAGTGGATTCAAGTGATTTTTTGAGTTAATTTTTTTGCAAGTATTCTTTTTGGTTCATTTTGTTGTACATCACACTTTATTTTTGGTATTAATTATCACTTTATAAAATGCAGGTCATGTGTATGCAGTTGTTGCAAAAGAGAATGGTGAAGAAGGAACGAATTACTTTTTGTGTCATTGTGTTGAGCCTAAAAGAAAATTGACAACCACAATGATTGACACAGAGGGTATTGAGTACCCAATAGGGTATGTTGTCATGACAGGAACATGGCTTAGGAGATACCTTATCAAGAATTCTGATGTTTGGTTGTTCGAAGACTTTGAAACACACAAACATATTCTTCATTTCTCTAACCTTGTTGTTGCAACAAATATTCATTTGATGAAGTATCGTGGTTGACCTCATAAAAATATTTTATGAAAAGTTCATGAATCTGACCACGAGGCAATACTTGACACAATATGGGTTAGAGTCAATCCTAAAGGCTCACTTGATTGATTCTACGGTTCAGAGTAGAATGATTTTGAGAATTTTTTATATATTGTCGGTGAATTGTTCTATATTCATTTTTTTTATATATAAATGCCCATGAGCTTATTTGTACATGTTTAGGGGCATAATTTTGTATATTTAAATGGCCATGAGCTGATTTGATCATATTTAGATGCCAAATTTTGTACATTCAAATGACGATGAGTTGAATCGCACATATTTAAATGCCAAATTTTATATAAAAGCCCATGAGATGATTTGTAACATAATTTTTTGTATATTTAAATAGCCAAGAGATGATTTGTCCATATTTAGAGGCAAATTTTTGAATAATATGTGACTATGTTTTGAGTTTATGTGATGTGATAAGGTCAATCATGACCATTCTTGATAAGGTCAATCATGAGCATTCTTGATTCTTGTATAATCATGGAGAATTATTTGAGTCATAGGAGTCATAGATTGAGTCTAGATATAATTTGAGCAAAAAATGTTATTATTGTCAAAAAAGTTGTCAAAAATGTTGTCAAGCAACTTCTACATCGTGTCGGTAGGGTATGGTTCTCGACATTCTAGTGCATTGGGAGGCACAACAGGAGAAGGCCTAGTGTAAAAATGCCCACCCAGACGTGCTCCTGATGTTGGTTTGCGCCCATGATGAATGACATCAAATCTAGCCTATCTTGCAACTTTGCATTGCATGCCACTGACGGTTTTTGCAGCAGGTGAAAAAATGCTACCATTTGAAAATGGCTTCGAGTCGTCAGAAAATGAGATAGGTCATTGTAGATGAGCCTCACGTGACCTTATAGGTTCAAACAGATCGATCATATACATTGTGGATTGCGAGAAATAGTCTGTCAAAGTTTGAAATGTTTTTGGACTCGGGGCACTTGAGAGATCGCACCGGTAGGGTATGGCTCTCGACATTCTGGCGCATTGGGAGGCACAACAGGAACATCCCTAGCATAAACTTACCCATCCAAATGCACTCATGATGTTGGTTCATGCCCATGATGAATGAAATCAAATCTAGCCTATCTTGCAACTTTGCATTGCATGTCATTGGTTTTTGCAGCAAGTAAAAAAATACTACCATTTGAAAACGGCTTCGCATCACCAGAAACCGAGATAGGTCATTGTAGAGGAGCCTCATATGACCTTATAGGTTCAAACAGATCAATCATATGCATCCTAGATTACGAGAAATAGTCTGTCAAAGTTTGACAATTTTTTGGACTTAGGGCACTTGAGAGATCACGGCGGTAGGGTATGGCTCTCAATGTTCCGATGCTTTGGGAGGCACAACAGGAGCATGCCTAGCATAAACCTACCCACCTAGATGCACTCGTGATTTTGGTTTGTTCACACAAAGAACATAATCAATTCTAGCCCATCTTGCAACTTTGCACTGCATGCGACTGATGGTTTTTGCAACAGGCGAAAAAATGCTACCAATTGAAAATGGCTCCAAGTCATCAGAAACTGAGATAGGCCATTGTAGACGAGCCTCGCGTGAGCCTCATAGATTTTTGTTATTTATATTCATATTATTGGTTACATAGGCAAATAATCATTTAACTTTATAAAAGGGCAGCCACCAAATACAAAGAATACATAATAATGAACTCAATACACATTTATTGGATCAAATATCAACATTTATATATATCAAAAAAGACATGTATGCCAAGTCAATAGAAGTATTACAAAAATGTGGCATATGCCATATCCAAATCGATATACAATAAAAATGTACAATATATCTACATGTATTGGTCATTCAATGATCACAACTAACACTATATGATCCTATACTTGTGGTGGATCATCAAAATCAAGCCTCTTTGATACAGTACGTGGCTCTGTAGATGGATGCAAAACCACAATTCAAAAGCCAATTTAGAATCCTTTTGTAGAAAAGAGTTCACAATTATCAACATAAGTATGCATTTAACTATAATTTTTTTGCAATAGAAATGTAGATTACCTCATCTGCTGATCTAGGATCTACTGTCTTCTACTTGTTAGCTTTAGGAGTTCTCTCGAATACCTTCTTCAAAGGCTCCAAGTTATGGCCGAACCGCGAAGGGGGCTATTGTCGATTAAATACAGTTAATACAATGTACTAACATATATACATAAAAAATAATAAAAAACTATAATGTAGAGTACACAAGTGTACCGGAGCCTGAGATGCTTCTCCAATAGACTGAGGAGGGCTCACCACTGATGGAGCAACTATCACTTTTACCTGCACACAAAAATGATCAAAGATTAAATACAATTAATATAATGATATAAGTATTGTAGGTTAAAAACAATTAATGTAATATATCAAACAAAAGTGTACCAGAGCCTAAGATGCTTCTCCAATACATGGAGGAGGGCTCACCATTGATGAAGCAGCTATGGATATTTCCTATATGAGAAAAATGATAAGATTATAATTTATCACAAGTTCACATGTACATATGCGTATAATCATCAAATCAAGAAAATAAAGTAGAGATACATACCTCTGCCCTCTCTCGATCCTCGGGCGTATCAGGTGCATTCAACATATCTACATAGCTTAATGGCCGATGTACATATAAAATAGACAAAAAACACTAATCAATCTACAAATCCCAACTAAGACAATTCCAACCTTTTCAAACAACTGTACAACTAAAAATGTGTTCAATTACCTTCTTCCCATATTTTGGCGTCCTCGAGTATTTCTTTTGCTAAGGATGAGGCCTAGACATGGAGGGGGTGCCCTAAAAAACAAAATTAACATGAGATATTAGTACAGATAATATTAAACATAATTTAACAAATCTAAAATGAAATGAATTGCATATTCCATCAAAAGAATACATAAAATAAGGTGTACGAAATATGATACCATATAGCCTTGTAGACCAAAATCAATCGCTGAGAGCATGACATCATCAATCTAGGACATTTGGTCCCCTGACAATGCCTACAAACAAAAAATTGTCAAGTATTAAAGAGAGTTAGTATATATTGTATTTTTTTTGAATTCAAAGTGTACTATTCTATTTTAACATGTTACAAAATTTATACCTCAGACGTCGAAGTTGCCGATGTAGTAACTGTGGGAGGAATATCAAATACCGCTGCTGCATCCTTAAATGCATATTATTTATATCAATTTAAATTGATCTATAAATGAAAATTCATTTACAATTACAAATTTTAAGTGACTGATAAATAAAATGCTATGAATTCAAATCATAACACCTGTGTCTGCGGATGACTGCCAAACAACATGTCGATCAACTCATCCGTCAGTGCCACATCCTCAGTCGTGCAGGTCTAACATCTACTTCTGCAAATCATGCACAAATGGGATGTGGATCCATCTACAGTGGCCTATGCATATCCTTGAGCAAGTGGCACACACATGCTGAATGGGCTCACTAGCACCACCTACAAAAACTAATGGCTCTAAATCCAGTACAAGAGGGTGTGCTAACTGTGTCCTATGCCTGATGATTGCATCAATCAATGTTGTGGCCGCTTGTAGATATTGTAGTTCCATCGACTCTTTCAGGTCTATTGGAACAGTCAAATGCACCTTGGGTTTGGGTGCTAGTGGGTGACGACTCTCCTTGGCTACTTGCCTATGGGCTCTAGGTCTATCTTGGGCAGAGTCGCCACCTCTACCATGGAACTCTCTCATGTAATCAGGCAACACATTGAGGATAAAATCACAGTATACTCTCCTCAAAAAATACAATGGCACCTCAAGATTATTACAAGGTGGTTCGTCAAAGACCATCCACCACCTTTGCTAAAAAAGATTATTCATATGCACATTGGTACACCAATGTATGGGAAACCTCTTTGCATTAAGAGGTAACGACTCGCCAGTTTTAGGATCAACAAAAAGGGTACATATTTGTTGCTAACTAATGTTTTTTTTTTCACTCCCTCATATGATAACTCACTAGCATAATATTGACGACACCTACTCCTATAGTTTCCCCATTTTGTAATTTGAGTGGAAACTGCAGTGGCACCACTAGCTAATGTTTCTAGGCTAGTGGCAAGGGATTTATGATGCTCAAGCTCATATATTTTTAATTTATTAATCAGTATATTTATTTTAGTTGTGTTTTTCCCTAACTGATTAAGCAATTCCTCCTGTGTATCATGTGTACGGTCAAAAGGAGGAGATGGAGGTGTATTTTGTGGGTTTTGTTGGGGATTTTGAGGAGGTGCATCTTCTTGTTGTTGTTGTGGATTTTCAGAATCTGGTTTGTGTAACAAAAAAAATCAAAATAAAAGAACTTAAATTCAAAACATAAAAAAAATTGAACAAATGCGAAAGAAGAACAAAAATCAAGCAAAACCAACCTTGATCCATGGCGTTTGGGTGAGAAAAGAGGGAACCCATGAGCGGTTTAGCGAGAAAAAACTCAAATTATCAAATCATAGCCGCATGAAAAATAAGACATAGACGACCAAAAATATATATTTATTGACAGGTACCACGTACGCGATGCTTTAGGACTTAAAACTGCATACGGGGTTCTAAGTCCTAAAGAACCGTGTATGCGGTCATTTTTCTAAAGGCACCCTGTACATGCTTTTGTGCCTTTAGGCTTAGGGACAATCAAACCTTAGCACGTACGGGGTGATTTGAATTTTAAATACCACGATCACGGTGCCTGTTTTTTCAAGTTTTTTTAGGTGTGTGTCCACTTTTTTGCACACCATCTTTGTGCACTTACCCAATACCTCCACCTCAAGAACCCTATAAATAAGATACATAATACATGAAAGAATCAAATGATGATTATAAAATTATGAGATAAAATGACTAAAGAAAAGTGACACTCGAATACTTAGTTAGAAAACTAACATCTTATTAGTGTAAATAGGGTCATTATCAAACTAGTATTAGTGTAAATAGGGTCATTATCAAACTAGTAATCTTATCACCTTTTCTAGGTTGACCTATTCACTCTTAGCTTAAGTTTACTTAGAGGTTATATATTCATTTTTTCACCTCACCTCTGTTATTTTATTAAACTTGTCTCATGTGAGATAACATGTGTTGCATATTTGGAGGGGTAGTTAGATGTTCAATCCTACATTTTCTAGCTTCTCTTTCTTGCCTTTATATACAAGGAACTCATTGTATATTTTATGAACTCTCATTTTATTTGATTGAAATAATTTTATTTTCATTTTGTGTGCATGAAAATGTGTTAGAGTGAATTTGATAATTGCAATATGAACCAAAAAGTACAAGAAAACACTCAGATTAGGCCTAGAAAGTCTAAACAAACATAGAATTCAATGAAAACAAACTATGTTAGATTCCTTATTTTGTGTGATTCACCCATCAATTAATTCAATGTGTAGTCTGCACTCACTCAAAAATGTGATAACATAATAGTTCTTTCATGCAAAGGTGAGTGATAAAAATGGTTGTTTTGAGGAAATAAATAGAATTGGGGGTGAGATGAGATGAACAATCAAGATGAGATCAAAGAATCAATTGATGTAAAGAATGATAAAGATTCTATTGGGAGATAGGAGATCAAAGAGCTATACAAGTGATTGAATGATTTGGTTAGCCAAAGAAAGCTTGTGAAGAAGGACTTCTATCTAGATTGTGAGACCTTGTGGACATACATCTCACCATCATGGTGAAAATTCTAAAAGACTCACTAAAGTTGAGTGCATTTGTTCCTATTCCTATAGACTGCAATATTACAAAGCAATTCATTCTTGAGATTGAAAGTCAGATCAAGATTTTGATATCTATTGAAGATGACTAGATTGTTGCCTGAAGATCCTTGAAATCGGTGAACAAGGCTATCGTTCCTCCTGCCTTGTAAAACTTGTAATCATTTATGGATTAGTTTCTTCTTTCCTTGCTCTATATATATTTTCTTTATGTTGATATTTTGAGAAGAGGAAGCTTTTGGAGCATTGTTGGCACAGTGTTGCCGTCAATGATAAAGGGGGAGATTGTTGCAATATACCCATTGCTTGTCATTGATGTCAACTCCTCTAGACTATCCAAAAGTAGTTTGATATCTCTTGTTTGGTTTGATTATGAACTTATTTTGTATAGATAGCTTTTGTATGATCATGTCCTATCTTAAGTGGCCCAAAAGATCAAGTAATATTATCTTAATAGTTTTCTAGAGTATGCGGTGATCACATTTTGGTCTAAATTATAAAATGATGTATGGCATCCTACCCCTTATCAATGTTTGAGGATATCTGGTAGTGTGTGGAATGGATAGATCTCTTGCAGTTAATGAAGCCATTGTATACATGTTTTTGTATGTTCGGCATTGATGGAATTGATCATTTTTGGTCTGATGGTGATATACACGTTATATATTATGGATGGACAAAAAATAATATGTGAAATCTTATGGGACAAGATCCAGATTTATTTCATCATCCTCAAGAGTACTTGCAAAATGCACACAATGCAAACCAAAATCTAAACTAAAAACACACATGCATGCTATAAAACTACTCCATTGCACTTCTATCGGCCAAGATCTTGTGTTAAAAAATAATGCTCTCAGAAGCACGCGCACAAGAAGCTATGGTGAATGAAGATTTGAAATACGATGGATGCAAAATAAGAATGCTAAAAATGCAAAAAGTGTGCTCCAATGCTAGATTGCTTATTGATTATTAGGATTGATAAAGATGAAATAATCCTCTTATATAAAGAAGACCTTAGAAAATGGAGGGATAGGATTGAGGTGAAAAGATAAATGGTCGGCTAGGATTAAAGGGTAGGTATAGAAAATGATAAAATAATAAGAGGGTAGTTAGGAAAAATAATAAAATAATGAAGGAGGTAGGTAGAGATAAATGGCATGTGTCATAGAGTGAAAAAGCTAATGAATTAATTAAATAAATAAAGATTTAATCAATTAATAGAGGAAGTGTGACCAATTAAATAAAAAAAATATTTCTTTAATTTAGGAAAAAGATTATTTAAATAATTAAAAATATGTATTTAAATAGGGAAAGGGAATAAAAAAGCATAAATGAATTAATTAAATAAATAATATTTATTTAATTAATAGAAGACTTGGGATAAAGTAATTAAATAAACAAAATATTTATTTAATAGCCAACTTCATGATATATGTGTTTGATCCGGATGGTATAAAGAGGTTAGAATTGTTTTTGAAATAGTGTATAATGATGAGGTGGTAACAAGAAAGTTGGATAGTGAGAAGGTTGTGTGAATCAAAAGAAGATCAGAGATCTAGAGAATTATCAGAAGAGACAGATGAGTGCTAAACTATGAGCTGTTATCAACATTTGATAGATGCTCCTTTCATCACAATTCAAATTATTTTTCATATTGTATGTGGACAGTTATATGTACCTTTCCCTTAAGGAGTGATCTTTAGTTGCACACAGGCCATCTTTTGTATCTTGCCTAAGGTAGTGCACCTTAGTCTGCAAGTCCAGAGCAGTAAGCTCTTTGATTGATGTCCATATTTATTGTAAATATTTAATATATATTGTGCGTTTGATTCTCACTATGGTTTTTCCTAGTCTAGGTTTTCCATGTAAAAATTTGGTGTTCCTATGTAATGTGTTTACTATTTTTTGTTATTTGTCTTGCTGCATATTTGAAGTGAGTGAATAATGTTTTTTGTCATCTTTAATTGGTAATATTTTGTTTATGCTAATTCACCCCCATCTCAACATCTAGTAAGTGTTCAACTTATAAAGCATATTATTTGTGCTTGATCTCTTTTGTTTGATAGGTGTTATTTATTATAGATGAATCTTGGCTCATGTGGTTGATCATCAGCTCCAATATGGTATCAAAGCATCAGATCTATCAAGTTCTTGTCCACATGCTTGAGGGACACAACCTTTGGTGATTTATTTTCCACGTTAGGCTCAAACAGAGGTTGCCATTGTGTCCAAAGCATCCCAAAACCCTAAGATTGAATGTCATTTCATCAAAATTTGAGTAATTGAAGTTTTGGGTCAATTTGGTTGAGGGTACACAAATCGAAGCAAAATACAAGGGTAGCTAAAAAATCTAAACACTTTAGTGCAGAATGAAGGTCACCATCATGCTCAGGGGGCTCAAAAACCCTAAAATTGGTTGTCAATTTTGTTAGAATTCATGAAATGTGAATCCCACAAGTCCAGTGATCTTCTGCAAGAATAGCTATCACGCATAAAGAGAGAATTGAACAACAAAATAATTGAAGACAATAAAAATGAAATTAATAGAATTGCTTTGAAATTGCTTGAGTTAAAATGAAGGATATGCCATCCTTATAAAGAAATCTAACTCTATTTAAGATAGAAACCCTAAATGGTGGAGTTTACAAGATAGATCGGGAGTTAAAACAACATGCATGAATTAGTCATGTATGCACAAATAGCATAATAGACTAATTAAATGCATGATACTCTCAAAATCTAAACATAGTTTGTTTTTCCTAGTTTGCATTATGCATGGAGATAAATATTAATTAATTATGCGTAATTGATTAATTAACTAAATAATAAATTATTTAGTGAATTAATACAATTAAGTGAATACTTAATGTATGGATTACTTACTCCAACAGTGAACACTCCCCCTAAATGCACAACTGGGGAGAGAAGCAAAAAAATGTAGAAAAAAAGCATGCAAAGATGAATGCAAGATGGGTCCCGACATAAAGCTTGATGAGGTACCCATGAACAAACATGCAAGTTTCTCATAAACGAAGCAAAGGAGAAAACCCAATGGGAACAAAACTCCTCTCCAAAAGAGAAACAAAAGAAAAGAATGAAGAAACATTGAAGCATGAAGAAGCTACAAACATTGTTGTAGTATGACTGCTATGATGCTGAAAAAAGAACCTCCAAGAATAGGAATGCAAGAGTGTCAATATGGTAAGTATTCCATCTCACCGAAATGCATGGGTACAACCAGTCCCTACATCTTCTTAGTACATAGGAACAAGTACTGAATACATAGAACCTCCAACGCAAAACCAAGGAAGCATTAGCACCAACAATAGAAAACCCCCCATAATGATGACAAAGGAGAGGTATGATAGGTACACTGAATCTGAATGCTATTCTCCATGATGCTGAAAAAAAGTAGAGACCTTAGACAAGAAAGGTTGAGCTCAGATCATAGGAAGGGCAAAATAGGACTGGAGAAAAAGAACTATTGACTTCAGAAGGAAGAGATGATGGTCTAGTAAGAAGTCTGCAAAACTGGACCTGACATGTAGATAGAGCTCTTAATCATGTTTTCAACGATATCTCATTTACAAAAAACGGAGTCTGGATGCACAAGATATGCCCCCGAGAGTGCAAACAACAACTTTTGAATTTAGGACACATAGAGGGTCACATGGGCCATGCATGGTAGTCTGTACCGCTGATGTCAGTGCTGATGCAAGGTATTTTTGTTGCAGAAGGTTTGACTTTTTTTTTTAATTAAAAAAAACCTTTTTGTAACATGCACCCATTGATTTTTTTTTATTTATTTTTAATTAAAAACATAGCAATAAAAAAAAAATTCTTTTATTACAATTTTTTTTTGGAAAAAATTTCTGACGCAGGTACTGACGTGTGTGCAGGTGGTATAGTCGTATAGATTTTCATGCCTCAGAAAGCACGCCAGTAAAAAAATCATGCCCCAGATGCCCCTGTCACTAAAAATAGGCAAATTATATATCCAAATTCATCTAAAAGGCCTTTTGAAGCCAATGGTGAGGTCTTTTTGGACCCAAAACCCTTCAAATTTTCAAGTACCCTCTGGAATAGAGAAAAGCCTCGAACTTCAAACCCTTGCAAAATGAACTCTATGTATCCCATTTCAACAAAACAAAAGGCGATCCTGACTTTCTCGAGCCTTTGGGAACTGATTGTGTGCTCCAAATTAACCCAAGATGAACAATTTGTTGTGCATATAAATAATCTCCAAAAATACACAAACAAGAATCTTCAGATCTGGAGCTCTGATACCATGTTAGAATTCATGAAATGTGAATCCCACAAGCCTAGTGATCTTTTGCAAGAATGCGTGTCACACATAAAGAGAGAATTGAGCAACAAAATAATTGAAGACAATAGCAATGAAATTGATTGAATTGCTTTGAAATTGCTTGAGTTACAATGAAGGATATGACATCCATATAAAGAAATCTAACTCTAAAGATAGAAACCCTAAATGGTGGAGTTTACAAGATAGACCGAGAGTTAAAACAAAATGCATGAATTAGTCATGTATGCTCAGATAACATAATAGACTAATTAAATGCATGATACTCTCAAAATCTAAACATAGTCTGCTTTTCCTAGTTTGCATTATGCATGGAGATAAATATTTATTAGTTATAAATAATTAATTAACTAAATAATTTATTATTTAGTGAATTAATAAAATTAAATGAATAATTAATGTATGAATTATTTAATTCGGCAAATTTGTCAAAATCAGAGATAAGAAAGTTTTTTGTAAAAAAATTTAAGGCACATAATTTGAGGCACAAATTTCATATAGTTTGTATGGATTTGTATGTTCATACCTCAGTATCTCCATCATTGAAAAAAATTTACCATGTAGGTCAAAACAATCCTTAGTGTTTTTGTTTTTTGCAAAAGTATATTTTTTTCTTGAAAATGTCGTTTGAAAAATATTCTTTTAATAAACAAAGGAGATGTTTATTTTTTTCGAAAGGAAAAATTCATTGCAAAGGACAAGGTACTCCACTGTCCAGGCCTACATCAGTTGTATATTTTTTTGCATCATGTGTTTTTGGTGGATTACCTCTAAAAAAGTGCTCCTCTAAATTTAGAGAACCTTCTCTATTTTTAGCTCAAAACTCTAAATGACCTAGTCTCGATTTTTTGCTCATAACTTGAGCATATGAACTCAAAATTGTGCAAACCATATATTGTTGGAAATCTAGTTCTAGTGTCAATCTAAATCTATAGGTATTTTTTTCATATCCTACAACATTTTTCCATACTACGCCTCCAAATTTATCCTTTATTTTTACACTTTCAGGGCCATATCTTGCACATTCAAACTCTTTTTTGAAAACCAGATATTGTCAAAAAGGTACCAGAGTCCTTTATCTATATCTCGAGTCATTTTTTGTATTATTTTTATCAATTACTCAGATATCTTAATCTTTTCCTTTTGGGTCCCTTTCTTGGAATACATGTAAATTGGGTATTTATTTGTATTGAGGGTTCCTTTTTTGTACCATTTTGGAGATTATCTGGAGTGAATCATGTATAAGAGTTGTAGATATAAATATTATGGGAGAAATCAATATTGGCATGAATTGTGGCCTAATTTATCACATAATACTTTTTGAATATTTCTTGAAAATGCATTAAAATATCAAGTTGTTGCTTCTCCACCCACAAAGACAATTTTTGTATCTTCATTGATTGAGACTTTTATCACTGTTAAGAAAAATAATTCTTTTAATTGTCTTCCTAATTGGGATTCCTATTTCACAAACATTTCTTCATTGTTTGTGGAGCCTCACATTTTAAATTCGGAGGACATTTATTCTCTCTTATTTGATGATGGTCATAGAACAACTGTTGTCACATCATGTTCGTCTTTGGAGCTTGTTCAAAATCAATTTCCATTGGTTCCTTGCTTGTCACTTTCTATTGTGGTTGGGCATGCACCTAATTGGTTTTTGACATCTTCATCATTTAAGGACTTGGCAAACACATGAGTAGTTTTTAGAGACATTATCATATATATGGATTTATATTCCTACATATTCTAGTTTATGGGAGTGGCTTTTAATATCTCCAGTGGATTGGTTTCTTCCAAAGGGGAGAAATTTTTTTTGCAGGCAGTGGACCATGTTCTATCTTTAAGCATTAATCATTGGCATTGGAGCTACTTCTTCATTGGCAGGATTCCTATCCTCTTTTTCTCTCTCTTATGAGGGGGGACATTTATTGTACTATTGTGGGTTCACCCACAATTGTGACAGAAGCAATCCTTGTGGGGTCACATTGAGTCATCCTTTCCTTCTTTCTCTAGTACAATTATTGTATTTTTTCTATTTTAGAGAGGAGTTTTCTCTCATTGGGTTTTTATTCTTTTCTCCATTTGTTAGAGTTGCATTGGTTTGTACATGAGTACCTTATTAGGCCTAGCTGTTAGGATGCATTCATACATGTATTCATATTAGCTCTTTAGCTTATTCCTAAGTGAATCTTAATGAAGGGTATTGGAGTAATTAGGATAATTATCTAATTATTATTAGTTAGGTCCTTTAATTATTTTTTCACTTAATCTTTAAACTTAAGTTCTTTTTGTTATCTAAAGTTTTCTTTTCTAGATTTAGTTCTAGATGTAGTTGAGTTTAATTTAGCTCCTACTTTGCATTGCTTTAGTTCTCCTAATTTTAGCATTAGGTTTTGCACCTAGGATTTCATTCATCCTTTTATTAGAATTCATTCATTCATTGTAATTGTGAATCTCTAATATTGTATCTCTAATCAATTGTTTGTGCAATAATATAGAATTCTCTGGTTGTTATAGAGCATATGATCTTTGTTTGATCTCTTTTGTGTGATAGGTGTTTTGCTTGTAGATGAATCTTGGCTCGTGTGGTTGATCATCAACTCCTACAATCTTATCTTATCTAGTTTTCTTGAAACTAGATCTGCAAATGCTTTATTTTTTGTTAATTCAATATAAATATTTTGTGCACAATTTTCCTATGCATGAGAAATTTGTGTATAGTAGCTTCAATTTTTTGATAATTATTTTGAATTATTGAAAAAATAATTTCTATTTCAATTTTAAATATATTAAATCTAAATATACATTAAAAAAACTCCTATATTTATATTAATTATTATTTTTATTAAATATACTATATAGGGTGTATTCTATTCCTCGTAAAATGCATCTACCCATGTGAAATGCAATTTTTAATAGATGAACTAAGTTCACGCCTTAAAATTTAATTAAAAAAATAGAACTGAAGTGAGAATAGAAAAATCTATTTAAATACTAAATAGAAATTCTCTCTTCATTACTTGCATATGCATATTTTAACAACTACTTATAAGAGTTTTAACAACTCAAGATGAATTTGAATGGATATTTAGCTCCCACACTACCCTCATACTTCACATTTTGAATCCAACCTATCTCTCTTATTCATTCATGCAATCTATCATACTCTCAATCTCTCTACAACACTCTCTATAGCTTCCTAAAAGTACCCATTTGATATTAGTTCCTCCATGTGATAAAAATAGTACTACTTAAGAAATCCTCTTGAAGGTCATTAGGTATTTAACAACATCATTGTTGCTCTTTGTTTCATCAAGATTCTAGAGGTGACATTGTTGTTATTTTGTCTTCTCTACTTTCTTATTATTATTGCATTATCTTTTTGTAGTCCCTTAGACCTTGATATAATTTCTATTAGTATCACTCTCATTTATGTTATTGTTTTGTATCATCACTACTCTTCAATTCCTAGACACACTTAGGATGGGAGAACACACTTTTTTTTGTATATATATCATGGCTAACCATGGAGGTTGAAATACCTAAGTAATGGCTTAACCACTCTTGGCAAGGTTTTTTATAACTCCAAAACCTTATCCATTTCTAATAAATTATAAAACTCTATTTGGAGCTTCTCACAAAATAAGGGTTTGAATTCCTTCTACTCCTTCCCTATAATTTTATTTTTATTTACATCAATAGATTAAAATATTTGTTATTATACTTGGAATTCCTAATGGTATTTCTCTTTTGACCTATTTATAAATAGATGTGGGTTCTGTAGATTAAAGTGAATTTTAAAATTAATAGAATCATATAATCCATATGGATGATAGCATGCCATGCAAGCACCCTTTCTTATTATTATGTATAATTCTAAATTTAGTTTTTCAATTTTATACTTTAATTTTCAATAAATTAGAATTTTCTTACCTAGCTCATTAAATGTAATAAGAAATATTTTGATTAGATAAAAGACAAGATAAGCCCATTACCAATACATAACTGCCAAATAGGCGCACAAGTGTGAACTCACAAGCAATGAGATCACCACAAACACAAAAACCCAAAAAGGTGACCCCTTTTTGAAAACGAAAGTTTTGGTTGGAGCATCAACCATCATGAATGAGTTCCCTAACAATCAAAATCACATAATCACAACAGAGGGGTTTTGGAGAACCCCAAACCATCTACCAACGGTAACCCCTTGCACTAGGACAATGCAGTCAAGGGAGAGAAGAACAAAAAATGGGTTTTGAGAGGCATCCAGAAACCTTTTACTACAAGAGCCACTATGAACAACATTGTTTATAGAATGGGAGAGAGGAAACAAGTTTAGCCCCATCCAATAGAAAACCACGACAGACAACAAAATATGGACATCCACAAAGGATCCACACTAGATTGCCTCAATAGATCCATTGTTTGCAAAACCAAGAGAGCAGGGGGCAGAAAGGGCAAGTGTCAAACCCCAAGATGATAAAAACCCCCAAAGGAAATCAACAGTCACCACCAAAGCGAGTACAAACAAGAAATGTAATAAGAAATGTTAAACAAAATACATTTTTTTATTAAATATGGTAGTTGAGCTCATTAAGTAGATTTCTTAGTACAAACCATTAGTCTCTACCTATAGAATTTGGTTCTTAGTCATATCCTTGATAAATCTCTCTTCAAGCTCATGAATTTTTTTGATCTATTTATCAATACTAGTAGTTAATCTATTGGATCTAGATGATGATTCTTATAGTTTTGGAAATACTTTTAGTTCATTGTTCTTGATCCATGACAGCTTGATTCATGATTGTAACATGTTCCTCTAGATTTCTCTCCAATATCACAAAAGATGTTAATTGATGGGTTCTTTCCAATAAAAATTATTTAGGAAAAGACATAAGATATCCCTGGGAGATAAATTAGGGAATTATAAGGATTTCTAAGGTTTTGAGTTTCTAGGAATTGAGTTTTCTATTATCATCCTTCTTACTCTCGGTTGTAATAAGGTAAATGGGCTCAATTATTCCTAAGAATAGATACATGTGAAACCTACTTGCGCAAGAACTGTATGTACCCTAGAATTATTTCCTACTTCCTCAACTTGAAATAGAAATTCGTTGTGTCAAATAATAAATTAACAAATATTTTAATATGCGTCTCTTTTGAGTACAGGGAATATCTGTACCAAAGCTCGTCGTTTTGTTTCCCCGATTCCGATGAAGAAATCCATACAAGAATGAAAAACAGAAGAAAGAATCTTCTTCACAAGGCCAATTCAATACTCGAACCCCAATCACCATATATATATATTACAATCCGGGCTCTACGTTAAGAAGCACTGTGAAACGGTTGTGGTGTTCAAATTTGAGAAGAGCAATGGAAGGAAAGCATAGTTATACGTTGAAATTAGTGTGGTTTATGGTGGGTCTGGTTGGCGCTGCGATGATGATAAGCGGCGGAGTGAAGGCGGCGATATCGTGCTCCACGGTGACGTCAGATTTGAGTGGATGTCTGTCGTATGTCACCGGCGGTTCTTCACAGCCGTCAGCCAGCTGCTGCAGCGGCGTGCGCACTCTCAACAGCGCCGCCGCAACTCCACCCGATCGACGAGCCGCATGTAGCTGCATTAAATCCATTGCAGGCGAGGTCCCAGGTTTCAGATGGGATAGGGCCGGCCAATTGCCTGCACAGTGCGGGGTTAACATCGGCTTTCCCATCACACCTAAGTTTAACTACTCCACGTAATACCTTTTTTCATTATCTTTTCCCATTTATTTTCATGGCTGCCTTCGCTTCATGATCATCATTCACTCTTTGCCCATTTGTTTTCATGAACAGGATTAACTGATTCGTCTGGGTGGCTGCTGCGACCATACTTCTTCAGCTACCTTTAGTATTTATGTACTGTGATTAGGAGTGTGGGTATAGTGTTTGTAGTGTAAGATAACATAGATCTGTGTCTCTTCTGCTGTTTGTGAATTATAAGTCTATGATACGGCGGCATGCTCTGGAACCCAAAGTTCTTGCTATAGCGTGGTGGCAAAGCTTGCTTGTGTTTATGTGTTTGCAAATCTAAGATATTATTATTATAAAATTAAAGAAAAGTGTTACATTTTATTTGTGTAGAGCTGAAACAATGGCCACATAAAATGATTTAGACCAAATAAATCTCAATTGAATACAAATGTATTTTCCTATTATTTTTCATATGATTTTTTCCATTAGAATTAGTGCTTAAAAAATTTATATTAATTTATAATTGATAAAGCCATGCTAAGGGCTAATGAAAATGATTAAAAAAGATTTTTTTAATTTATATTTAAATATTATAAATGTTAAATTAGATTCATAGCCACAAAAGCAATCTAAACTGTTTGTACATTCATGAACATGAATAAGATTAGTGAACAAAAAATTTGGTGCTTGAAATAAACTTATGGAAATGAATGGTGTTAGGATCAAAGAATGGATAAGATCTTTTTCCAACTTAATGCAAAACTAATCATTTTACACACTAATTAACATTATTAAAGATCATATATTTTTTTACAGGCCAAAAAATAAGGAAAAATGACATGAGTGTATGTTTTCATCATGTCATGCATTTAAAAGCAATATAAATCACAAATAACAATTATTTTCTCCAAAAGACAAAGAGAGTAAGATTAAGATTCCACCTATTAAGCAAACACGATTTTTTTACCTTGTAGACAAAGATTGCACTTTGCAAATATCTCAATACTAAGACTTTGACTATGATGTTGGATCTAACAGAATAATTCCATTTCAATATGAATGAGCTGTCAAAGGTGTATATCTAGATATAAAATATGAACAAATTCTATAAATAGTATGATGAAAGTTCTTTACCTATCTATAAATATGCTATATAGATACAACAATAAATCTTAGTTTGATACTAGATTATTTAAATTTAGTCAAATCCTGCGTAAATATTAAAATTTATGAAATTAATTATGAGAAAATAAATTAATTAATAGTATGGGTATTTAATTATGATATTTTTGTATTATTTTATGTTTAAATGTCAAAAATATATTTATCAAGGTTTCAGAATTGAATATTTGGTTGCTAATCTATAAATTTGTCTTTATAAACTTATGACTTGTAGAGACGATCTAATAATTTGTTATAGTGACATGTTTAATCATATTGTCTAATATCTGCATTTAGGATGAATAGCTAATATTTATACATACCTATAAAATATATATTGAATCACAAAGATGATGTTCCCTTTGGCCTAAATCTTAATATATTAGCTTTAAAACTTTGAACAAAAAGCTCAAAAACAAAAAAGCAAGTATCCATTGATTATATAATCATATGATGACAAAATAATTTCCTTTGTTATCTTTTCATAAATTGAATCTAACTCCATTGTTTAATTATGTTCAAGTGATTCATTTTACTAGAGCCGGTCATTGATTCTAAAAAGTGATAAAATCTTTTAGCTATGTAGATAATAATTGCACTTTGTAAATAGTTCAATAGAAAGGGTTCTGATAATGTATATGAATGTAAAAGAATGATTTGATTTCAATATGAATGAGGTATCAAAGATGTATATCTAAATACAAAATACAATCTAACTCTATAAATAGTGTGATAAAAGGTCTTTCCCTATGCAAAATTGTGCCCCATATATAGATACAACAATACATCTTAGTTTTCTACTATAAAATTATCATAGTTATTATGTAAATTAAAACAATGTAATCAAAGTCATGAAGAATGTCATTAGTAATACCTATGTTTTCTAATGGGTTTCACGGAATATGTAATTAAGAATGATAAAGAAACTAATATGATAAAAAAATGTATCATAATGTGATCAACATCTAAACATGTCTACCAAAGATAATCACTAGTATATATAATAGATTATTCTTAATAAAGAAAAGTCAAATAACAAAGATAGCTAGATAATAATCATGTAAACCGCATAAAAAATAATTATAATCATCAACAAATAGAATCATATAAGATGTGAGAGGTAATATAAAATATATATAAACATTTAATTATCATCAACAATAGCCTCCCCAAAATAAGAATAGAATTGGTGATCAGAATCTGTCTTTATTGCTGGTCTACGCCGCATGACCTCGTTTAATTTAAAAAATGCAGGTTTGTACAAGGCCTTATGTTTGCAAGCCGAAAAATGCGTTTGAAAGTCATTTTTTTAATCTGCAAAGATTGAAACGGGAAGTGACAAAAACAATCTGTACAAACAAGACAAATTTTAAACTTTACTTGTGTTTGAGGAAATGACAAAATTTTAGCTTGAAACTTAATATAAAAAAGAAAAAATCATATGGGTGCCATCATGGATCTTGAAAAACTGGTGTGGTTTCAGTCAAACGTAAGATCAAACAAGAAATTTGGTGTATTAACGGCTCTTCTTTTTGTTTCTTAAAATATTTTATGTAGACCTGCAAATGGGAAAAGCTTACATCCAGCTTTCTCTTCATTGGAGCAAGCGTACAATCTTCTAGTGTCTCTTGCAGCATTGCTAAAAGACCATTTAGATAGCTTTTAAGGTCATTAGATGTAGATTATATAACCTAAATAGTGAATTAGAGAAATATGAACATATATTTCTCTTATAAATGGATTCATAACATGATATTTAAACTTCTACAATATCACGTCAATAATCTAGGCAATTTTATTTTATTTGTTATTTTTTCAAAAAAATATTTTAGAGCCAAAATATATAATGGATAAAAAATTCAAAACTAGAGTGTTTGGAAAATTTAATTTTCAAAGAAATAAAGTATTGTCTCATTTAATAGAATCATTCACATATACATAACAATTAAGATAACAATTCACTATGGCTCTCCCACCTCCCTCTTTTTGAACACCCCTGGTTCTGTTGCGGATGTCTGGGGCTTTGCTTCCTCCCCCATTCCTTGCACAGGGTCCTAGGCTCCTACGATCCATGTTGCTATTGTTTGGTCGGCGACCCCTTTGGCAGTTGTTGATTCACTTGGTGCTGCATCCACACCCCCTGTTCCCCGGTTGTGGATCCTGTTGCTGTCGGCTCTATGGCTTTTGGGGAAACAACCTTGCCGCCTGTCGCTGATGCTATTGGTCTTTTGCCCAAACCTGCTGGTAAGCATAGCTTTTCTTGTGTGGCCAGATCTTCCGCCCAACCCTCTAAGGGGGTTCGTCCTCTCCCTTGTGCGAAATCCTCCTCTATGGTGGTTTGTGGACAGGATGTTGGTGACAACATTGGGTTTTACCAGCATTGTGCTTTGGTGTGCAAATTCTCTGAGCTCTGCCCTTCCCTACTGAACCTTCACAACTGGGTAAGTGACACCTGACAGCCTTTGGTTTCTCTCAATATCGAGTTTTATCCTGTGCTAAAAGATTTTTCGTTGCTTCCTTCACTTCTTGCACTAATAGGGATTTGATTTTGAGCAAGCTATGGGCTTGGGGAGCGCACTCCCTCTCCATCAAGCCTTGGACAACCTCTTTCAACCCTCTCACTGAACCACTTAATGTGTGTCTAGTTTGGGTTCGTCTCATCAATCTCCCTCTTCATTTCTGGGAGCACTCTTGCTATGAGGCGACCAGTAACTCGATTGGTCATTTCCTGGAGGTCGATGATGCTACGTCCTCAATGGAACACACTACCTTTGCCCATATTCTTGTTGATATCGACATCTTTGCTCCTCTCCTGATTGATGTGGTTATTATGGCGGGGGATAGGTCTTGGTCACAACTACTGGCTTTTGAAGGCCTCCCCTTTCCCTGCAAAAGATGCTTCTCTACTGGCCATCGTGCTTTGGGTTTCTCTTCTCCACAGCACAAAGGGGTTTCTACCTAATGGAAGAATGCTATTGATGACCACTTAACAGTTCTTGCTACAAATTTTGTGTCTGTCGACTCCTCCCATGAGGATGATGTCGTTCCCCCCACGGCTCCTATTGCTCCTACTGATGTTTTTGTGGCCTTGTCTCTGGAGGCCCACACTTTCGCTTCTCCTGTCCTACAAACCTCCCTTGATGTTGGATCTTCTTCTGCTACTGTTATTATGTCACAACTTGTTTCTGTTGTTGTTGCCTTTTGTTGTCACCGGTGTTGTTGACCATGCGGGAGCCCTTCTGGTGGATCTTAGCATTGCCTGGTATGTGGTTGCTCACAAGTGTAAGGGGAAATCTTCTCCCCTACCCCATACCCCCATTCGTGAAGGTTTGGGTGACCCGTCCGCCCTTGATTGAGGTTTGTTCCCTGGTTGGTTAGGTTCATGTGTTTGTTCCTTTCCGCCTTTGAGTTGTGGCTCTCTTCCAACATCATCTCTCTTGATGTTTCTTTTTGTTAAGGGTCAGTGCCCTAGTTAACACTGCTTTTTTAATAAAAACAATTAATGTTTTTAATATCTAATTTTGTTATCTTATATAGATTTCAAATTTATATTATACCACTTTTCATTGAATGTCACATAAAAGATATACTTGAGTAAAAATAAAACATTTACTGATCTAGATTGTCCACTTGAATGCTAATCATCGTATCTTAAACTTTTATTTAGATGATACTATTAAAATTTGATGATAAAATACGACAAGGGAATTTTCTAGAACTTGGAATGTTAAGAGGTGTAATGCTTGTGTCAATAGGACACATTCTATGAATGGATATGTAATATAAAATTATCCTTGTTTTCCACTAAAAAATGAACATTGGGGTAAAATGATAATTTTAAGCTAGGGGGAGAATATATATGGAAGTAAGTATGAATAAAGGGACAACAATGATGACTAGATGATGAATGCATGTAAAGATATGCAAACATGAGTGAAATGGGTGTTAATAGGAATCTAGCCATGAGCTAAGCTTGAAATAAGATCATGTTGCATGTCATTAAGGCATTTTCATCAAAGTGGGCACACAACTAAATGAGAAAGACAATGGGCATGCTAATATTTGAATAAATATCTCCATCACAACACTTTATAACAAACATTTCCTTTTGGCATAAATTGAAATTGTTAATTTACACTTAACTCATTTTATATATTTAGATATTCTTGCAATTATAGTCATACATGTGTACTATTCTTTCTAAGGGTGCATTGATCATTCATAGTACTTTCCTTAAAACCTAGTGAATTGTGCTGATATTCACAAATAAGAAATGTGA
Organism: Cryptomeria japonica; assembly: GCF_030272615.1. Lineage (NCBI taxonomy): Eukaryota > Viridiplantae > Streptophyta > Pinopsida > Cupressales > Cupressaceae > Cryptomeria > Cryptomeria japonica. Next base: position 102,419,477 of record NC_081414.1, read on the forward strand.
GTTGTTTTTCTAGTTGGCTCCTAATATTTTTCATGTTTCACCAAGAATGCTTAAATTATTATTGAAACCATGGATTTTGGTTACTTCTACACAAAAGAAACTCAATATAGTTATGTCTCCCAAGTATACATCAATATATTTTGTATGATCTTAATCCATGATGATGGTTGGTTTGATTCAATTTATTAGTAACTTTGATTGTTTGATCATATAATGTTTCCTCTAATGTCTTAATATTTATAAAAGTAACGATTCCTTCATTTAGACAAGGTCATTGGAAGTGTTGAGGACATTTTGATTATGAAATAAGGAAGAACCCTTTCCAAGCATATCTTATATTATATAAAATGTGTATTAATTTTCTAAGTGTTGTTCCAATGTGCACTAACAAAGAACAAGTGCAATAGTGAATATTTATAATGGTTATGATTTTAAGGCATATGATAGATGAGGTTTATAGTACCTTTTATATTGATAGCATAGATTTAATGATTTCGTGTACATGAAATATTTGATGAGTAAGTGCTTGACAAAATAATACTATTTCCTTGATCAAATTATTGTACTACTCAAACTTTTAGTATAGTCCCATCTATCAACAATTGAAAGTATCATAGAAAAAATTTATACACATTTTTTACTGAATAAAAAACTATATAAATTGTATTACTTATAGACATGCATGTACAAATATATTTACAAACAATTCAAAAGAAAATACATGTTCAGAAGTTTTGACAACAACAGTCACAATATTATTAGGATTATCCTTTTCATGATTGTTCAATGTAAGAGTTGGTATAGAATGTTCTAGAGAACAAAATATTTGGCTAAAGATGTAGCCGCCCAAGATCTAGGAGCTTCAATAAAAGCACTGGAGAGAACAAATATGATAAATAATGCTATTCTATCAAAGGATGCAAGTATACGATGAAAAGTAATTGAGAATACAAAGAGAACTCCTTGGTTACATAGACCAGGGTGAGACATAGGATTACATAATATTATCATAGATGTTCAAGGCTACATTTATGAAGATGCAATCCAAAATCTAATGGAAACAAATATAGAACATTATACAAAGACAAAGACACCTTCTCCAAATGCTACTCAAAGGTCTCCATACCATATTTGAAGTAGATGATTTAATTTCATAGGAGCTAACATCAATTTACAAGATAAATATCATAAATAGTGTCTTCAAAGTCTATAAGATAAGGACTAACAAAATGAACCTATAATGTATATCAAGTAATCATCCCAAGTAGTTACATAATTTGAAGATAATGAAAATATTGTTGCACTAAATCTTTAGAAGCCATGGATGTAGCAACACTAGTCTTATTAGAAGGAATAGTAGATGAAGATGAGTAATTAACGTATGCCATTCAACTACATTGTTCATCCTCCAACTTTTCATATGATATATATTTTGATCTTATGAATATGTCAATCTTTAATAGATACCACAATAGTATATAATAGTGATCTATATTACACCCTATTCACGTTATAATTTTATGAAGCCAATGTCATAGTCCATAGTGCCAAATTCTCAAAACAAAAAATAAAAGAAAAAGAAATTTCTAAAAACTAAAAGTAAAACTTTTCTCCTTCAATATTAGTTTAGGTATAACCAGGTGCACATTATTATAGTGAAATCTTATTTTCCATATCACTTCATTTACTATTTGCAATAATCTCCATTAAAAACATTTTCCATGTTTAAATCATGGAAACAATTCACATGCTTACAACAATTGTAGAGATTAATTTTATTGTAGTGTGGCAATCAACACATACTTGAAGGTTCTTCGCAACTCCAATAGTTGATCTTGGGGGGCATTTTGACAAAACAAAAGCAATCCCCCTTTTCACTCCACATCATAAGGTAAATGTCATCAATTTGGAAAATACCCCCTCCTACTTTCATCTCCCAAACCAACTTCTCCAAATTTGCATGAATATCATTTTTTTTGGATATGATTTGTCTCCTACATAAAATGAATGTGTTATTTTATGGCCCTAAATCCAACTACATCTATGGATCTTTTAATTCTTTTATCTTTCATTTTCCTTATCATGCACCATTTGTGCACGTTTCTACATATGATTGAGAAAGTAATCATTTTTAGGATTCAAATCAAAAGCTATGTCGCTTTAAATACTTCTAAGAAATATTTTTAGGAGTTCCATTAGGCCAAAAAATGGTAGAGTAATTAAAATCTTTTTCTAATAAATAGGAACCTCAACCTTTTGGTTTGTAACTTAAGTGAGTACATTTGAGATGAGGTAAGAAATAATTTTTCCTACTAAGAAAAAATTTTGTCACTTATTAATCATTGGAAGTTTTTAAATTGTCTCAAATTAATTTTGTTTTCATTTTATATTTTTATATTTTGTTATAAAAAAAAATAAAAAAATCATAAGATCATGAGCTTCCATAAAAAATCATAAGACCACCCACTTTAAAATATTCTTAAACATTTTCAATATTACTGATTAATTTTTTTTTTAAAACCCTCCAACTCTAATGTGTACAAATTTCCATTTAATTTTTATAAATATGTCAGAATTGTATTAATAAAAATATTTGGCTACGCTTAGGTATGCCATTTTCAATAGCTTCAAAGAAATAATTGAAGCTCTTTAAATAAAATAAAAATAATTAAAAAAAAATTATACATTCACTGTTACCGATTTGATGGATACCCATACCCTACTCCAAAGCTTGATGAAACCACATTTCTTTGAGCCATTCGGTCAAACACCTCATGCACCTTGCCTATGCTTCCCCATTTTGAATGCATGTATACCAGACTATTTCCAACTACAGATCAGATGAATGCATGTATATCGTTTATGCTTTTATGATTACCTAAATTCTGTTGCAATGCTCCCATTTTTGCACAGGCTGCGATTACACAGGCAAATGTAGACTGATCAACTTGGAGACCTGTGAAACAGTGCAACTGCCTCTTGAGGACGTTTTATGGCACCCACCAAACTTCTGGAGCAGCACGGGAACAACATTTGAATTTTTGTTTGGTTTTGTCATGCGCGAGAACAACTGACCACTTCCACTGGCTGTAACAAGAGTGTTTAGCGGAACGAAAACGAGTTAGAGAACAAAATGGACTAAGCCGGTTCACACCAGCCACTTAAAAGGTCAAATCTTAGTGTGTGTTGTTTAAGGCTAGCTAATAGAAATGGGTATATAAGAAAAGTTTGCATACAAATAATTGCTTTCAAATTAAACTTGAAAAAAAAAAAAAAAAGCCCTGCTAGGTTTTCTCTAGAACTCACTTAAGTTCTGATATTGTATTAGAATCATGAAACTAGTCGCACTGTATTTTACAATGGCATAAATAAGAATTGAAGGATAAACTAACATTTATTGATTGATTTAGGAATAAATAAATATATGGGTACTATCAATTGGAATAAAAAATACTATCTGAAGAATATGCAAGATTTGTACAGCCAAGCTATCATAACAACTAATCGTCTAGCAAACTTATCTAGAGAAATATTCCATGCAAAATATTCTACACTAATACCCCCATAATTGAATCTAGGTACGTAATTACAAAGAGATAGGCAAGGAGAAAACTCAATGAGACCAACTCCTAACTAGTTATTTCTAACTTATAAATAGGAAGCTGTAATTGCAAAAGCATGAAGGTCAGCATCATAGAGACCATTACATGATTACCTCTAGGACACTCTCAAATGCTTGAAATTGCATTTTGTTATTTAGTTTGTATTAGACAGACACTTGACCACTTGACCATTGGATATAGAAATTGATCATTTGAAGACCAAAAAAAATGATTATTGTAGAGATGTCCTCCAAACTAAATAGCCGTTATTGCACACTTCAGTTGGAATAATGCAAAAAAAAAAGTTAGAAACATCAGGCTCTTGTTGGTTGGCAAAGGAACAATTGCGAAACTCTAACAATCAATTAACAACATTAAATCCTAAGTTTTATTATCAAAGAAGCTTATTAAATGAAAACTAAACTGAATGCAACCCTCAGATAATGGAACTTTATCTCAGATCAATTTTTACAATTCCCAAAAATTTCCTTAATCTTTATCATGTGGTGCTTGCTAATCACATAAAAAAATTAGAAGAACAAAAATAAAAAATAACACCAGGAGAATGCAAAAACGGAGGACATGCAACATGGCATGCTAGAAAAGAAAGGTTTGCATCTAACTTCATTACTAGTTGCCTTCACAAGAATCTGCCTATAGACAAATTCAGTCCAATGGAAATTGACCAACAAATAGATCAATCCAATGAGCTTGAACATCAAAAAAATTCCGGCTCTTTAAATGCTTCGCTTGAGAGAATTACCAAATGCCTCCTTTAGAGCTACCCTCCTTTGATCTCAGCAATCTCCCAATCGAAGAAAATGCCAACTTTAGTAATAAAAATCTGAATGTAATGCCAAAGAAATGTCTTTTAGCACCAAAGATGCCAAGGGAAGATTTGATGAAAATAGGGGAGATTTTGGAACTCCACGCAATGACATACAAATCAGCCCAGCAAACAAGCAGATCGTCCTGCACAAATGGAATCTCTTCTACAAAGCAAGAGCAGATCGTGCCAAAAGAGAGGGGGGACACCAAGGAAAGAGTCACCAGACGCCAACAAAATATGAAACTCGTGCCTTTCTTACTACAGATCGGCCTTTAGAAAACATATCAGAGAAAAGACAGAAAAAAAACCCTAATTCCAGCGATGCAAACTATTGTCCAAAGAAGCAGATTCACATGTAGGCAATATCGTGGCCTAGCTATTCTACTCCTATCCTATATCAAGCTCATAAGACTGGAGATACATGTGAAACCTACTTGCAGGAGAACTGTATGTACCCTAGAATTATTTCCTACTTCCTCGCCTTGAAATAGAAGTTCGTTATGTCAATAATAAATTAATAATAAATATTTTAATAGGCGTCTCTTTTGAGTGCAGGGAACATCTGTACCCAAGTCCGTCGTTTTGTTTCCCCGATTCCGATGAAGAAATCCATACAAGAATGAAAGACGGAAGAAAGAATCTTCTTCACAAGGCCAATTCAATACTCGAAGCCCAATCACCATACATATATATATTACAATCCGGGCTCTACTTTAAGAAGCACAGTGAAACTGTTGTGGTGTTCAAGTTTGAGAAGAAGAGCAATGGAAGGAAAGCATAATTATACGTTGAAGTTAGTCTGGTTTATGGTGGGCGTGCTTGGTGCTGCGGTGATAATAAGCGGCGGAGTAAATGCGGCGATATCGTGCTCAACGGTGACGTCGGATTTGAGTGGATGTCTGTCGTATGTCACCGGCGGCTCTTCACAGCCGTCAGACAGCTGCTGTGGGGGCGTCCGCAATCTCAACAGCGCCGCCGCAACTCCAGCTGATCGACGAAGCGCATGCAGCTGCATTAAAACCATTGCAGGCGAGGTCCCAGGTTTCAGATGGGATAGGGCCGGCCAATTACCTGGACAGTGCGGGGTTAATATTGGTTTTCCCATCACATCTAAATTTAACTGCTCCACGTAATACCCTTTTTTCATTATCTCTTCCCATTTATTTTCATGGCTGCCTTCGCTTCATCATCACTTACTCTTTGCCCATTTGTTTTCATGAACAGGATTAATTGATTCGTCTGGGTGGCTGCTGCAACCGTACTTCTTCATCTACCTTTAGTATTTATGTAGTGTGTGATTAGGAATGTGGGTATAGTGTTTGTAGTGTAAGATAACATAGATCTGTGTCTCTTCTGCTGTTTGTGAATTACAAGTCTATGATACGGCGGCCAGCTCTAGAACCCAAAGTTCTTGCTATAGCGTTGTGGCAAAGCTTGCTTGTGTTTATGTGTTTATCATAAGAATAAAGAAAAGTGTTACATTTCTGAAACAATGGCCACATAAAATGATTTAGACCAAATAGCTCTCTATTCAATATAAAAGTACTCTCTAATTATTTTTCATATGATTTGTTCCATTAGAATTAGTTTAAAATTTTTATATTAATTTATAATTGATAAAGTCATGCTTTATTTGTTTCATGAGGGTTAATGAAAATGATTAAAAAAGATTTTTAGTCTATATTCAAATATTATAAATTTTAAATTAGATTCATAGACACAAGCAATTTAGACTGTTTTTACACTCATGAGCATGAATAAGATTATTAATGAACAAAAAATTTGGTGCTTGAAATAAACTTATGGAGATGAATGGTGTTAGGATCAAGAATGGATAAGATTTTTTTCCAACTTAATGTAAAATTAATCATTTTACACACTAATTAACATTATTAAGGATCATATATTTTTTACAGGCCAAAAAATAAGGAAAAATGACATGAGTGTATGTTTTCATCATGACATTTGACCACTACTTTTAAAAATGCATTCAACATTAGAGTAAATCAATTGACAAGAAAATTTTATGGTTTATAAATAGTTAAAGAATACTAACATGCATAAATTAATAGATCGTAAATGTCATGCATTTAAAAGCAACATAAATTACAAATAACAATTATTTTCTCCAAAAGGCAAAGAGAGTAAGATTAAGATTCCACCTATTAAGCAAACATAATTTCCTTACCATGTAGACAAAGATTGCACTTTGCAAATATCTCAATACTAAGACTTTGACTATGATGCTGGATGTAAAAGAATAATTCCATTTCAATATGAATGAGGTGTCAAACAAAAAAGCAAGTATCAATTGAATATAAAATCATATGATGACAAAATAATTTCCTTTGTTATCCTTTCATAAATTGAATCCAAACCTATTGTCTGATTATGTTCATGTGATTCTAAAAAGTGATGAAATCCTTTGGCTATGTAGATAATAATTGCACTTTGTAAATAGTTCAATAGCAAGGGTTGTGATAATGTATATGATTGTAAAAGAATGATTTCATTTCAATATGAACGAGGTGTCAAACATGTATATCTAAATACAAAATACAATCTAACTCTATAAATAGTGTGATAAAAGGCCCTTCCCTATGCAAAATTGTGCTCCATATATAGATACAACAATATATCTTAGTTTGCTACTAGAAAATTATCATACTTATTATGTAAATTAAAACACTGTAATCAAAGTCATTAGTAATACATATGCTTTCTAATGGGTTTCGCAGAAAATGTAAATACGAATGATAAAGAAACTAATATGGTAAAAAATGTATCATCGTATCAGTCTACTAAAGATAATCACTAATATATACAATAGGTTACCCCTAATAAAAAGAAGTCAAATAACAAGGATAGCTAGATAATAATAATGTAAACCACATAAAAAATAATTGTAATCATCAACAAATAGAATTATATAAGATATGAGAGGTAATATGATAAAATATATATAAACATGTAATTATCAACAACAATAGCCACCCCAAAATATCAATAAATGATATCTATTAGAGAAGAATTTAAGCACATATGTCCCTATAACAAAGATAAACATTAATCATCATATGCATAATAGAGTGTGTTTTCCAGGGTGTGAGAAAGGGAAGTATCAACATATTAGGTAAACATAGGGAAATAATCATACAATGTGGAGTGATCACACGATGAGAACACGTGGAGTGATGGATACAAAATGAATAGAACATTTTAAATAGCTCATAAAAATGGTGTACCTCATTATCATATGGACTATGAAAGTTGTCTTTGATAAAATAAGAATTATAATAAATATGCTAGCCTGTAACTCTATTATAATGTTAGCGTAGCCTATTGCATTGTCCACCTGGGGCTTTGTGACTGTTACAGATTGTTACTATGGAGTTTGCACAACTGTATTTCTCCAAATTATCTGTACGTCGTGCATCAAATGATATTCGATTAAGCATTTTGTTGTCAACTGGTTTAAGAGAAAATATATGATTCTGTCACATGAATGGAAGTCCCAATGGGTCGGATGATACCACCAAAAAACTGGTGATGTTGAAGCCTGGCTAGAATCCTTCGCCACCACTATTTCAAGTTGATTCTCTACCGCCGTTTAACTTTGTTCCTCCACTTAACTTGCAACTAGCTTCGCTAAGGCACAACAGTTTGGAAGCCACTGGAATTGATAAACATTTGCTGCTCAAATCAGGAGTGAATGGAAGTCGGATTGAAGGGAATAGATGTTCACAAGCATTCAGTGGGTTCTAGAAGTGATATTTTAATTCTAATCATTTTATTTTGTTCCATATGACAAGCAATCCTCCAAATATATCCCTAGCTTCAACTAAAGAAAATTCCCATTTCACTCAGCATTGGAAGAGAAAGTAACCCTGACTCGCCAAGTGTTTGGATTGGAAAGAAAGTAACCCTAATTTGCCAATAGTTTGGATTTTTGCAAGAGAGCATCATAGATTCCAATATATAACTAACAACTTATCCTCACTCTCGAGGAGTATTGATGCCCTAACATTCTAAGAAATGACCTTCATTGTCCTCAATAAAAGTACTTACTAAATTTAATGATTTAGAAATCTAGTTAATAGATAGAAGGAATTTTTTTACTCTCTTAGCAATATTTTTTCTAATTGGTTCAAGTGCATTTTCCATTCTTAATAACATAATCAAACATGAATTGATAAAAAATTTGAAGTCTTTTACTATATTTATCTTCTTCTTTTTTTCCATGATTTGCAATAACATCGATCCTAGCATTATCAATTTATCTTTTAAAGGTCTATGAACTAAGTTTAAGAAGGACTATAAATGGGTCTTTTGCACTATAAATATTGAAAATCTAATAAAGAAGTTGAATTGAAGGGAATAGATGTTCACAAACATTCAACATGTTCTTGAAGTGATGATTTCAAATCTATTTATCTTTTTTCTTCTATATGATGATCAATTCTCCAAATATATCCTCTTTTAAACAATTAAAGAAAATTCTCATTTCAATCAACATTGAAAGACACAGTAACCCTAATTTGCTAATAGTCTTGCTTCTTGCAAGAGAGAATCATGCATTTCACTACATAATTAACACTTTATCAAGTGTCACTTTTTAGAGGTATTGATGCCCTAACATTCTAAGAAAGGACATTAATTGTCCCTAAGGAGATCAACATGCTCTCCTCATTCTTAAGTATTCATCTAGATTAGATTGAATCCTACCAAACCTCTCCTTATAGTTCTTTAGGTTTTGGCTTTCCTTCCTTTGTTATGAGTTTGAAAGATTATTTATCTCTTTTATCTTCTAACTTTGTCTATACAATTGATAATCTTTTTAGCATGTCACCATCCATGTCTTGTTGAAGCACTTCCTCAACTATTTATCTCTCTTTTTTTCCTTGTACATTTTTCATGATATCATTTATAATATTTAATTTTTCCTTTGAATCTTATTTATTTGGGGTTATATGTGAGGTTATGTTATTAATGGGGCTTTTAAAATTGTATTTATTGAAAGGGGATGCATCTAATTTTTTATCTTAAAGGTTATAAACTATCTTGAGATGGATGGTAATGTTGGATTCATTTTATAAATAATAAGTATTAGGTTTAGGTTGGGGGAACAACTGCTCGGGGTTTCAAAAATTATTCATTAAAGATTGTAATCAGGGCTTCTCTAAATGAAGATGAGTGGAGATTTGTGAAGCTACTTGGTATTTCATTTGTACTAGACAGACACTTGACCTTTTGATATAGAAATAGATCATTTGAATCTACAAGACCATGATTGGTGAAGAGATGTGCTCAAAACTAAATAACCATTATGACACCACCTAATTGAAATAATAGAAAAAAAATTAGAATCACTAACCTCTTGTTAGTGTTGGTTGGAGGAATAGATGCTCTGAAGTTAATTAACAACATTTAACCCTAATTTTTCCATATTAAATGAAACCTAAACTAGATGCATGTAAGACCGAGATGTAAGACCGAGATGATGGAAATTTATTTCAATTCAATTTTTATAATTCCCAAAAAAATCCTTAATCTTCATCATATGTATGGTGCTTGCAAATCACTTACAATTTTTTAAAAGAATAAAACTGAAAAATAACACAATGAGAATGCAAAAAACGACATGCAACAATATAGCATGCTAGGAAAAAACGTTTGCATCTACCTCAATTACTAGTTGCCTTCACAAAAATCTACCTACAGACAAAACCAATCAGAGATCATGCCATAGAGGAGATGGAAATCGACCAACAAATAGATCAATACAATGAACTTGAAGACCAAAAAATTCGTGGCTCTTTAAATGCTTCGCTTGAGAGAATTACCAAATGCCTTCCTCCTTTAGCGCTAGCCTCCTTTGATCTCAGCAATCTTTCAATCGGAGAAAATGCCAACTTTATTGCTAAAAATCTGAATGTAATGCCAAAGAAAAGTCTTTTAGCACCAAATATGCCAAGGAAAGATTTGATCAAAAAAGTGGAGATTTTGAAACTCCTGGCAATGACATACAAATCAGCTCAGCAAACAAACAGATCGTCCTGTACAATGGAATCTCTGCTTCAAAGCAAGAACAGATAGTGTCAAAATAGAGGAGGGACACCAAGGAAAGAGTAAACAAAATAAGAAACTCATGCCTTTCTTACTACAGATCGGCCTTTAGAAACAGATCAGAGAAAACAGATGCAAACTATTTTCCAAAATAAGCAGATTTACATGTAAGCACAATCGTGGCCTAGCTATTCTATTCCTATCTTATTTAATGTCATTTCAATATCAAGCTTTGCAAGCTATTGAAAATTAGAGTTATACTTGTTGGTAAACTTTTGATTGTTCACAAATAGTGGATCAAGTTATTATTATTTGTTTAAAGATTATTTAGAGTCATTGGATTATTAATGAAGATAAGGTTTGGTCTTTGGATTTTTGAGTAGAGTTATATTGTTTATATTATTTAGAATCACATTGTTGTAAACTATTAGTATAATGTATTGGTCATTTGTCTCAAGAAAACGCAATTAAATAGGGTCATGTTTATAATTTTATTTAGACTAGACAGGGCTCTTATGTTTGAGTCTAAACATGGTGTACATTGAACAGTGGATTGACTGATTAATTGTACTTCATTAGGCATAGCCAATTCTCTCAAAGATAGTAATGACCTCCTAAATAATTATTTTATAGCATCATTTTTTTTCTCAATAGTGATATCTAGAGCATCTACTTGGGATATTAAAGATGGTGTGACCTTAGGAGGGGAGTGTGGCATATCTCAATAGACAAATATAGATGCTAATGGATCTAATATTCTAATGTATTTTTTTGGATTTGATTGTGTGTATTTTTTTCTCATCAATGTTTCGAATCACACTCTGTGATTCATCATTAGGATGAAAAGAATTCCAAAGACATGAAAGATGTTGAGTTGCAGATTTGAGACAGAATATAAAGAGGAATCTGCAACTCAACATCTCTCATGTCTTTGGAATTCTTTTCATCCTGATGATGAATCACGGATTGTGATTCAAAACGTTGATGGGAAAAACATACACAATCAAATCCAGAAAAATACACTAGAATACAAAAGGATTGTGGAAATCTCATAGCTTGGATCTAATATTCTCAAATAATTATGAGTAGCCAGTCCCTCTATAATTTAATTTAAGGAGAATTTACTCTCATGTACATTTTTTGAAATCAAACATAAAATTCACTCTCATGTATATACACGGAAACTAAAGAAATTAGTGTTATAAAATGATTTAGTAATATTCTCTCTAGTCAATTCTAATTGTTGATTGACATATTTAATAGCCCTATTTACCATCCATAAGTGGTATCATCTATATTACATGGGAATAAGCAACAAGAAACGTCCTTGTGATCAATATGAGCCCTTATAACTAATGTTAAAATAACCAATATACTCTTCTACTTTGAATTACTCCACATGAACAATATTTAAGAAAAAAACTTTTAGGATTATTAGACAATCCATAGATATATCTTGCCAAGTCTAGAGCTAAATCACCCCCTCCTAACCATGTCTAAGTAGCAATTTTCCTTGGTGGAGGATTATTGATGTTTTATCTAATAGTTGTAGATGGTGTGACCACCATTTGAGTGATAATATGGTAAATGGACATAGTTATAACATTTAGTTATTGGAGAATGGTTTTAAAAGTAATAATGAAATTCAGAGGAATGGATGGAGATTAAAAAAAAAATTGTGTATTAAATGGTGAGAGTATTTATTTCTCTTCCTTCAAAATTAATTGAATTTTATAGGCAATGTAGCTAAATTTGATGACATGATCTTATTAAAGTATTTTGATATCCTAGTCTATTGATTAGCCATAATAGGAATTAAGTTCCCATAAACTCACAAATTCACTCAAGTTGAATTATTAGGAAAAAGAAGGTTGGAGTTCAAGGAAAAGGGAATTTGTTCCCAAGATGAGAACTCAAGGCACTTAAAAGAGAATTCTTAGGAAATTTAAGATTTGAGTTCAGGAGGGGAGGAAGAAGAAGATTTAATTGTTAGGAGAGAAACAAGAATACAAGACTTAGAAGTAACGTTAGAACGAAAAATCTTCCTTCATGGGAATTATAAAAACTTGGGATTGAGTACAATTATAAGAAAAATATACATCAAAGAGCTTGAAAGAGGTAGTATCATACTCATGTATGTTTACATCAAGAGGAGAAAGGAACCTGTGTATAGGGGATATTAAAATATAATCTATCTACATTATTGACATTACAAGGGAGGATTATACTCTTATACTTATATGTTGATAAAACTATTTCCTTAAAATAATTCTATAATGTAATGTCAAAAAATTCATACCTTTGAAATCATGTATTTCATTTTATAATAACTTTGATTTATATCTCCCCTAGTACATATGCAGGTCCATTCATCTCTTAACACAACCTTTCTCCACCCATGGTTCTAAGGTCTTGCCTCTCATGGTCTTTTTTTTATCAAAATCAATGTCACAAATGTATTACCCTTTTAATTTCTAGGTGTCTAGCCCTTTCCAAACATGAATAGTTATGGATGCCAATCTGACACATAGATATGAATATAACATTCTAATATCCCACAATAATTTATTGTTTAACAACTACTTATAATAGTTTTAACAACTCAAGATGAATTTGAATGGATATTTAGATCCCACATTACCCTCCTACTTCACATTTTGAATCCAATCTATCTCTTTTATTTATTCATATAATCTATCATACTCTCAAGCTCTCTATAACACTCTCTATAGGTTCCTAGAACACTTGTTTGGTATTAGTTCCTCCATGTGAGAAAATAAGTACTACATAAGCATTCCTCTTGAAGGTCTTGAGGTATTTAAAAACATCCCTGCCCCTCTTGACATGTCATCCAGAAGGTGACATTGTTCTTATTTTCTATACTCTTATCTTCCCCATTTTCTTATTGTTATTGTATTATCTTTTTGGTAGTCCCTTTGGCACCTTGATATTTCTATCATTATCATTGTCATTTATATTATAGTTTTGTATCATCACTACTCTTTCAATTCCAAGCACACTTAAAATGGGAGAACACACATTTTTTGTATATATATCATGGCTATCTATGGAGGTCGAAATACCCAGGTAAAGGCTTGACCATTCATGGCAAGCTCTTTTATAGCCCTAAAACCCTATGCTCTTATAATAAATTACATTTTTTCTATTACATATGTTAGCTGACTTGATTAAGTAGGTTTCTTAATACAAAACGCTAGTCTCTACATATAGAATTTGGTTCTTAGTCACATCTTTCAATAATTCTTTCTTCAAACTCATGAATTCTCGGCCTATTTATCGGTTAATATATTAGATCTAAAAGATGATTCATTACAATTGATCTTTGACTTCTTAATTTATCCTCTAGATTTCTCCACTATCAAAGGGGTTAATTAATGGATTCTTTCGATATGAGATATCCCTTGGAGATATATTAAGGAAATATGAACCTCTAAGGTTTTGGGTATCTAGGAATAGAGTTTTCTATAGCCATCCTCCTTACTCTCGGTTGTAATAAGGTAAATTAGCTCAATTATTCCTTAGCCGTGTTTCATAAGACTAGAGATACATGTGAAACCTACATGCACAAGGACTGTATGTACCCTAGAATTATTTCCAACTTCCTTGCCTTGAAATAGAAGCTGGTTATGTCAATAATAAATTAATAAATATTTTAATAGGCGTTTCTTTTGAGTGCAGGGAACATCTGTACCCATGTTCGTCGTTTTGTTTCCGATGAAGAAATCCATACAAGAATGAAAGACAGAAGTAAGAATCCTCTTAACTAAGGTGGAGGAAATACGCCTGGGTGGCTGCTGCGATCATGTTTATTCAGCTGCCTAAGTATTTATTTACTGTAGTGTGTGATTATGAGTGTGGGTATTGTGCTTTTGAATTAGAAGTTTATGATACCGCGGCCGGCTCTCGAACCCAAAGTTCTGTGCTATAGTTTGGTCGGCAAGCTTGCCTCTGTTTATGTATTTGCAAAACGAAATACTATAAAAAAATTGTTCTCATTTTATATAGCTAGGTGAAGAGCACCAGTAGCCGTCATAGCTAACTTCGCGCACCCACAGATCTTAAACAATACATCGAATTTTGATTTTTTTTTTTTGGTTGTCTTCGTATGCGACTTAACTTCTTAAACTTATTGATCTGGCTTTTGGGTAGTACCGATCCGATCTCTAGGGGTTGTTATGCGTTGAAAGGTCAAAAAGTGGTCATTTCAAAGTGTCGCCCGATACTTGACTTCTTTTGTGCCAATACACCAAAAGGCCAATATCCATTTATAAAATACCTAACAAGTAATATCTTTTTCACCTTTCTATAAAAAATAATTAACTTAAAACAAATATCATATGCATATAATTAAAAAGGAGATGAATATAAAAATGTTTGCAATGGGTGGTCAAAAAACATTTTGACCACCCATAACCCCCTTCCCGCGTACGTATGGTGGCCCCACATGGCACAAACTCCCGCTATCTTTTTTGCCCTAAAAACTTAGGGAAATGAAGGTTTTTGGTTGCATTTCCTCACTCGCAACCTTGTCTCTCCGTGGGCAGCCTCCTCTGCGAGCTCTTCTTCACTCGCAACCTCGTCTCTCCATCGGCGGCCTCCTCTGCGAGCTTTTCTTCAGTCGCAACCTCGGCCTCCTTTGCAACCTCCTCGTCGACTTGTTCCCAGGTAACGGTCACCCTACCTCCTTGCATATTGGATGTCCAATGATGGTTTTGCTCCTTCGCAGTTGCATTATGCTTTGTCTATTGATGATTTCTTCGTATGCAGTTTAGGGTTTTGTTTTAATGCTCTGTTACAGTTTAATAATGCTGAAATCCTGACACAGAATGGCAAAACAATTGAATATCTCTTCGTTTACTTCAAAACCCCTTCATTATTTTTCATTTCATTTTTTGGTTGCGCTGTTAAATAGTGTTTCTCTATTTATAATGTCAAAATCCTCACAGAGAATGGAAAAACAATTGATTATTGTTCATAATTGTATGAGACCCCTTAATTATTTATCATTTCTTTTTGTGGGTGCATTGTTAAATGGTGTCTCTCTATTTATAATGCCGAAATCATTACAGTGAATGTGAAAAAAATTGATTATTGTTCATAATTGTTCGAAACCCCTTCATTATTTATCATTTCCTTTTATGGGTGTGCTGTTAAATGGTGTCTCTCTGTTTAAAATGTCGAAAACATTAGAGTGAATGCGGAAAAAATTGATTATTGTTTATAATTGTTCGAAACCCCTTAATTATTTATCATTTCATTTTATGGGTGCGTTGTTAAATAGAGTCTCTCTATTTATAATACCGAAATCATTACAGTGAATGCAAAAAAAATTAATTATTGTTCTTAATTGTTCGAAACCCCTTCATTATTTATCATTTCTTTTTATGGGTGCGCTGTTAAATGGTGTCTCTCTGTTTATAATGCCGAAATCATTGCAGTGAATGCGAAAATAATTGATTATTGTTTATAATTGTTCGAAACCCCTTCATTATTTATGATTTCATTTTATGGGTGCGTTGTTAAATAGAGACTCTTTGTTTATAATGCCAAAATCATTAGAGTGAATGTGAAAAAAATTGATTATTGTTCATAATTGTTCGAAACCCCTTCATTATTTTTCATTTCTTTTTATGGGTGCGCTTTTAAATGGCATCTCTTTGTTTATAATGCCGAAATCATTACAATGAATGCGAAAATAATTGATTATTGTTCATAATTGTTCAAAACCCCTTCATTGTTTATCATTTCTTTTTATGGGTGCGTTGTTAAATGGTGTCTCTCTGTTTATAATGCAAAAATCATTATTGTGAATGTGAAAATAATTGATTATTGTTCATAATTGTTCGAAACCCCTTCATTATTTATCATTTCCTTTTATGGGTGCGTTGTTAAATGGTGTCTCTCTATTTATAATGCCGAAATCATTACAATGAATGCAAAAATAATTGATTATTGTTCATAATTGTTTGAAATCCCTTCATTATTTATCATTTCTTTTTATGGATGCAATGTTAAATGGTGTCTCTCTGTTTATAATGCCAAAATCATTACAGTGAATGCAAAAATAATTGATTATTGTTCATGATTGTTTGAAACCCCTTCATTATTTATCATTTCCTTTTATGGTTGCGTTGTTAAATGTTGTCTCTCTGTTTATAATACTGAAATCATTACAATGAATGCAAAAATATTTGATTATTGTTCATAATTGTTTGAAACCCCTTCATTATTTATCATTTCTTTTTATTGATGCGATGTTAAATGGTGTCTCTCTATTTATAATGCCGAAATCATTATAGTGAATGCAAAAATAATTGATTATTATTCATAATTGTTGGAAACCCCTTCATTATTTATCATTTCCTTTTATGGGTGCATTGTTAAATGGTGTCTCTCTGTTTATAATGCCAAAATCATTACAGTGAATGCAAAAAAAATGGACTATTGTTCATAATTGTTCAAAACCCCTTCATTATTTATCATTACATATATACATATATAAACACACACACAAACACACACACACACACACACATGTGTGTGTGTGTGTGTGTTAAATGGTCAATGGGTGCGTTGTTAAATGACGTCTCTCTATTTATAATGTCGAAATCATTACAGTGAATGCAAAAATAATTGATTATTGTTCATAATTATTCGAAAACCCATCATTATTTATCATTTCATTTTATGGGTGCGTTGTTAAATGTTGTCTCTCTGTTTATAATGCCAAAATCATTACAGAGAATGCAAAAAAGATTGATTATTGTTCATAATTATTCGAAACCCCTTCCTTATTTATAATTACATATACACATATATATGTATAAATGTGTGTGTGTGTTATTGTCGACATATAACAACCTTCTCACATACACGTGGCACACACTCCCGCTATCGTTTTGGCCCTAAAAACTTAGGGAAATAAAGATTTTTTGTGGCATTTTCATTGTTTGCTCTGCCTTCAATTTGTTAATATACTCACTGTAAATAATATTATCAGGCATACCATATATTACTTCCAATAAATTTCATATGAGAAATACAACAACGTCATTCAGCCATTTACTCATTTGAGAATGAATCTGCATCTTAATACTATATCAACAATATCCACTTTTTAATCACATCACAGTTACATCTTCCACTCATGCATCTTGTGCTTCTAGCTTCTCTCCTTGTTATAAAATGTTTCAAGCTATGTACCTATGTCTGTGTATATATATATACACACACGACACCATTTTTTTTTGTTGAAAGATGTTCAATGATGTAATTGTTCACTATCTAATAGAATATCAACAATATCCATTTTTCAATCACATCACAGTTCACTATCTCATGCTTCTAGTTTCTCTCCTTGTTATATAATGTTTCAAGTTATGTACCTATGTGTGTGTGTGTGTGTGTGTGTATATATGTATATATGTATATATATATACACACACACATCACAGTTACATACTGAACTCTGCATGGCTTTTTTGAGTTCTCTGGCTATATGGTTATTGTCTATATTATCATGCATACAGAAATAGAGAAACAATACCATTTTATTTTGTTCAAAGATGTTGAATGATGAGTTACAGAAATAGATTTGTTTTTCATCATTTATCTCAATGGCATTGAGGGTTTCATTTCAATGATTTGTCTCTCTATATATATTTATATGGTAGCATTTTTTTTTTGTTGAAAGATGTTCAATGATGGAATTGTTCACTATCTAATAGAATATCAACAACATCCACTTTTCAATCACATCACAATTACATATTTTACTCCTGCATCTCATGCTTTTAGTTTGTCTCCTTGTTATATACAATTTCAAGTTCTGTGGCTATATGGTTATTGTCCATATATATGTATACACATACATATATATACACACATATACATATATATGTATATGTATATATATGTGTGTGTACATGTATGTACATGTATATGTATACATGAACACACAATAGCATAATATTTTCTATAATGATGGTTGATTCGAGTTCTCTGGCTATATGGTTATTGTCTATATATATTTTTATATGTATATGGACAATAACCATATAGCCACAAAACTTACTTTAATCCACAACAGTTTCCTTATTCAAGGGCGGTCATTCAGATTGGTACACAATGAATAACTAAATTCCTTCTACGGTCAATGTTAAATGTTATAAATCTTTCAATTTTATACTATTTTCAGTAAACCAGCATTTATTTCAATATAGTCACTATAAATAATATTAGCAGCCATATTGGATGTCCAATGATGGTTTATGCTCCTTCGTAGCTGCATTATGCTTTGTATATTGACGATTTCTTTGTATGCGATTTACAGTTTCATTTCAATGCTCTCTTACAGTTTACTGGGCCTATATGTTTTTTGTCCACACACACACACACATACATATATGGTTATTGTCCATACACACATATACATGTGTGTGTGTGTGTGTATGTGTAGAATAAAGCTGAACAATTCAAAGCAATGGAGGTCTGCATATTCAATATGACATGAACGATTGTTTCCCACAAAAGTTCAAATTTGAAAATTGCTATCTACCACAGTTGAATGTGTTGCACATTCAAATTATATTATAAGACAAATTTTTCCATGTCACTTTCATTACAATCCAATTCATTGCATATTTCTGAGTTCTACAAATTCCCTTTACACGTTCCTTAGGTAACTATTTATTTGCAATATGTATGTACGTTATACATATGCATATGCATATGTATGTATATGTGCATATGTGCAATTCTATGTGCATGTGCATATGTATGTAGGTGGATATGTATATGTATGTACTTATGCATTCAATAATGTATGGATGATTTGTTGTTACAACTTTATGCTACCCTCGATTATTATTGTTTTTTGCAAGCATGCTAGAGCATCGAGGGAAGGACCATACTTGTGGAAGATCATCATATCAATGAAAATGTGTTTATTAACACACTTCAATTCTTTGGAGATTATGCCTTTAATACTTACATTTTATATTAATTTGAGTAGATATCTTAGGTAGTTATGCATTTCTTATTAAATGTGTTTCTTAACATACTTTAGTTTGTTTTGCATTTTGTTGTGATTGTTATGGCAGGAAATGATATAGGAGTCACTATGTCAAAGACAACAACCATTTCTCTCAAGTAAAGTCAATATGACTTCACTTTGGCAATGATCTAGTAGACAATGCAATTTGTGAATTGTTTATGTTTCAATTTCTGAATTGTTTGTGTTTCAATTTGTTTAAATTTCTCACTTAGTTTATATGTTTCAATCTTCTCTTTGTTGGACTTGTACTTTGGCAATGATCTAGTAGACAATGCAATTTCTGATTTGTTTATGTTTCAATTTCTGAATTTTTTGTGTTTCAATTTGTTTAAATTCCTCACTTAGTTCATATGTTTCAATCTTCTCTTTTTTGGACTTGTACTTTGGCAATGATCTAGTAGACAATGCAATTTGTGAATTGTTTATGTTTCAATTTCTGAATCATTTGTGTTTCAATTTGTTTAAATTCCTCACTTAGTTCATATTAATGCAAGAAACACACTTAGTTCATATTGATCAAAAGGAAGTGCCCTATTTGAGAAAAAAAACCAGACAAAGAATTGTCGTATATTGCCTTAAAAGATTTCTTGTTAGATACTGCCAAGAAGGATAACTTGGTAGCTAACAAGATATCTTGTAAGGTAGTAGAAAATAGTTCTTTGTCTGGTGCCTTTTTACAAATGGGACACTTCCTTTTATCATTTCGATGCAATGACCCAGTAGATATATTACACACTACAATTTATATATGATGACTGCAATTTGAATACTTATAAGTGTTCAAATTTCTCACTATCAAAAGAGGACATATCAGTGGCATCTGAATAATTTGAACACTTATGTGGCCTTTTTTTATAGTGAGAAATATACGAGATCAATTCAACCGATATATGAGAAATATCACATCACAAAAAACAAACATATGAGATTTACAATAACAACATCAATTCATTGGAATATCCATCTGAGATATCTAAAAACAATGAAGTTCTAAACACATTACAAAATATGGCAGTATGTCATTCTATAATCACATCACAGTTATATCGAAACTCAAAATCTGCTCTTCAGAGGGCTCACAAAATATAATTCATCATACTCGATCAATTCTCCATTTGGGTATTAAATGGAGGAGGTGTCACAAATCCAACCCCAACAGAATGTGGCCTACTAGGGTCTAGCCCAACAAAATTGTTTTCTTCGCTGGGAGGGGTTTGTAAGCAACTTGCTATTCGAGCAAGGAATGTCTGGTTTACACCTGAAGTAAGTTGCATGGTGTCTGAGGATCCAGGTGCAGTCCCAACTTGCATAGTATTAATAGTTGTAAAGGCTGGGGACAAGAGGTTCATCATTTCCATGAGAATTGGGTGTCAGATGGGTAGAGGTTGTGTGACTATGGCCACATCTTTTTTCCTCTTTGCATGCTTGGCTGCCTTTTCAGCTTTCATCCTCTCCTTCTCAAGCTTTGCTTCTGCATCTTTCTTTTCCTTGTCTTGTCTTCGAATGAACTTGTCTTGGGAATCCTACAATTTTTTGGCCTGTTTTCCCACCCTCATAGCCTCCTTTTCTATCGCTTCTGCTTCACGTTGTGCCTTCCTCTGTCTCATATGTTCTTTCTTTCGTTCTGCCAATTCTTCTTCTCTTTTCCTTTCAGCCTCTTTATCTTTTTCTCTTTGAATGTACTCATTAGATGTCAAGATCTGTGATTGGCTACTAAGACGTAGAACCCCTTTCCTACCTCCACGTGAAGATTGATTCATTCTCTACACTAGAAGTCTTAAGAATTTGTTGATTTGCCTTGGCACTTGCTGCCCATCCTCTTGTTTGCATGGCACAAACTCAGGTTCATCTTCACTTATGTGAACTTTGTCTTCACAATCAACACCATCTTGCTGCCCCTAGTTGATTGCATTGGTGAAGTAATGTATCACATCTACTAGATCAATTTCTAGCAGACTTGGCATGGAAAGTGTTACATCATCACAGTTGGCTGCTTCTTGGGTCCACTCCGGTATGTCAGCTTGTGTTGGCAAAGACATGCCTGTTGATGTACTTTCAAAACCCTCATTTGGCTGGCTGGTTTGTGGGGGCAGACCTGCTTCGATAGTTTCTGGTGTCAAACTTGTACACTCAACCGTTGCTTGTGTTCCGCTATGGAGCTCTAAAAAATCTTGAATGTCTTCCTCATTAAAACTAGCCAACCACATGAAAGCTTCTGCTGCCATATACTCTAGTTCTTCATCCCTTGAAGCGGCATCATGTTTTTTTCCAACAGCTGGTTGTATATCAACTGCAACCTCAAATGCCTCACTTGGTCTCATATCATTCTATAATGCGTTTCGGTTAAGTGGCCAAATCCTTGTCCTATGGAAGCCACTGATTATATTAGCCAGTGTCAATGCTTGGGCAAAGGCCTTGCTCACAAGAGTTGCCAACTTTTCCCTTCCAATTTCAATTTGTGGGAACGTTGAGATCCATTTACTCCTCTGTTGTTTGAAATAATTCTTGAAAGGTGAGAATACAGAGACATCAAGTGGCTATAGTTTGTGGCTTGTATGAGTCGAAAGGGTTACCAAATCTATACCTATTTGCCTTACTTCTTCAATTGTCTTGAAGGCTACATGGCTGCAATGACCGTCAAAGATCACTAGGGCCCTATGTGAGGGTGAAACTCCACTAGGGACTGAACGTGCAAAATGTTCCAACCAATTTAAGAACAACTCCTTCATCATCCATGCATGTTCTTGGACTGCCATGCATGCTCCTGGCTCGCAATATGCAATGTAGTTTTAGATATGCCTCATAGATTTGAACAAATAAAATCCATGAATGCTGAAACCACATGCAATAACACATTCCAAAATAGTGATCCACTCTCTACTCTTCAAAATTAGGTGTGGTACACACCTCTACCCCAATTTGGTTATAACTCTCATTCCACAATTCCTCCCAGCTTGCATACCAGTCTCATCACAATTCTAAATCTGATTGCTACCATAGTGATTGAGGTTGTACATTACCTCCAAGTTGTCATAGAAAGAGGCAACAATATAAGGTCGAAGCATAATAGCCCTATCAGAGTCCACTCCTTTTGTTGTTCTCATCGTCAAATCAGGGTGCGTTCGTCTAAAACCTACCCACCATGACCTCCCTGACATCCTATTTTTGAATGGATTAGGCCTATTCACAGTAATTTGGGCAACAGTTGATTGAAGTTGACTGATTTGGAGACCGTGACCAATTTCAGCCATGTCTTTGCACCATTGGACAACTGCATCCTCCTCCTTTGCTGATAAAATGGTGTGTGGACCCCTCACAGTTGTAGTTGTGGTTCCCATCAGCCATGCCCTCAAAGAGGCAATGGGGATACCATACTTGATTGATGTGCCTCTAAGAGACATGTGCCTTACTTCTATGCATGATATTGCCTCTTTCATGTCAGATATGCTCCATTTTGGTTTGGGAGCCTTTGAGGCCACCTGTACTTGTGGTGTTTTTGGAATAGGATTACAATTTGCAGTAGGATGGTCATGTACAACAGCAGTTTCCACATCAGTTGCATTGTTAGGTGAATGGTCATCTACAACTGGAGTCACTGGGTCTTCATTTTGGACAAAATTATCTTCATCAGGGAAGTGCACCCCACGAGTGACTCTAATTATTTGACGTCTAATGGACATGTTTCCCTTTCTACCTTGTGCCTTTATGTTTAGTGAACCTGCAACAGATCATTGAAATGAAACCCTCAATGCCATTAAGATAAATGATGAAAAACAAATCTATTTCTGTAACTCATCATTGAACATCTTTGAACAAAATAAAATGGTATCGTGTCTCTATATTTTATATGCATGATAATATAGACAATAACCATATAGGCAGAGAACTCAAAATTCGCCATGCAGGAGTTCAGTATGTAACTGTGATGTGATTGAAAATTGGATATTGTTGATATTGTATTACATAGTGAACATATACATCATTGAACATCTTTCAACAAATAAAAAATGCTACCGTATAAATATATATACAGAGACAGATCATTGAAATGAAACTATCAATGCCATTGAGATAAATGATGAAAAACAAATCTATTTGTGTAACCCATCATTGAACATCTTTCAGCAAAAGAAAAATGCTACCGTATAAATATATATACAGAGACAGATCATTGAAATGAAACCCTCAATGCCATTGAGATAAATGATGAAAAATAAATCTATTTATGTAACTCATCATTGAACATCTTTCAACAAACAAAAAAAATGCTACCGTATAAATATATATACAAAGACAGATCATTGAAATGAAACCCTCAATGCCATTGAGATAAATGATGAAAAACAAATCTATTTCTGTAACTCATCTTTGAACAAAATAAAATGGTTTTGTGTCTCCATTTATGTATGCTTGATAATATAGACAATAACCATATAGCCAGAGAACTCAAAAAAGCCATGCAGGAGTTCAATATGTAACTGTGATGTGTGTGTGTGTGTGTAGACACACATAGACATAGGTACAGAACTTAAAACATTATATAACAAGGAGAGAAACTAGAAGCACGAGATGCATGAGTGGAAGATGTAATTGTGATGTGATTAAAAAGTGGATATTGTTGATATAGTATTAAGATGCAGATTCATTTCTCAAATGATTAAATGGCTGAATGATGTTGTTGTATTTCTCATATGAAATTTATTGGAAGTACTATATGGTATGCCTGATAATATTATTTACAGTGAGTATATTAACAAATTGAAGACAGAGAAAACAATGAAAATGCCACAAAAAATCTTCATTTCCCTAAGTTTTTAAGGCGAAAAAGATAGCGGGAGTTCGTGCAACATGGGCCCATAATGTGTCCGTGGGAAGGTTGTTATGGGTGTTCAACATATTTTTTGACCACCCATTTTAAACTTTATAATAAAATTTGCCTGGCCTAGTGTATATATATGTGTGTGTGTGTGTGTATAGCTAGTATATAGTCACTGTAAGTAATAGTATCAGACATACACATTATTGTAATGATAAATAATGAAGGGGTTTTGAACAATTATGAACAAAAATTAATTTTTTTTGCATTCACTGTAATGATTTCGGCATTATAAACAAAGAGACACCATTTAATAGTGCACCCATAAAATGAAATGATAAATAATGAAGGGGTTTTGAAGAAAATGAAGAGATATTCATTTGTTTTGCCATTCTCTGTGGCGATTTTGGCATTATTAAACATTCTCTGTGAGGATTTTGGCATTATTAAACTATAAGAGAGCATTGAAATGAAATTGTAAACCGCATACAAAGAAATCATCAATAGACAAAGCATAATGCAACTAGGAAGGAGGTAAACCATCATTGGACATCCAATATGGCTGTTAATATTATTTACAGTGACTATATTGAAAGAAATACTGGTTTATATTATTTACAATGACTATATTGAAAGAAATGTTGGTTTACTGAAAAACGGTATAATTTGAATTGAAAGATTTATAGCAGAACATAGGGAATTTAGTTATTTTGTGTGTACCAACCTGAATGTGCACCCTCGAGTAAGGAATGTGCAAAGGGTATTTGTAGAGCTCAGGAATGTGCAATGAATTGGATTGTAGTGAAAGTGACAAGGAAAATTATGTCTTATAATATAATTCGAATGTGCAATGCATTCGATTGTGGTAGCTAGCTATTTTCAAATTTGAATTTTTGTGGGAAATAGTTGGTCATGTCATATTAAATATGCAGTCCTCCATTGCTTCGAATTGTTCAATTTTCTTCCATGCTTTGAATGAAACTTGGTTTTTTAAATTGGATTTTATGCAAATTCTTGGATATTGGGGAGCCTTACACCAGTTGTTGCAAATGCAGGTACCAAATGTAGATCCATTTAATGCATGAAACTGTGAAGTGATATTTGGAAGAATGTACACTTGAGTGTCTAAGAAGTCTACAATTGATTATTTTTATGTCATGCAATGCACCAATAGTTGTGCATATCTAATTGTAATTGGATTACATTTGTACTCTTAAGCCACTTGCATAAAGTGGCAAATGTAAACATTAAGTTTTTAAAAAAATAAAAATGTTTATTATTTGTGCAAGATGTTTTATATTAAAATAGGAAATGTACCAGTAGTTGTTTTTTTTTTTTACTTTTTGGTTTTCAACTACTAATTCATTTGTGAACATGTATTGGTGTTAAAATAAATATTTACTGGTATTTTTTTATTTATGTACTGACAATATTTTTTTTGTTTTGGGGGGTCAACATGGTATTAAGGTGACGGTTATTGGAACTATTTCAGCTATTGGTACTCTTCCCCTAAAAGATATCTATAGGATTGCTATTTAAATTTTATGGTATTAAATGTTAAATTAAATAATTTAATTATTTCTTCTTTTTTTTCATTTATTTCTGGTGTCAATAGTGTATTTCTTAAGGTTATATAATTTTATAGTCACATATTGACTTATAAATCTATCATGACCCAAATTTATATGTGTGGAATTAAATATAATATGTTATTAGAAACTTGTATTTATAGAGATGATCTAATTAAGTTTTATACTCTAGAACATGTCTCATCATAATACCTAATATCTAATGTTTACAAACACTTATAAAATATTTGTTGAATCATGGGGATCATACTTTCTTTAGTATGACCCCTAATGGATTAATGAATTAACTTTATTTCGAAGAAAAGGATCAAATATGACAAGCATGCATTGATTCTAGGATGATGTGATGATGATGTAGGTTCCTTTATTGTTGCTTCACAAATTGAATCTAAATGTATGTTCTCTAATCATTCTTCATGGGATTCATTGCACTATAATTAGTCTTTAAATAAACCACTCTAATTTGTAATTGGTAAAATTGTACTTTAGTTGTCTCATAATAGCTTGTTGAAAAAATTGTACACAAAAGGTTTAGAATTTAAATTTAGATTTTAGAATGTGCAATTTGCATCCATGGACATGAAAGGTGATTTAGGTCTTTTCTATACTTGCATAATTAAATAAGGTTAATTATAACTTATTTAGGGCATGAGATAAATGTATAGGGACCCATGGTGTTACGATTAGATCATTTTCAAAGTTGAGTGTAAAATTTACCATTTTGCACACTAATGAATGTAATTAAGGACAACCCATTTGTTATGGGCTAAAAACATAAGAAAAAATGATATGAGTATGTAACTTTCATTATGATAATATGCCTTCACTTCAATTTGAATGCGAGTTGCACATAAATATATGTTAAAATAAATCTAGTAAAAATAAATTAAAGTCCTTTCAAACACTTAAACAATAATCAACATGTATATAGTAATGGAACATGTATTTTTTCCATCTTTCATGAGAGCTCCATTTTGAGGACCCAAAAAAATATGATTTTTTAAATGAGCACTAAATATCGAAAATTTTAAATGAGCATAAATCACGACTTACTACTTTCTCTCTAAAACATAAGAAATTTGTATTAAGATTCTACCCATTATGTAAACTGATAAAAACCTTTGGCTGTGTAGATAATTATTATACTTTGTCAATAGCTCAATAACAAGAGACTCGATTATGTAGATAAATGTAAAAGAATAATTTTATTTCACAATATGAATGAGGTGTCAAAAGTATATATATAAATATAAAATACAATACAACGTACTCAACAAATAGTGTGATAATTTTTTTGCATATGCAAAAATGTGATTTATACAAATAAAATAGTAAATCTTAGATTGGTACTAGAAAAAGATCACAGTTTTCATGTAAGTATGTCGATGCAATCATAATCATGAACAAATTAATGTAGGTCTCCACAAGGTCTGTAGGTCTCCACAAGGTCTCACATTTGCAAGGGAAAAAATGGACAGCTAGATAACGGAGAAAGAGAAATAGAATTTTCTTAACAAAGTAAAAAAACATTCTTCCCTCTTCTAGCATGGGCACAACTTGAAAGTTGGTTAAAACAAATATTTTTAAACAATAAAAAACTTTGCATGTTTGCAAATTTTACCATCAGGATAAAGAAAAAACATTTAGCTTTTATAGGAAGAGATTTTTAAAAAGCATCACGCCTCTAGTAGAAATAGGGGATATAAGAAAAGTTTGCATGCAAATAATTGTTTTTAAATTAAACTTGAAAAAATTACCTACTAGGTTTTCTCTAGAATTCACCTCAATTCTTATACCATGTTCGAATGAGGAAACCGGTTGAACTACAAATAGGATTGCATAAATGATAATTAAAGGATAAATTGAGATTTATTGATTAACATAGGAATAGGCACATATATAACAAAGTAATACCAACTAGAATAAAATGTACTAATTAAATAATAGGCAAGAGATTGCATGCAAGATGTTTACACTGAAACAATCATTATAGCTAATCTTCTAGCAAAAGTATTTAGAGAAATATTCCATGCAAAATATTATACACTAAGACCCTCGTAAGTGTAGCTAGGAGAATGAAAAGAGAGAGTTGGGTACCGATAACAAGGCCTCATTAAATACTCAAATACAAAGAGATGGACAAGGAGAAAACTCAAAGAGAACAACTCTTAACCAATTATTCCTAGCTTACAAATAGGAAGTTGCAATTGTAGATGAATCCAAATTGCAACAAGATCAAGATCAAGATCATAGAGACCATTGCATGATTACCTCTAGGACACTCTCGAATGCCTGAAATTGCAATTTGGTATTTAGTTTGTCCTAGACAGACACTCGATCTTTAGATATAGAAACTAATCATTTTAAGAAGATTATTGTTGTAGAGATGTGCTCCAAACTAAATAACCATTATTACACCCTCGAATTGGGATAATGCAAAAAAGTTAGAAACATCAGACTATTATTGGTTATCGGTTAGAAAAACAGTTACAAAACTTGATAGTTATTTAGCAACATTTAATCTTATATTTTTTAACTAAAAAAGCTTATTAACAAAGACAATAAAAGTTTATTTCAGTTCAATTTTTACAATTCACAAAAATTTCTTTAATCTTTACCATGTGATGCTTGCAAATCACTTACAATTTTTTAAAATAACAATAATAAAAAATAGCACAAGGAGAATGCAAAAAGGAGGACATGCAACATGGCATGCTAGAAAAAAAAAGGTTTTCATCTACCTCCATTACTAGTTGCCTTCACAAGAATCTGCCTTTAGACAAAATCAGTCAGAAATCATGCTCAGCAAGAGATGGAAATCGACCAACAAATAGATCAATCCAATGAGCTTGAACATCAAAAAAGATTGCGGCTCTTTAAATGCTTCGCTTGACAGAATTATTCCAACAAGTAGAAACTCGTGCACTTCATACTATAGATCGGCCTTTAGACAAAGATTAGAGAAAACACAAAAAAACAAACAAACTATTTTACAAACAACCAGCTTCACATATAAGCAAAATCGTGGCCTAGCTATTCTACTCCTATCGTATATGACATCTTTTCAATATCAAGCTTTGCAAGCTATTGAAAATTAGAGTTATACTCGTTAGTAAACATTTGATTGGTTATAAATGGTGGACCATTTTATTATTATAACTAAATTTTGTTGTTTATAGATTATTTATAGTCATTAGATTTGGATTTCTGAGTTTTTCAATAAAGAGTTGTATTGTATGCATTATTTAGAATCTCATTATTATAAATTATTAGGATAATTTGTTGGTTTAAATAGGGTCATGTTTATAATTTAATTTAGATTAGACAAGGCTCTTATGTTTGAGTCTAAACATGGACTACCTTGCAAATTGGATTGACTAATTCATTGTACTTCACTAGGCATAGTTGATTGTTTCAAGGATAGTAATGGTCTTAAATGATTATTTTGTAGCATCATTTTTTTTCTCAATAGTCATATCTACATTATCTACTTGGGATAAAGTTGGTGTGTTTTGAGGAGGGGAGTATGGCATAGCTCAATAGACAAATATAGATGCTAATGGATCTAATATTCTCAAATAATTAAATGTATAGCTAATTCCCTCTATGATTAAATTTAAGGAGAATCTACTCTCATGTAATTTTTTTGAAATCAAACATCAAATTGACTCTCATGTATATACACAGAAACTATAGAAATTAGTGTTATAAAATGGTTTAATAATATCTCTAGTCAATTCTAATTGTTGATTAACCTATTTAGTAACCCTAATTACCATCCATAAGTGGTATCATCTATATTACATGGGAATAAGAAACAAGAAACATCCTTGTGATCAATATGAGCCCTTATAACTAATGTTAAAAATGACCAATATACTCTTCTACTTTGAATTTCTCCACATGAACATAATTTAAGAAAAAAACTTTTAGGACTGTTAGACAATCCATAGATATATCTTGCCAAATCTAGAGCTGAATCACCCCCTCCTAACCATGTTAGAGTAGAAATTTTCCTTGGTGGAGGATAAATGATGTTTTATCTAATAGTTGTAGATGATGTGACCACCATTTGAGTAATAATCTGGCAAATGGGTATAGTTCTAACACTTAGTTATTGAAGAATAGTTTAAAAAGTAATAATTAAATTGTGAGGAAGGGATGGAGATAAAAAAGAAATACATATTAATTGAATTGTATAGGCAATATAACTAAATTTGATAACATGATCTTAAGGTGTTTCAATATCCTAGTCTATTGGTTGGCTATAATCAGAATTAAGTTCCCATAAAGTCACAAAATCACTTGAATTGAGTTATTAGGAAGAAGGGGGTTGGAGTTCAAGGAAAAGGGATTATTTTCCCAAGATGAGAAACTCAAGGCACTTAAAAGAGAAATCTTAGGAAATTTTAGGTTTGAGTTGAGAAGAGGTGGAAGAAGAAGCCTCAATTGTTAGGAGAGAAACAAGAACACATGGCTTAGAAGTAATGTTAGAATGAAAAATCTTCCTTCATGAGAATTATAACTTTGAATTGACAATTATGACAAAAATATACATCAAAGGCCTTGAAAGAGGTAGTATCATACACATGGATATTTACATCAAGAAGATAGAAGAACCTATGCATAGGGGATATTGAAATATAATGTATCTACATTGTTTAAATTAAAAGGGAGTATAACTCTCATACTTACATGTTGATTAAACTATTTTCCTAAAATAATTTCGTGATGTAATGCCAAAAATGCATACCCTTGCAATCATGTATTAAATTTTTGAATAACTTCGTTTTCTACCTCCCTTAGTACATGTACATGTCCATTCATCCTTTGACATAGCCTTTCTCCACCTGTGGTTCTATGGTCTTGCCTCTCACAATCCTTTTTATCAAAAAAAGTCTCAAATGTCATAACCTTTTAATTTCTAGGTGTTTGGTCCTTTCCAAACATGAATATTTATGTATGTCAATATGACACATGAATATGAACATAGAAAATTCTAATATCTTGGTGCAGGATAATTTGTTTTTTAACAACTACTTGTAATAACAACTCAAGATTAATTTTAATGGATATTCAGTTCCCGCACTACCCACCTACTTCACATTTTTAATCCAATCTATCTCTCTTATTTATTCATATCATCTACCATACTCTCAGGTTGTCTACAACACTCTCTATATCTACATTTTCTAGCACTTAGTCATTAGATTTGGATTTCTGCGTTTTTGAATAAAGAGTTGTATTGTATGCATTATTTAGAATCTCATTATTATAAATTATTAGGATAATTTGTTGGTTTAAATAGGGTCATGTTTATAACTGTATTTAGATTAGACAAAGTTCTTATGTTTGAGTCTAAACATGGACTACCTTGCAAATTGGATCGACTAATTCATTGTACTTCACTAGGCATGGTTGATTGTTTCAAGGATAGTAATGGTCTTAAATGATTATTTTGTAGCATCATTTTTTTCTCAATGGTCATATCTACATTATCTACTTGGGATAAAGTTGGAGTGTTTTGAGGAGGGGAGTACGACATAGCTCAATAGACAAATATAGATGCTAATGGATGTAATATTCTCAAATAATTAAATGTATAGCTAATCCCTCTATGATTAAATTTAAGGAGAATCTACTCTCATGTAATTATTTTGAAATCAAACATCAAATTGACTCTCATGTATATACACAGAAACTATAGAAATTAGTGTTATAAAATGGTTTAATAATATCTCTAGTCAATTCTAATTGTTGATTGACCTATTTAGTAACCCTAATTACCATCCATAAGTGGTATCATCTATATTACATGGGAATAAGAAACAAGAAACTTCCTTGTGATCAATATGAGCCCTTATAACTAATGTTAAAAATGACCAATATACTCTTCTACTTTGAATTTCTCCACATGAACATAATTTAAGATAAAAAACTTTTAGGACTATTAGACAATCCATAGATAAATCTTTCCAAATCTAGAGCTAAATTGCCCCCTCCTAACCATGTTAGAGTAGAAATTTTCCTTGGTGGAGGATTATTGATGTTTTATCTAATAGTTGTAGATGATGTGACCACCATTTGAGTAATAATTTGGTAAATGGGTATAGTTCTAGCACTTAGTTATTGGAGAATAGTTTAAAAAGTAATAATTAAATTTGGAGGAAGGGAAGGAGATAAAAAAGAAATACATATTAATTGAATTGTATAGGCAATATAACTAAATTTGATAACATGATCTTAAGGTGTTTCAATATCCTAGTCTATTGGTTGGCTATAATCGGAATTAAGTTCCGATAAAGTCACAAAATCACTCAAATTGAGTTATTAGGAAGAAGGAGGTTGGAGTTCAAGGAAAAGGGATTATTTTCCCAAGATGAGAAACTCAAAGCACTTAAAAGAGAAATCTTAGGAAAATTTAGGTTTGAGTTGAGAAGAGGTGGAAGAAGAAGCCTCAATTGTTAGGAGAGAACCAAGAATACATGGCTTAGAAGTAATGTTAGAATGAAAAATCTTCCTTCATGAGAATTATAACTTTGAATTGACAATTATGACAAAAATATACATCAAAGACCTCGAAAGAGGTAGTATCATACACATGGATGTTTACATCAAGCAAATAGAAGAACCTATGTATAGGGGGTATTGAAATATAATGTATCTACATTGTTTAAATTAAAAGGGAGTATAACTCTCATATATACATGTTGATAAAACAATTTTCCTAAAATAATTTTGTGATGTAATGTCAAAAATGCATACCCTTGCAATCATGTATTAAATTTTTGAATAACTTCATTTTCTACCTCCCTTAGTACATGTACATGTCCATTCATCCTTTGACATAGCCTTTCTCCACCTGTGGTTCTATGGTCTTGCCTCTCACAATCCTTTTTATCAAAAAAGAGTCTCAAATGTCATAACCTTTTAATTTCTAGGTGTTTGGTCCTTTCCAAACATGAATATTTATGTATGTCAATATGACACATGAATATGAACATAGAAAATTCTAATATCTTTGTGCACATTAATTTGTTTTTTAACAACTACTTGTAATATTTTTAACAACTCAAGATTAATTTTAATGGATATTTAGTTCCCGCACTACCCACCTATTTCACATTTTGAATCTAATCTATCTCTCTTATTTATTCATATCATCTACCATACTCTCAGGTTGTCTACAACACTCTCTATAGCTTCCTAAAGTACTTGTTTGGTATTAGGTCGTCCATGCTACGAAATTAGTACTACTTAAGAAATCCTCTTGAAGGTCTTGAGGTATGTAACAACATCCTTGCCCCTCTTGGTGTCATCAAGATTCCAAAGGTGACATTGTTCTTATTTTTTGTACTTTTATCTTCTATACTTTCTTATTTTTATTGTACTATAAATTTTGTAGTCCCTTTGGCACCATGATATTTTTATGATTATCACTCATTTATATTATACCTTCATTTTATCACTACTATTTCAATTCTTAGGCACACATAGGATGGGAAAAAACACCTTTTTTTGTATATATGAGTATGGCTATCCATTGAGTTCAAAATACCTAAGTAAGGGCTTGACCGTCCTTGGCAAGCTCTTTTGTAGCCCCAAAACTTTATGCTCTTCTAATAAATTATATATCTCTATTTGGAGCTTCTCACAAAATAAGGGTTTGAATTCCTTCCTTGTAATTCCATTTTTATTTATATCAATCTAGATTAAATTATTTTTTATTATACTTGAAATTCCTATTGGTATTTCTCTTTGGACCTATGTATAAATAAATGTGGGTTTTGGAGATTAAAGTGACTTTTCTAATAAATAGAGTCATAGAATCCATATGGATGATAGCATGTCATGCAGGTATCCTTTCTAGTGAGCTCTAGATTCTTCTATTTATAAATCTAAATTTATTTTTTCAATTCTATATTTTAATTTCCAATAAATTAGCATTTTCTTTCCTAGCTCATTCAATGTAATAAGAAATGTTAAACAAAATACTTTTTTCCTATTACATATGGTAGTTGACTTGATTAAGTAGATTTCTTAATACAAACCATAGTCTCTAACAATATAATTTGGTTCTTAGTCACATCTTTGATAATGCGTTCTTCAAACCCATGAGTTTTTGGTTCATTTATTAATACTAGTAGTTAGTATATTAGATCTAAAGGATGACTCCTTACAAATTTAGGAATCCTTTTAGATTTTTCATTTTTTATCCTTGACTTCTTGATTCATGACTGTAACATGTTGCTCTAGATTTCCCTCCACTATCACAAAAGGTGTTAATTGATAAATTCTTTCCAATAAAAAATGTTTATAAAAAGACATGAGATATCCTATTGTCATCCTACTCTTTGTTGTAATAATGTTGTACTGGGGTAAATTAGCTCAATTATTCCTTAGGCGTGTTTCATAAGACTAGAGATACATGTGAAACCTACTTGCACAAGGACTCTATGTACCATAGAATTATTTCCTACTTCCTAGTCTTGAAATAGAAATTAGTTATGTCAATAATAAATTAATAAATATTTTAATAGGCGTCTCTTTTGAGTGCAGGGAACATCTGTACCCAAGTTCGTCGTTTTGTTTCCC
This sequence comes from Cryptomeria japonica, assembly GCF_030272615.1. NCBI lineage: Eukaryota > Viridiplantae > Streptophyta > Pinopsida > Cupressales > Cupressaceae > Cryptomeria > Cryptomeria japonica. The sequence continues at coordinate 102,454,050 of NC_081414.1, forward strand.
CGATTCCGATGAAGAAATCCATACAAGAATGAAAGACGGAAGAAAGAATCTTCTTCACAAGGCCAATTCAATACTCGAAGCCCAATCACCATACATATATATATTACAATCCGGGCTCTACTTTAAGAAGCACAGTGAAACTGTTGTGGTGTTCAAGTTTGAGAAGAAGAGCAATGGAAGGAAAGCATAATTATACGTTGAAGTTAGTCTGGTTTATGGTGGGCGTGCTTGGAGCTGCGGTGATAATAAGCAGCGGAGTAAATGCGGCGATATCGTGCTCAACGGTGACGTCGGATTTGAGTGGATGTCTATCGTATGTCACCGGCGGCTCTTCACAGCCGTCAGCCAGCTGCTGCAGCGGCGTGCGCACTCTCAACAGCGCCGCCGCAACTCCACCCGATCGACGAGCCGCATGTAGCTGCATTAAATCCATTGCAGGCGAGGTCCCAGGTTTCAGATGGGATAGGGCCGGCCAAATGCCTGGACAGTGCGGGGTTAATATTGGTTTTCCCATCACACCTAAATTTAACTGCTCCACGTAATACCCTTTTTCAATTATCTTTTCCCATTTATTTTCATGGCTGCCTTCGCTTCATCATCACTTACTCTTTGCCCATTTGTTTTCATGAACAGGATTAACTAAGGTGGGGGAAATCCGCCTGGGTGGCTGCTGCGATCATACTTCTTCAGCTGCCTAAGTATTTATTTACTGTAGTGTGTGAGATTATGAGTGTGGGTATAGTGCTTGTTGTGTAAGATAAAGGTAGATCTGTGTGTGGATGTAAATTACAAGTTTATGATACCGTGGCCAGCTCTGGAACCCAAAGTTCTTGCTATTGTTTGGTAGTGCAGCTTGATTGTATTTATGTGTTGGCAAAACTAAGATATTATTATAAGAATAAAGAAAAGTGTTACATTTTATTAGCGTAGAGCTGAAACAATGGCTACATAAAATGATTTAGACAAAACAACACTCAGTCGAATCTAAATAAATTCTCCAAATATTTTTTCATATGATTCATTCCACTAGAATCAGTGTTTAAAAAAATACTAGAGCTATACATCAGTCGTCTTATAATGGTTAATGAAAATAATTTTAAAAAGTTTTGAATTTATATTTAGATATTATAAAATTTTGATGTAGATCCATGAGCATAAAAGCAATTTAGATCACTTTCACGTTCATGAATCTTAGTGAGATTAATGAATAACAAATTTGGTGTATGTGATAGAATTGTGGAGATGGACGGTGTTAGGATTAAGAATGGATAAGATCTTTTACAACTTCAATATAAAGTTTACCCATTTTACACACTCTTTGATGTGATTAAGAATAAGATAATTTTTATAGGCCAAAAATACAAGAGAAAATGACATGAGTGTATTTCACCGTGACATTTTGCCTCTACTTTGGAAAATACATTCGACATTAAAATAAATCAAGTAAACAAAAAAAATTAAATATTTTTCAAATACTTAAAGAATACTAACATGCATAAATTAATAGATCATAAATGTGGATCATATATTTCTTCCATCTCTCCATGAGTACTCCATTTTGGGGACCCACAAGAAAATGAATTTTTAAACAAATACTAATTGTCATGCATTAAAAAAGAGCATAAATCACAAATAACTATTTTTTTATCCAAAAAATAAAAAGAGTAGGGTTAAGATTCCACCTATTATGGAAAGATATTGTTTTTCTTACTATAGATAAAGATTGCACTTTGCAAATAGCACAAGGGTAAGGCTCTAAATATGACAAAAGATTAATTCCATTTTGATATGAATAAGTCGTCAAAGATGTATATCTAGATATAGAATATGATCTAATTCAATAAATAATAAGACAGAAGTTCTTTTCTTGCTAAAATATACTACATATAGATACAACAATAAATCTTAATTCGGTACTAGAATATGACTATAATTTTCATGTACCTATATTATTATAATTATAATTGTAAACAATATACTTGTAATAGTACATCCCATTTATAATTTGATCCATACTTGAATGCAAGGAATTGGAGGGGAAAAGAAAATATGAATAAGAATGATAAAAAATTTAATATATTAGAAATATATCATCATATGATAACAATCTAAATATGTATGCTAGATATAATCACTAACATATGTGTAATAAGTTACCTACAATAAAGGAGAATCAAGAAATCAAGAGACCTACACAATATTCATGTAAATACATAAAAATGTTATAATCATTACCAACTAGTATAATTTAATGGTGCACAAAGAATGTAGTGAGAGAATATTAATAAAGATATATTAATCATATAATAATAATCAACAATAATCTCATGAAATTATCAGTAAATGGTATGTATTAGAGAAACATGTAGGCACACATATGTCCCTAGGATTACAAAATAAATAATAAATAAAAATAAGTTGCCATAAGAATAATAAATTTTTCCTTATAAGATTTTATAAATGTAACTTGTATCATCATAGTAGGTAAGAATTGGCAAATAATCATATAATAAAAATATATCATCATATGGTAACCACTAACCTTCTAACTATGCATGGCAATGATAATCACTTTCATATATATAATAGGTTTCCCACAATAAAGAAAAATAAAAAATTAAGGATACATAGATAATACTCATGTAAATACATAAAATATAATAATCATTAACAAATAAACATCATTTAAGGTGCATCAAGAATGTAATGAAAGATAATATTATATTTCTAAGATACATTAGACATGTAATAATCATCAATGGTAACCACATCAAAATCTCATTAAATGGTATGTATTAGAGAAGATACCTTAAGCTTGTCTTCTTCTATGATTTCCCCGTCTTGAATTTGAAATCTCTTGTCAAATAACTGAAATACATAGTTATGATACCCACTGTTAGAGAAGATACCTTAAGCTTGTCTTCTTCTATGATTTCCCCGTCTTGAATTTGAAATCTCTTGTCAAATAACTGAAATACATAGTTATGATACCCACTGTTAAGATTTAGGCATAGTCGATAAATAAAAAATATTTTTCTTTTTGATAATTAAACTACTCGATAGGACCAGTCCCCTTTTCATTCAGAAAAATAAACATATATAGCAGGTTACATAATGTCAGGCAGACCATATTGTTAGCTATCCCATTAATTCATAAGCCTGCCATTCAACAACGCCCTTCCCAAAATGGCCTGGTTTGAAATACAGGCATTTAACATTGCTATTACCAACCCTAATCTCTACTGATATCATCTCTAATTTTATTTGTTTCATCTTTGGTGTGAGCAATAAGGGGCATATTCGGAGATTCATGTCTCTTTGGCCTTATATTTTTCTTCCCTTTCACAATGTTCCAGCCTTCTTCCAGTATTGCAGCTTCCTTATGACTGTTCATTGTGGCTTCTTGCAAGTCCTACTCCCACTCAGGATTACAAGAAATTTGTGTGTCTACATTTCCTATGTTTGTTGGCTCAACTTCCCCTAACACCCTAACACCCTTGTGTTTACACTGTGATAATCTCCCAATTCTGAGAGTGGGGAAGATACATTCTTAGAGCCTTCCCATCCTATTGAACATTCAACAATAGTAGCCCTGTCCCCCCACTATTCCTCCCTTTTAAAGTATCTTCTGAATCTATATCCTTTTGCCTTTCAATAGTTACCTCACCTGAAGCACTCTATGAAGCTATGAAGCTTTCTTTTTCAACCACCTAGAATTTTGGATCTTCCTCCGTCAACCATGAAGCCTGTTTTATAATATTACTTTTGGTGCATTGAGCAGCCATATGACCTGTTTGGAAGGACCGTCTACATCTAAACAAAATAACCTTCATAATCCACATGTTGCACCACCTTTATGTTCATTTCCACAAGAATACGAGCATAGGTGGTATGAAGGAAATTGAGAGAATTCTCATCAAATCCCAAAAATTTACCGTGTTTCCAATAGCTTCAAAAGAAGATTCAGTCCAAAAATGCAACGGTAAGTCAAGGGGAGTCTTACCCATATTGGTATCTTCTCGAAGGATTTAGAAGCCGAGTTGAAAGAAGGATGCCATGGTTTTAGCAAGAGTAGATATTGGTGCTTCCTTCTGTCCTTTGCGCTATCGAAGACCACCACAAAGAATCCACGAGCCCCGGGGAATATCTATGCATCCCCATCCAAAATGGGCTTCCAATGCTTTGAAATCCATTTGTGTAATTCTCTCGGGCTTGGCCAAATATTCTTAAACCTCCCAATCAATTCCCTTACTGAGAGAAAAAGTTCAGCTTGCTACTTCATGCCCGGTATCTCCATCTAGACATATAGTTGGCTTGGCTTCAAAAGGCAAAATACTCATCTTTCCACTTTCTGCTCCAAAAAGACCGAATCCCTTTGCTCCTTTATACCCATTGGATCTCTTCCCATTACCATCATTTTGTTCAATCTTGAGGGATTTCACACTGTTCTGCTTTCAAAATGACTTTTCCTTTCCTTTTGTATCACTGCACACGGACGGCATACCAACACTCCTCTTTTTAGTTTGGGGTTTACTAGGTTCATCGAGATATAGGGGACACCTAGTTCCATCCTTAGACGTCTTCCCTTGTTTTGACCTCTACATGCTATCACATATAGGAGCGTTTCTAACCCCACATCCTTTTGAGCAAGCAGTCCTCCGCAGGGGGTAATCCTTCCCATCTCTATCAGACAATGGGAACAACCCATAAGCAGACATCTCAGCCTAAGGTGCTTCTGAGGTTCCATTATTTAAGGAAACCCTAAATCCACCCTTTTTCCGCAGATCCAGATTTCGGGACTGTTCTCTCCCACAAGAAATTCCAAAGCCACTGCTAAAGCTTAGAGAAACACAGATGATGGAACTTGAAAAATCCTTACCCATATTCTTCGTTGCCATAGCTCGACTATGGTGTTGAACAAATTAGAATCCTCTGCCTCTCACCGTGGGACAGAAAAGTTCATCCCCCATGCCATACGATCCCGTAGTAGCCTTTGCCTTCAATCTTGGGTCTACACGCACTACAACTGTCCACATTGGGTGCTACCACTTTTATAGAGCGCCAGAATGTGGAAGCTTCGCTAAAACCCTACAATTCAGGAGATTTCAAGGACATGGTGGCATTCTTGATTGTTACAAATACTTAAATATGAACTAAATATAATAAAAAATAAATGTGGCAAAAAATAACCAATCACAATTATACAAGGTTTTAATGTTGCTCACCCAATGTGGACTACATCCATAAAGAAACAACCATCTACTTCCTTTATATTTACCAGTGAAGAGAAAATTACAATATTGATGATATTTCACATTGCACAACCACTTATATATCAAGCCTTTTTAGTGGTTTACAAAGGTCATCTTACATGCTAAAACAATATCTGACTCTTTTATTAACTAATGGGCAATTTTTTCTTTGGGGGAATTGAATATTTATGGATGCCATTGTGGCACATAAATATGAACATAGCATTCTAATATCCTGCAATATAATTTATTGTTTACAAAATACTTATAAGAGTTTTAGCAACTAAAGAGGAATTTATGAATGACAACGATCGGGATCTTAAAAAGGTCAATGTGATGAAATCGTGCTCATTGATGACGTCAGATTTGAGTGGATGTCTGTCCTACGTCACTGACGGCTCTTCATAGCCGTCAAACAGTTGTTGCAGTGGCGTTCGCACTCTCAATAGCGTCGTTGCAACTCCACCAGACCCAAAACTACAGCGGCGATGATAACATATATTATGCAGCTATACATTAGTCGTCTTTTAATGGTTAATGAAAACAATTTTAAATTTTTTTGAATTTATATTTAGATATTAGAAAATTTTGATGTAGATCAATGAGAACAAAAGCAATTTAGATCATTTTCACATTCATGAATCTTAGTGAGATTAATGAATAACAAATTTGGTATATGAGATAGAATTATGAACATGGATTGTGTTAGGATTAAGAATAGATAAGATCATTTTCCAACTTCATTGTAAAATTTATCTATTTTATACACCCTTTGATATGATTATCTACACAATAAATTTTTTAATATTTATTGAAAGTAGGCAAGTCTCTAAATATGACATTGAAAGTAAAAGAAAAAATCCATTTTGATATGAATGATTTGTTAAAGGTGTATATCTAGATATAGAATATGATGTAATTTTATAAATAATGTGAGAAAAGTTCTTTACCTATGCAAAAATATGCTACATATAGATACAACAATAAATCTGAATTTGATACTAGAATAAGATTATAATTTTCATGTACCTACATTATTATAATTGAAATGATTAACAATATACTTGTAATAATGCTTGCCCCTTATAATTGGTTCCATACTTAGATGCAAGGAATAGGGGGGAGAAGAAATATAAATAAGAACATAATAAAGAATCTAATAGTAAAAATATATCATCATATGATAACAATCTAAATATGTATGCTAGAGATAATCACTAACATATGTGTAATAAGTTACCTTCAATAATGGAAAATCAAGAAATGAGGAGAGCTGGACAATATTCATTTTAAATACATAAAAATGTTATAATCATTATCAAATAGTATAATTTAATGGTGCATAAAGAATGTAGTGAGAGATAATATTAATGAATATATATTAATCATGTAATAATCATCAACAATAACGTCATGAAATTATTAGCAAATGGTATGTAAATTAGAGAAACATTTAGACACATATGTCCCTACGATTACGAAAAAAATAATAAATAAATATAAATTAACCTCATATTAACAATGTTTTTCTTATAAGATTTGATCAATGTAACATGCATCAACATATTAGATAAACAGTTACAAATAATCATATAATATGAAATGATCACCTAGAAAGATAGATATAGAATTTAATAAAGCCTATTATATTAAAATTATGTCTCTCATAAGCATATAAATCATAAATATAATATTGATAAAATAAGTGTTGTAATAAATACGCTAGCATGGAATTCTTTAAAAAAATATTTCAATGTGTAGTACAATCATGGATATCATTGTTCTATGTTAAGTATTGAAATTTAGACTAAAATTTTGGCTTGTTTTTAAATGAAACTCTAGATTATATGAATGGTAAGAGAATCATATTAACGTCCCTCATAAGTTGATACACCATTTTGATATTGAGAGCTCTACATACTTTATACATGGTGCACATCATGTTCCTACATGAACTTATTAAATTTTTTTTATAATTCGTTGAAGGAGATAATAATTGATTTTTACACAAAAGTCAATTCAAATGTGATAATATTAGTGCAAGTATTTTTTTAATATTATTAGGTCTATGGATTCAAGTTCATTCAAATGGAGATATTCTATAACTCATAATGCAAAATATGTTTCAACTCGTATTATAATATTTATATTTTGAATGAATGTTTTTTACAAACACTTATAAAAAATATACTAAATTGTAAGTGTCGTGTTCTCTTTGATCAATCACCAAATAGATTAACCATACATATTTGGGCAAAAAAATCAATAACAATAAGAAATTATACAATTGTTAGAATATGATATAACACATTCCAAAAATTTGAAAAGAGCATAGAACGTGACTTTTAAAAATTATTCTCCAAAAAAGAAAAAAGAGTAATGTTATACATTCCATATACTAATAAAATTAAACTACATGTAGGTGTTTCCACCCAACCCAAGAGCCAATTTGCAAAACATCCTCCACAGCTAGTTGAGAGATTCAACACATGCAATTGTATTAAGAGGTGAGTACAAATGTACAAGGAGCCTTGCTTAAATAGGCAAGAGCGGGTATGCGAGTATACAAGATTTGAACAAGTGTCTCCATTTGGAAGAAGAATAGTTAGAGTTCAGCTATAACAACTATCCACAAACTCTAAATCTTCTGATGAAGAAGCTCTCCACCTGGGTACCCATTAAAAACCTAACAAGTCCTATACTATGGGAAAGGGGTATGATTTTGATAAGGAAATCTCAGATAAGGGAGACTCTGATTCTATCCCATCCAAGGAGTTTGTCCCAGATTCCCTAAGCCCTGGCTTTGCCAAACAGAGCAAGGATCCTATGCCCCCATCCTCCATTGGTAAAAACAAGAATTTTGTGTAATGTCCCCTTTCTAGAACACATTGTACATGATGTTTTTGTTAGCTTATTTCTCCATGGTTTCATAGGCTAACTAGGACATTTAAGGAATCTTGATGATATTTGGCATAGTCAATTTTAGTTCCAAGCATTTATGAGGTGTTTTGATGTGTTTTTGGGATACTATTTATAGTTAGTCAGTTGGGCCAAAGTTGAATCATCGGTGATGGTATCATATCAATGGAAAATGTTCAATATCGACTAGAGAGTATATTATCATTGATATGATTTATTTATGCATTGATAAAAATATATTATAAAGTTAAATATAAATATTTAACTTTATTAATGTGAGACTATAATTAAGTGGGAAATATTTAAATAAAAAGGCACCCTCTTATTTAAAAACACATTGAAGACATAAATTGTAAATGGGGAGCTATGTTATTTATCCCACATTGGTGAGTTTAGTGAGTGAGCTCTTATATGGGCTTTATAAAAGACTTCCAAGAGCTCATTTTCAGAGATGTTGGGTTAGGTCATAATTTGATATTGGAATTTCTCCATAGTTGCTAAGTAATGGTGACAACCATTTTCAAGGACGAAAACCCTTGGGAATTTGTGGGTTAGGCAGAAACCCAATTCCACATAGAGAGGTGAATTAATCCAGAATTCATCATTGAGATTAATTGATTTGGAATTAGTTTGAGCTTCAATCAACTAGGGTTTGACATGGATTTTGTAAAGATTTTACAGATTTAATGAATAGTGACATGAATAGTACCACTACAGTAATGGTTATAGAAATTGCTATTGTAAAGGGTGTAAAATTAGGGTTTCCACCATAGAAGGGTAAAAACCACTAATTTTACCTATTACATTCAAAATAGGGGTGAATCCAATAGATTTAGTCACAAACCAGTAATGATAAGGACAAAAATACTTATTGCATTCAACGGAATGATGTTGATTTGACCTCTTTTGTGAGTTGAAAAATTTTAAATTAGGTTAATTGCTAAAAATGAAGATAAAAATGCAGAAACAATGAGCTACAGTTATCAAATTGAGGTACGCACCTGGATCTAAGTAGTATATGCAAATATGGACCTGATCCCCAAAAAAGCTCCAAAAATGTCAGGACCGGAGTACTCGTCGCTCTGGTCCTCCTAACTTTTTCCACACCAAAGAGGGTTGTTTCATCTCTACAAATAATGCCTATTCTGAAGATCACATCTCCATACCTATTTCGTGCACACAAAAAGAAAGGGAAATAGGTTGGGAATAGGGGCTTGCCTAAGTCAAACCTTGGTTTAGGAAATGACCTTGATTGAAATATTGTAAATACTAAAATAAATGATGGAAAGGTATACCTCATATCTGCAATGACGGATAATGATGCTTTTCTTCTTGAATGTAATCACATATGTTGTATGAATTGGCATGAACATGACAAAACCCTAATCACACACACATGCTTGCAAAATGAATGATGTAATTGTTCTCCACAATTGATGAATGAAGAATGCAGCTTGAAGACCTCTAGAGATTCTTGATGATGAATGCTTCAATGCTTGAACACTTGATGATGATAATTTTGCCCTTCTCTTATGTTGTTTGTATATGCAAATGAGAGGGGAAAGCCTCCTTATATACTTTCCCATCAAAAAATGCATTTATTTCCTGACATAGGCTAGCATGGGGAGATATTTCCTACTCATTTTTTAAGATGCAAGAGGGGGCCAAAGAGGGGCCTAATTAAGGGGGACCAAAGCATGGCGCTCTAGTCCCAATGAGGACCAAAGCACCACACCCTAGTCCTATCTCTTTATAGGTTCAAGACAAGGGGTTTATGCAATGTGAAGTGAAAATATTGACCAAATTGTAAGGGACTACAATTTAGGACACTGTGGCTAAAGTACCACTATAGTAACCGCTACAAAATGTGGACCAAATTTTAAGGGGCTATAATTTAGGATGCTACAACTACAATACCACTATAGTACCCACTACAATGCTTGCCTCCATTGTTAGCCTATTGTTGGTTATTCATTCAGGTTTAAAGACTTATTTTGGGAAGAAGCCTCAAACCTAGGGTTTCATGGTTACATCTTTATCTTAGGCGACCATTCTTGGTGAAGATTTAATGCTTGTTTTGGGCTCTTATTTGCTATTATCATTCTTAGATGTACCCAAATTTGTGTTGAAGGTGTTGACAGTCCATTTTCAGCCCTATTCACTTCATTGTATATCATTTCATCAAGTAGGGATTAATGGGTATGTAATAAATTGGTTGTATTCTTGATTAGTTGTTGAAAAGTTCTCCTTGTAATGAAGTTATATGTCTAACACAAGTTGTAATTGTCATAATAAATCAACCCTCGGTTCTAATTTTTCTTTTAAAAGTTGTTATTCCTTGGATCCCTGCTATCTGAATTTGGTGCACTGTTAGCTCTTTATTTCTTTACAATATTATGTGATTTGGCATGAATCATCAAATCTCTAACTCACAAAAATAAATAAGAACTCAAAAAATCAAACCATGTATGCAAACTGTTTGACCAAATGTCAAGCAACAAAAATTGAAAAATTAAGAACAAAACTTGAAGGGGGTTCTTACAATCGTATCAGAGCTAAATTTCCTCCCAACCTATGGAGTTTAGTGTGAAATTCACAAGTTTATCTCAAAAAAAAAAATGAAGCCAAGTGCAAATAGAAAAGTGATATTTTCTCAAAAGAGTTCAATGATAAATTCAATGGTGATCAGTTAAGGGACTTGCAAAAAGAAAAGGAAGTAGGAAATTGGCTCTTTTTAATTGGATTACAATTGGAGTCCATGAAATTTCTTGATGGTGTTCTCTCTAAGTTGGAGGAATGAGACTCATATTTGTCCAAAGTAGACTAGTCAGATTGGAGGCTTTTAAATTGGGCTTTGCAACTCTCAATGTCTGCTTTGGTCCAGCACAAGTTTATAGAACATCCACATAAAGACGTTAGACCTACAATTGATTCATGTCTGAGTGAGATTACACAAATAAAAACTCCTATAGCACCCTATAATGATATCAATGTATTGAGGAAGGTTTTGCAGATGATTATAAAGAGATATCATGGGTTACAAGATGTCAAAGGTCATACCTTTGGAAAGAGGGCTAAGATTTTAGAAACTATGACAAGAGTCAAATTGTTCACCATCATCATTGATCTTAAATGTAAAAATATGATTCTTCAAATGTTTCAGTGCTTCTTAACTGAAATCAGGAAATATCATCCAAACAATGTAAGAGCTTGGATGCAAACTATTGTGTTTGTAATCTTAGATGAGGATGATGATATATGCAAGAAGTTGCAATCAAACTTGTTGGCCATTTGGTGGAAGGAGCAGGCTATATCACCTATTGCTTATGAGTTCTCCAAAAATTTGGTTGAGCATAAAATTGAGAAGTTCAAGGAACTATTGACTGAAGAGGAGCTAACCTCATTGGGTTTACAGGCTTCAGGATCTCCAAAAAAGAGCAAGAAGCAAATGAGAAGAGAGCATTTTTTTTTACATGTCGGGAGGCTTGGACATAACAAATGTGGAGTTAATGAAAAAATATTTATTGCAGTCAAGTAGTGTTGAGGTCAAAGATACAAATGTGAAGGGTGCCTTGACCCATGAGGAGCAAGCTCCAACAATAATATTGTATAAATATAAAATTGGGCATTCTGAAAGCAAAACAAATAATGGCATCCAATTAGCTAAGGATGATATTATGGATGAAGAATCAATTACCACAAGTGAGGGCTATACAAAACTCTTAATTGGTGACTTGCAGATTTTTATTGATAAAACTACTGAAGAGAAGAACTCCTTTGATGAATCCATATATGATCATAGTGGTGTTCCATTATTACTACATGAAGAGTGCATGCCATCATCTACAGATACAATTATGTGTGATAGTGAAAATATTACCACAGTTGAGGACAAATCAGAAAATTCTCTGTGTGACAGTCCTCTTTATGCAACCATAACCAGTGAAACCCTCAAAAGAGAATTGATCGGCTTATGCAGAAAGATTTACACAATGAAAGAAACAAGAAAACATAGAAAGATCACATAAACATATCTTATTTTTGCTTTAGAACTTTTGTCAGGGTATGTGCACCAAGTTGTGGTACCAAAAGGGGGTCGTCGAGGTCTCGATGGTACTCTTCTTCGTTGCCTTGATCGTAATGATTCCGATTTGGCTTTACACGAGCTTCATGAAGGTATTTGTGGCACACATTCAAGTGGCACTACTCTTGCTAAAAAGCTTCTAAGGATGGGATACTACTGGCCTACAATGGAGAAAGACTCATATCACTTTGCCAAGAAATGTCCTAAATGCCAAATCCATGGTAATTTGATACATGCACCAGCACAAGAACTGCAGCCATTCACAACATCTTGGCCCTTTTGTCAGTGGGGACTGGACCTCATTGGCAAAATTCATCCTTCATCTTCAAATGGACACAAGTTCATTATAACAGCAAAGAGTACTTTACCAAATGGATAGAAGCAGTCCCCATGACCACAGTGACCGGGAAACAAATTGCCTCTTTTATCCTCAATTATCTGATCTGCAGATATGGTATTCCAAGTTCAATCATTACAGATAATGGACGGCCTTTCAAGAATCAAGATGTCCAAGAACTATGTGAAAAATTCAAAATCCAACATAGGTTCTCTACACCATATTACCCACAGGGCAATGGTCAAGCAGAGGCATCTAACAAGACAATACTGAAAATCCTCAAGAAAACAATGAATGATGCAGGCAAAGATTGGCATGTACAACTCAATCCAGCACTTTGGGCATACAGGACCAGCATCCGCACACCTACAGGAGCAACACCATACTCATTGGTATATGGATCAGAGGCTATTTTACCACTGGAGGTCGAGATCCCATCTCTCAGAGTCTCTTTGAAAGGCTTAATCCCAGATGAAGAGTATCGAGTTAACCGACTACAAGAACTTGAGCTACTAGATGAAAGATGTCAACATGCTTATACTCATCTCAAAGCATATCAGCAACGCATGTGCAGGAGCTACAATCACAAGGTCATTCCCCGCAACTTCAAGGTTGGTGACCTAGTACTCAAAGAAAATCCAAGAAATTAGCAAGATCGAGAAAAGAAAGGGAAATTTGAGCCTAACTGGTTGGGTCCCTATGTTATCATATCAGTTTATGGATCGGGTGCTTATCAGCTAACAAATTCTGAAGGAGATGTGCTCGACGAACCAACTAACAGCATCCATCTGAAACGGTACTATACTTAAAGTAGCCTAGTGCACGGAAAAAGCCCAAAACAAACAAAATAAAAAATAAAAATAAAAATAAAAAAATCCAGAAAAAGCAAAAACAAAGTACAATAAAAACAAAGGGTGAAAACCTGGTAAACAGGCGCCCTTGTGAAAGAATGGCTCCTCCATCTATTTCCATGCCATGTTATCCATACAAACACTATCAGCCATCGCCCGACACTTAGCAAATATCCATTCAGGACATACTTAGCGTAGTCACTATCCTGATTTGTCTATATATATCCTCCTACCACTAATATACCATGGCTTGGAATCACTGTATTTATTCACATCACGAGGCACACTCAGCTAGGGGCATATACATCATATCAATATTGCACACACTCAAGACATTAAGACTAGATGCAAAACTCAACAGCATGACATCCAACAAACCACTACGCTTCATTGCCAAACAAAAATAAACAAAACACAAAAATACCAAGGATGGATGATTTTCTAAAGTACTGAATGTTGCACTATAGCATAAACTCTTAACTAGTTTTGCATTTTGAATTTTTTGCATTATTGGACTCTCTTCCTTGTCTCACTAAATGCTTCATAGCTAGAGGTCAAGGGGAACTTCCAATATTTTCTTAGTCTTCTGTCTGGGAGGCGATCACTTGTACTGTGTGAATACTTGCCTCGAGATGTGATACATCGAATATCACTGAAGGCCTGATTCCACTTCACGAATACAAATAATCAAATCTTGTCTATTTACGCAATACGCACTCAGGTTGTCCTGGTTCAATTATACCTTGCCGCTTGTGCTATCTTGCAAAATCAAATATCATGTAAATTTTTCTCAGGTCATTATGGTTCAATTATACCATTATGCTTGTATAAATTTTCAACATATCCTAAAATCAATAAATGCTCAATGATGATATTTACAAAGCAAGCAAAAATATGGTTATATCGGATGGCAAATACAGAATGAGGGATGCTCCAAAAAATAATTAGTTGCATATCATTTTACAATTAGTTGCATATCATTTTACAATTAGTTGCATACACATCATTCTATATCATTTAACATCATTTACATATCATGATACATTTAGCAGCATAAATAAATATATACATCTCATTTTCAAAATACATCTCACAGCATATAAAAGCATACATCCTGCATCATACATTACATCATATATTTAAGCATTACATCATCACATAAAATAAATGCATCCATATCAACACATCACATGATCAAAAATGGTGCCGTATATATATATATATATATATATATATATATATATATATATATATATATATATATATATATCTCAAAACTGATCAAAATGTACAAAATGTGTGCAAACAATGTGTCCAGTACAACAAATAACAACTGCTCAAAAATACAACAGAGACCCTGTCTCTCAAGTATGACTATCTCCTGACGGAGATGGTCTCGCTCCAGATACACCCGCCCCTGGATCTCCAGGAGGGTCCTGTCTCGGTGGACCAGTGACACCTCAGCTCTTCGACCGTGACCCAGTGGCTCGAGATCGACTCGATCTCGACTGCGCAAAACTCTCCACTCGCCGCTCCCTAGGTACTGCAGCCTCATAATGCCGCCTATAATACTCTACCTCCTGCACTCTTCGCGTCAGCTCTCTAAGGGTGTCTCTCATCGAACCACCCGCCACTGCTCTCTGCACACTCGCCAACGCCTCCTCCGCTCGTCCTCGCCGCTCTATCTCAGTATCTCTCTCAGTGGTCAACTGAGAAATCTGCCGCTGATAGGTCAAAATCTGCGCCTGCAGCTACTGAACGGTAATCTGCAAGGTCCGGATCTGCGCATCCTCCACGTGACCTAGCACTCGAACCCGCAGCGGTACCTGTGCTGGAGGAACCCCTCCCACTCGCCCTGTCCTCGGTGCTGGAGGTGGGAGTACATCTGCCCTCCTCCTCTGTGCTGGTCTCCTCAGCTCCTCCTCACCACCCACTGCAGCTAACACCTTCCCCACTCTCCCCTCTCCACTGGCTCCAATAGCCAATCCACCTCTCCCCCTGTCTATCCTCCCCTGTCTGACTGCTCTATCCACTCCTCTCCTCCCTCTCTCTCCCCGCCTCCCTCTGGCTCCTCCTCCTCCTCCATCATCCCCATCTCCTCCATCATCTCCCCCATCTCCCTCCTCCTCATCGGAGTCAAACGCTGGCCTCATCTCCTCTGGATCTGAGATCCTAGCCACTACTCGCACAGCAAACAAACGGGCGAACTCATCTGTCATCCCTGCGTCTTGAATCTCTGGGGCATAGTCCCAGATCTGCCCAGCTAACCCCACAAACTCCTCCACTGCCACCGCACTGTCAATAGTCGGCCCCCAATCAGCCACATCCTGCCGCCGCCGTGCGTACAAACATGCTCCCTGTGGAACACCCTGTTGGTGCCCGAACTGCCTCAAAACTTGGGTCACCACAAAACCGCTCAATGACAAACGAGGTCCTCCCAATCAGATACCTCGTCATAAATACAAAGGGCATCTCCAGCCCATCCTTCGCCCATACCTCACAACCTGTATACGGTCTCCAGGTGACCGTATCTATGTCGTCAAAAACCCTCCTCCAATGCTCTAGTTTGCTCAGCTTACGCTGGACAACTAGGCCTCTATATCCATAGGCATATGCTGCACCTACGGGCCTGTCTCTATCTGCCAGTGGCCTCATTGCTGGAATGTGCTCCCAGCACCATACCTGTAAAAGGGTCACGCCAGCTGACAAACTATCGTACCCAAGGTATACTACCTCATGCAAACTCCTGTATAAGTGAGCCAGCATCGCAGACCCCCATGCAAATCTCTGGCCCTGTGTAACCATCTCCTCCAACACTAACCCCCATCCCACCGAGAATCCCTTTGACCTACGATCAGGACAAAGGAATCCCCCAATGAATCCTGCCAGTACAGATGGCAGCGGTGCATAACCCAAATCCAGAAACTCCTGCCAGGGGATCTCATAGCCACAAACTGTGTCATCCTGAAATATGCGATGCAGTGCCTCTGTGCCACCCTCCTCTGACTGCTCATAGGGAAGTAGTGCCCCTACTATAGGAATCCGCAAAATCCAGTAGCAATCCTCCGGTGTCACTGTCATCTCTCCAGTGGCAAAATGAAAGGTGTTCATGTCGCTATGCCACCTCTCTACCAATGTTGTCAAAAGCCCCCGGTTCACAATGAACCGAGGCATATCTAGAAGAGAGGTCAATCCACATCTCTCTATAATATCCAAATCTGCTTGTGACAATCGTGGTATCAACGTCCACCGTCTCGGGAATCTCTCCCTCGACTGAACAACACCCAATCGCTCCTGTCAACAAACAAAACATATCCAATATCAGTTTCCACATCAACACAAAGATATCAAAATCAAACTTACATCAACAACATGAAACAATTTGCTCATCTACAATCAAAGTTCAAAATCCTATCATTTCATATCAACTTGTAAAACAACTCAAGTTCTCAAAAACAATATCAAAACTTGTAATACAACTCAAGTCTCCACAATCACATAAACTTGTAAAACAACTCAAGTTTCCCACCCATATCAGCTTGTAAAACAACTCAAGTTTCCAACCCATATCGGCTTGTAACACAACTCAGGCTTTCACACACATTGAACTTAAAGCAGAACATGCAAATACATCATATTTTGATCAAAATAACAGATTGATATCTATACATAACTTGAAAACTCGCAAATCAAAACAATTTATACAAACACTCATATTGGAAAAATTCATCAAAACGCGACAGGCAAACAAAACAAATTTTCAAATCGGCCAATTCTGCAAAAATTTTCCGATGCGCTAAAACAGATCTTCAATGTGCTAAAAACCTCCCACGCACTAGGCTACTTTTCCTATGCGCTAATCTATTTGTCCTATGCGCTAGACTCTGTCTACGCGCTACTCTTTCCACCCAATGCGCTGCCTAACCCACTCCATGCGCTAGCCTCTACCTAAGCGCTAATCTACCCCTCCTAAGCGCTACCCTTTTAGCCCTATGCGCTAGGTTAGTCCTACGCGCTAAACCCCCTTTCCTATGCGAACCCCTACGGCCCCTATGCGCTAGGTCATAACTACGTGCTAACCTATTGACGCGACGCGCTACCCAACACTTTCTATGCGCTATTATCCATGCATGCGCTAACCTAAAAGTTTTATGCGCTAGCCTACATTTTTCGGATGCGACCCCTAAATTTGAACTTGATGCGCTACTTCACACTTCGTATGCGCTACTGTGGACCCTAGACGTGCTAAAACGAATCACCCGAACTTTGAAATTCAAAAAGTGACTAAAAATGACAAAACAAAAAAACAAAAAGGGGTCAAAAACGTTGACTTACTGGTGGTCCACACGCTACAGGTCTCCGGTACCTCCGAACACGCTCAAAACGGTGTCTGTGATAGGGAATAGGCATTTTCTCTCCAGAGCAAATTCCCTTTCTTCAAAGTCAACAAAGCACAAATGACTTTCACTCAAGCCCTTTTCCCCTTTTATAGGAGGAAAATGAAATTAGGGTTAGCCCAATGGACCTGTAATATGGTCGCGGTCTCCCCTATACCAAAACAGTTGTAACTTATCGGGAGATGAATCAATCAACACACTTTTTACCTGCACGAAATCATACACATCATACGCAACTCATCAACTTAAATCAAATTTTTTTATTTTTTTTTTCAAAATATTGATTCACCTCCCGAGGGGGCATCATCATCAAATATCGAATCTGGGGCATCACATTAAATCTGGGGCACGACTGGCAAATCAAAAGAATGACACAAAAATTGCATTTGATCATAAATCATGATAAAGCATCATTTTTTTTGAAATAACATGTGCACACACGTCACTTCAAAGAGGGGCAAAATGTAGACGTATAAAAATGACCACATTCCTAAATGAATATTTTATGTTCATTTCTCTATTTAATTAAATCCAATTTAATTAAATTATCCACATTCTTCTATTTTATTAAGTAAATTACTCAATTTATTTAAATAAAATTCACTATACCATTTAATGAATAAATCATTTTATTCAATTAAATCCCCCCTATCCACTTTTAATTAAATCCAAATTTAATTAAATAGTTATCCTAAATTGAATAAATCTAATTTATTTAATTGCAACCAAATTGAATGAAATACTTTATTTCAATTAAATCCTATTATCTCTCCATCCACTTGCAAAATCCCAAACCCCTTTCTAATCCCTTCTAGAATCTTCTAAACACTTCTAATTAACCTAACCCTCCTCTAAATTTTGTCACATCCCTAAGCAAAGGGAAGTCACTTCTCAAATGGCTCAAAGTCTTTGATAACCATTAAAGGTTTTCAACCTTCAACCACCAAAACCCTTAAAGTCTTTGAAAACCATTGAAGGCTTCCAACCTTCAACCACTTAATCCCCAAAGTCTCCAATAACCATTAATGGTTAATTCAAACCCTCCCACATGGTTAAAACATTTGTTTTGACTCAACCTCTATCCAACCCAAGGGTCTCATCAGGCCATTAATGCTTTGACCATGATTATCTTTTAATCATTTGCACAAAGGTTTATCCTTGGATTAACTCTTAATCCAGTGGGTAAGCCTAACTTGGACTTGACCCTTAGCCTTTAGATAACCATGAGGTCTTCTCATGCCTTTAATGCCTCCAACCTCTTCTCTCAACCCAACCCTATGTTGACACTTGTCACCATTTCATTGGTGTCAATTGTGCACATGGATCCCCAACTTTCAAACCTGGCCCTTGATTAAACCTTTCAATCTTGACCATCCATTGCCCTGTTTATGCTATAAATAGAGCTCTCATTCCTCCATTTACAACAATCATCTTTCAAATTTGAAGCATTACACTTATGCTCAAATTCTTTCAAGCTTTCTCATTTCATATATGCTCCTCATTTAGCCTCTTTTAGATCAGGAATTAGACTAATATGCATGTTTAGAATAATTTCTTTATCATTTTAGCTCAATCATAGATTAAATATAGTATGTTAGGATAGCATTCATACTAATCTTGTCATCTTATCATTTAGTTTATTGCATTGTAGAGTCATACATAGCTTAAACTCCATTTCATACTAAAATCTATCAAAGCATCTTTCGTTCTCGCATTTGCCATCCCTAAACCATTTTGCTGAGTGATCTGAGAGCAAAAACATTGGTTTGAGGGACATTGTGAGATAGAGAACCATGGGACCCTCCTTGGGAAGCTGAGTAACACTACGTTACTCCATAGCTTGCATCAAGAAGTCCTGTGTGTGTGTGTGGACTAGTATTTAACTATATTTTCACATTTTGAATTTTATCAGCCCACTTTTCCCGCATACATTTATATCAATTTAAATTAATCTATAAATGAAAATTCATTTACAATTACAAATTTTAAGTGACTAATAAATAAAATGCTATGAATTCAAATCATAACACCTGTGTCTGCGGATGACTGCCAAACAACATGTTGATCAACTCATCCGTCAGTGCCACATCCTCAGTTGTGCAGGTCTAACATCTACTTCTGCAAATCATGCACAAATGCGATGTGGATCCATCTATAGTGGCCTCATCATCCATCCCTGTGCATATCCCTGAGCAAGTGGCACACACATGCTGAATGGGCTCACTAGCACCACCTACAAAAACTAATGGCTCTAAATCCAGTACAAGAGGGTGTGCTAACTGTGTCCTATGCCTAATGATTGCATCAATCAATGTTGTGGTGGCCTATAGATTTTGTAGCTCCATCGACTCTTTCAGGTCTACTGGGACAGTCAAATGCACCTTGGGTTTGGGTGCTAGTGGGTGACGACTCTCCTTGGCTACTTGCCTACGGGTTCTAGGTCTATCTTGGGCAGAGCCACCACCTCTACCATGGAACTCTCTCATGTAATCAGGGAGCACATTGAGGATAAAATCACAGTATACTCTCCTCAAAAAATACAATGGCACCTCAAGATTATTACAAGGTGGTTCGTCAAAGACCATCCACCACCTTTGCTAAAAAGGATTATTCATATGCACATTGGTACACCAATGTATGGGAAACCTCTTCGCATTAAGAGGTAACGACTCACCAGTTTTAGAATCAACAAAAAGGGTACATATTTGTTGTTAACTAATGTTTTTTTTTTCAATCCCTCATATGATAACTCACTAGCATAATATTGACGACACCTACTCCTATAGTTTCCCCATTTTGTAATTTGAGTGGAAACTGCAGTGGCACCACTAGCTAATGTTTCTAGGCTAGTGGCAAGGGATTTATGATGCTCAAGCTCATATATTTTCAATTTATTAATCAGTATATTTATTTTAGTTGTGTTTTTCCCTAACTGATTAAGCAATTCCTCCTGTGTATCATGTGTACGGTCAAAAGAAGGAGATGGAGGTGTATTTTGTGGGTTTTGTTGGGGATTTTGAGGAGGTGCATCTTGTTGTTGTTGTTGTTGTTGTGGATTTTCAGAATCTGGTTTGTGTAACAAAAAAAATCAAAATAAAAGAACTTAAATTCAAAACATAAAAAAAATTGAACAAATGCGAAAGAAGAACAAAAATCAAGCAAAACCAACCTTGATCCATGGCGTTTGGGTGAGAAAAGAGGGAACCCGTGAGCGGTTTAGTGAGAAAAAAATCAAATTATCAAATCATAGCCGCATGAAAAATAAGACATAGACGACCAAAAATATATATTTATTGACAGGTACCACGTACGTGGTGCTTTAGGACTTAAAACCGCATACGAGGTTCTAAGTCCTAAAGAACCGTGTATGCGGTCATTTTTCTAAAGGCACCCCATACATGCTTTTGTGCCTTTAGGCTTAGGGACAATCGAACCTTAGCACGTACGGGGTGATTTGAATTTTAAATACCACGATCACGGTGCCTGTTTTTTCAAGTTTTTTAAGGTGTGTGTCCACTTTTTTGCACACCATCTTTGTGCACTTACCCAATACCTCCACCTCAAGAACCCTATAAATAAGATACATAATACATGAAAGAATCAAATGATGATTATAAAATTATGAGATAAAATGACTAAAGAAAAGTGACACTCGAATACTTAGTTAGAAAACTAACATCTTATTAGTGTAAATAGGGTCATTATCAAACTAGTAATCTTATCACCTTTTCTAGGTTGACCTATTCACTCTTAGCTTAAGTTTACTTAGAGGTTATATATTCATTTTTTCACCTCACCTCAGTTATTTTATTAAACTTGTCTCATGTGAGATAACATGTGTTGCATATTTGGAGGGGTAGTTAGATGTTCAATCCTACATTTTCTAGCTTCTCTTTCTTGGCTTTATATACAAGGAACTCATTGTATATTTTATGAACTCTCATTTTATTTGATTGAAATAATTTTATTTTTATTTTGTGTGCATGAAAATGTGTTAGAGTGAATTTGATAATTGCAATATAAACCAAAAAGTACAAGAAAACACTCAGATTAGGCCTAGAAAGTCTAAACAAACATAGAATTCAATGAAAACAAACTATGTTAGATTCCTTATTTTGTGTGATTCACCCATCAATTAATTCAATGTGTAGTCTGCACTCACTCAAAAATGTGATAACATACTAGTTCTTTCATGCAAAGGTGAGTGATAAAAATGGTTGATTTGAGGAAATAAATAGAATTGGGGGTGAGATGAGATGAACAATCAAGATGAGATCAAAGAATCAATTGATGTAAAGAATGATAAAGACTCTATTGGGAGATAGGAGATCAAAGAGCTATACAAGTGATTGAATGATTTGGTTAGCCAAAGAAAACTTGTGAAGGACTTCTATCTAGATTGTGAGACCTTGTGGACATACATCTCACCGTCATGGTGAAAATTCTAAAAGACTCACAAAAGTTGAGTGCATTTGTTCCTATTCCGACAAACTGCAATATTACAAAGCAATTCATTCTTGAGATTGAAAGTCAGATCAAGATTTTGATATCTATTGAAGATGACTAGATTGTTGCCTGAAGATCCTTGAAATCGGTGAACAAGGCTATTGTTCCTCCTGCCTTGTAAAACTTGTAATCATTTATGGATTAGTTTCTTCTTTCCTTGCTCTATATATATTTTCTTTATGTTGATATTTTGAGAAGAGGAAGCTTTTGGAGCATTGTTGGCACAGTGTTGCCGTC
The DNA here is from genome assembly GCF_030272615.1 of Cryptomeria japonica. Taxonomy (NCBI): domain Eukaryota; kingdom Viridiplantae; phylum Streptophyta; class Pinopsida; order Cupressales; family Cupressaceae; genus Cryptomeria; species Cryptomeria japonica. Next base: position 102,476,633 of record NC_081414.1, read on the forward strand.
AATGATAAAGGGGGAGATTGTTGCAATATACCCATTGCTTGTCATTGATGTCAACTCCTCTAGACTATCCAAAGTAGTTTGATATCTCTTGTTTGGTTCGATTATGAACTTATTTTGTATAGATATCTTCTGTATGATCATGTCCTATCTTAAGTGGCCCAAAAGATCAAGTAATATTATCTTAATAGTTTTCTAGAGTATGCAGTGATTACATTTTGGTCTAAATTATAAAATGATGTATGGCATCCTACCCCTTATCAATGTTTGAGGATATCTGGTAGTGTGTGGAATGGATAGATCTCTTGCAGTTAATGAAGCCGATTGTATACATGTTTTTGTATGTTCGACATTGATGGAATTGATCATTTTTGGTCTGATGGTGATATACACGTTATATATTATGGATGGACAAAAAATAATATGTGAAATCTTATGGGACAAGATCCAGATTTATTTCATCATCCTCAAGAGTACTTGCAAAATGCACACAATGCAAACCAAAATCTAAACTAAAAACACACATGCATGCTATAAAACTACTCCATTGCACTTCTATCAGCCAAGATCTTGTGTTAAAAAATAATGCTCTGAGAAGCACACGCACAAGAAGCTATGGTGAATGAAGATTTGAAATACGATGGATGTAAAATAAGAATGCTAAAAATGCAAAAAGAGTGCTCCAATGCTAGATTGCTTATTGATTATTAGGATTGATAAAGATGAAATAATCCTCTTATATAAAGAAGACCTTAGAAAATGGAGGGATAGGATTGAGGTGAAAAGATAAATGGTCGGCTAGGATTAAAGGGTAGGTATAGAAAATGATAAAATAATAAGAGGGTAGTTAGGAAAAATAATAAAATAATGAAGGAGGTAGGTAGAGATAAATGGCATGTGTCATAGAGTGAAAAAGCTAATGAATTAATTAAATAAATAAAGATTTAATCAATTAATAGAGGAAGTGTGACCAATTAAATAAAAAATATATTTCTTTAATTTAGGAAAAAGATTATTTAAATAATTAAAAATGTGTATTTAAATAGGGAAAGGGAATAAAAAAGGATAAATGAATTAATTAAATAAATAATATTTATTTAATTAATAGAAGACTTGGGATAAAGTAATTAAATAAACAAAATATTTATTTAATTAAATGCAAGACAATTTTAGGTGTCTACACATATCTTTCTAGCCAACTTCATGATATATGTGTTTGATCCGGATGGTATAAAGAGGTTAGAATTGTTTTTGAAATAGTGTGTAATGATGAGGTGGTAACAAGAAAGTTGGATAGTGAGAAGGTTGTGTGAATCAAAAGAAGATCAGAGATCTAGAGAATTATCAGAAGAGACAGATGAGTGCTAAACTATGAGTTGTTATCAACATTTGATAGATGCTCCTTTCATCACAATTCAAATTATTTTTCATATTGTATGTGGACAGTTATATGTACCTTTCCCTTAAGGAGTGATCTTTAGTTGCACACGGGCCATCTTTTGTATCTTGCCTAAGGTAGTGCACCTTAGTCTGCAAGTCCAGAGCAGTAAGCTCTTTGATTGATGTCCATATTTATTGTAAATATTTAATATATATTGTGCGTTTGATTCTCACTATGGTTTTTCCTCGTCTAGGTTTTCCATGTAAAAATTTGGTGTTCCTATGTAATGTGTTTACTATTTTTTGTTATTTGTCTTGCTACATATTTGAAGTGAGTGAATAATGTTTTTTGTCATCTTTAATTGGTAATATTTTGTTTATGCTAATTCACCCCCATCTCAGCATCTAGTAAGTGTTCAACTTATAAAGCATATTATTTGTGCTTGATCTCTTTTGTTTGATAGGTGTTATTTATTATAGATGAATCTTGGCTCATGTGGTTGATCATCAGCTCCAATATGCTATCAAAGCATCAGATCTATCAAGTTCTTGTCCACATGCTTGAGGGACACAACCTTTGGTGATTTATTTTCCATGTTAGGCTCAAACAGAGGTTGTCATTATGTCCAAAGCATCCCAAAACCCTAAGACTGAATGTCATTTCATCAAAAATTTGAGTAATTGAAGTTTTGGGTCAATTTGGTTGAGGGTACACAAATCGAAGCAAAATACAAGGGTAGCTAAAAAATCTAAACACTTTAGTGCAGAATGGAGGTCACCATCATGCTCAGGGGGCTCAAAAACCCTAAAATTGGTTGTCAATTTTGTTAGAATTCATGAAATGTGAATCCCACAAGTCCAGTGATCTTCTGCAAGAATAACTGTCACGCATAAAGAGAGAATTGAACAACAAAATAATTGAAGACAATAAAAATGAAATTAATAGAATTGCTTTGAAATTGCTTGAGTTAAAATGAAGGATATGCCATCCTTATAAAGAAATCTAACTCTATTTAAGATAGAAACCCTAAATGGTGGAGTTTACAAGATAGATCGGGAGTTAAAACAACATGCATGAATTAGTCATGTATGCACAAATAGCATAATAGACTAATTAAATGCACGATACTCTCAAAATCTAAACATAGTTTGCTTTTCCTAGTTTGCATTATGCATGGAGATAAATATTAATTAATTATGCGTAATTGATTAATTAACTAAATAATAAATTATTTAGTGAATTAATGCAATTAAGTGAATACTTAATGTATGGATTACTTACTCCAACAGTGAACACTCCCCCTAAATGCACAACTGGGGAGAGAGGCAAAAAAATGTAGAAAAAAAGCATGCAAAGATGAATGCAAGATGGGTCCCGACATAAAGCTTGATGAGGTACCCATGAACAAACATGCAAGTTTCTCATAAACGAAGCAAAGGAGAAAACCCAATGGGAACAAAACTCCTCTCCAAAAGAGAAACAAAAGAAAAGAATGAAGAAATATTGAAGAATGAAGAAGCTACAAACATTGTTGTAGTATGACTGCTATGATGTTGAAAAAAGAACCTCCAAGAATAGGAATGCAAGAGTGTCAATATGGTAAGTATTCCATCTCACCGAAATGCATGGGTACAACCAGTCGCTACATCTTCTTAGTACATAGGAACAAGTACTGAATACATAGAACCTCCAATGCAAAACCAAGGAAGCATTAGCACCAACAATAGAAAACCCCCCATAATGATGACAAAGGAGAGGTATGATAGGTACACTGAATCTGAATGCTATTCTCCATGATGCTGAAAAAAAGTAGAGACCTTACACAAGAAAGGTTGAGCTCAGATCACAGGAAGGGCAAAATAGGACTGGAGAAAAAGAACTATTGACTTTAGAAGGAAGAGACGGTGGTCTAGTAAGAAGTCTGCAAAACTGGACCTGACATGTAGATAGAGCTCTGAATCATGTTTTCAACGATATCTTGTTTACAAAAAACGAAGTCTGGATGTACAAGATATGCCCCCGAGAGTGCAAACAACAACTTCTGAATTTAGGGCACATAGAGGGTCACATGGGCCATGCATGGTAGTCCGTACCACTGACATCAGTGCTGATGCAAGGTATTTTTGTTGCAGAAGGTTTGACTTTTTTTTTTAATTAAAAAATACCTTTTTGTAACATGCACCCATTGATTTTTTTTTGATTTTTTTTAATTAAAAACGTAGCAATAAAAAAAAAATTCTTTTATTACAATTTTTTTTTGGAAAAAATTTCTGATGCAGGTACTGACACGTGTGCAGGTGGTACAGTCGTATAGATTTTCATGCCTCAGAAAGCACGCCAATAAAAAAATCATGCCCCAGATGCCCCTGTCACTAAAAATAGGCAAATTATATATCCAAATTCGTCGAAAAGGCCTTTTGAAGCCAATGGTGAGGTCTGTTTGGACCCAAAACCCTTCAAATTTTCAAGTACCCTCTGGAATAGAGAAAACCCTCGAACTTCAAACCCTTGCAAAATGAACTCTATGTATCCCATTTCAATGAAACAAAAGGCGATCCTAACTTTCTCGAGCCTTTTGGAACTGATTATGTGCTCCAAATTAACCCAAGATGAACAATTTGTTGTGCATATAAATAATCTCCAAAAATACACAAACAAGAATCTTCAGATCTGGAGCTCTGATACCATGTTAGAATTCATGAAATGTGAATCCCACAAGCCTAGTGATCTTCTGCAAGAATGCGTGTCACACATAAAGAGAGAATTGAGCAACAAAATAATTGAAGACAATAGCAATGAAATTGATTGAATTGCTTTAAAATTGCTTGAGTTACAATGAAGGATATGACATCCCTATAAAGAAATCTAACTCTAAAGATAGAAACCCTAAATGGTGGAGTTTACAAGATAGACCGAGAGTTAAAACAAAATGCATGAATTAGTCATGTATGCTCAGATAACATAATAGACTAATTAAATCCATGATACTCTCAAAATCTAAACATAGTTTGTTTTTCCTAGTTTGCATTATGAATCGAGATAAATATTTATTAGTTATAAATAATTAATTAACTAAATAATTTATTATTTAGTGAATTAATAAAATTAAGTGAATAATTAATGTATGAATTATTTAATTCGGCAAATTTGCAAAATCAGAGATAAGAAAGTTTTTTGTAAAAAAATTTAAGGTGCGTAATTTGAGGCACAAATTTCATATAGTTTGTATGGATTTGTATGTTCATACCTCAGTATCTCCATCATTGAAAAAAATTTACCATGTAGGTCAAAACAATCCTTAGTGTTTTTGTTTTTTGCAAAAGTATATTTTTTTCTTGAAAATTTTGTTTGAAAAATATTTTTTTAATAAACAAAGGAGATGTTTATTTTTTTCGAAAGGAAAAATTCATTGCAAAGGACAAGGTACTCCACTGTCCAGGCCTACAACAATTGTATATTTGTTTGCATCATGTGTTTTTGGTGGATTACCTCTAAAAAAGTGCTCCTCTAAATTTAGAGAACCTTCTCTATTTTTAGCTCAAAACTCTAAATGACCTAGTCTCGATTTTTTGCTCATAACTTGAGCATATGAACTCAAAATTGTGCAAACCATATATTGTTGGAAATCTAGTTCTAGTGTCAATCTAAATCTATAGGTATTTTTGTCATATCCTACAACATTTTTCCATACTACGCCTCCAAATTTATCCTTTATTTTTACACTTTCAGGGCCATATCTTGCACATTCAGACTCTTTTTTGAAAACCAGATATTGTCAAAAAGGTACCAGAGTCCTTTATCTATATCTCGAGTCATTTTTTGTATTATTTTTATCAATTACTCAGATATCTTAATCTTTTCCTTTTGGGTCCCTTTCTTGGAATACATGCAAATTGGGTATTTATTTGTATTGAGGGTTCCTTTTTTGTACCATTTTGGAGATTATCTGGAGTGAATCATGTATAAGAGTTGTAGATATAAATATTATGGGAGAAATCAATATTGGCATGAATTGTGGCCTAATTTATCACATAATACTTTTTGAATATTTCTTGAAAATGCATTAAAATATCAAGTTGTTGCTTCTCCACCCACAAAGACAATTTTTGTATCTTCATTGATTGAGACTTTTATCCCTATTAAGAAAAATAATTCTTTTATTTGTCTTCCTAATTGGGATTCCTATTTCACAAACATTTCTTCATTGTTTGTGGAGCCTCACATTTTAAATTCGGAGGACATTTATTCTCTCTTATTTGATGATGGTCATAGAACAACTGTTGTCACATCATGTTCGTCTTTGGAGCTTGTTCAAAATCAATTTCCATTGGTTCCTTTCTTGTCACTTTCTATTGTGGTTGGGCATGCACCTAATTGGTTTTTGACATCTTCATCATTTAAGGACTTGGCAAACACATGAGTAGTTTTTAGAGACATTATCATATATATGGATTTATATTCCTACATATTCTAGTTTATGGGAGTGGCTTTTAATATCTCCAGTGGATTGGTTTCTTCCAAAGGGGAGAAATTTTGTTTGCAGGCAGTGGACCATGTTCTATCTTTAAGCATTAATCATTGGCATTGGAGCTACTTCTTCATTGGCAAGATCCCTATCCTCTTTTTCTCTCTCTCTTATGAGGGGGGACATTTATTGTACTATTGTGGGTTCACCCACAATTGTGACATAAGCAATCCTTGTGGGGTCACATTGAGTCATCCTTTCCTTCTTTCTCTAGTACAATTATTGTATTTTTTCTATTTTGGAGAGGAGTTTTCTCTCATTGGGTTTTTATGCTTTTCTCCATTTGTTAGAGTTGCATTGGTTTGTACATGAGTACCTTATTAGGCCTAGCTGTTAGGATGCATTCATACATGTATTCATATTAGCTCTTTAGCTTATTCCTAAGTTAATCTTAATGAAGGGTATTGGAGTAATTAGGATAATTATCTAATTATTATTAGTTAGGTCCTTTAATTATTTTTTCACTTAATCTTTAAACTTAAGTTCTTTTTGTTATCTAAAGTTTTCTTTTCTAGATTTAGTTCTAGATGTAGTTGAGTTTAATTTAGCTCCTACTTTGCATTGCTTTAGTTCTCCTAATTTTAGCATTAGGTTTTGCACCTAGGATTTCATTCATCCTTTTATTAGAATTCATTCATTCATTGTTATTGTGAATCTCTAATATTGTATCTCTAATCAATTGTTTGTGCAATAATATAGAATTCTCTGGTTGTTATAGAGCATATGATCTTTGTTTGATCTGTTTTGTGTGATAGGTGTTTTTCTTGTAGATGAATCTTGGCTCGTGTGGTTGATCATCAACTCCTACAATCTTATCTTATCTAGTTTTCTTGAAACTAGATCTGCAAATGCTTTTTTTTTGTTAATTCAATATAAATGTTTTGTGCACAGTTTTCCTATGCATGAGAAATTTGTGTATAGTAGCTTCAATTTTTTGATAATTATTTTGAATTATTGAAAAAATAATTTCTATTTCAATTTTAAATATATTAAATCTAAATATACATTAAAAAAACTCCTATATTTATATTAATTAATTTTTTTATTAAATATACTATATAGGGTGTATTCTATTCCTCGTAAAATGCATCTACCCATGTGAAATGCAATTTTTAATAGATGAACTAAGTTCACGCCTTAAAATTTAATTAAAAAAATAGAACTGAAGTGAGAATAGAAAAATCTATTTAAATACTAAATAGAAATTCTCTCTTCATTACTTGCATGTGCATATTTTAACAACTACTTATAAGAGTTTTAACAACTCAAGATGAATTTGAATGGATATTTAGCTCCCACACTACCCTCATACTTCACATTTTGAATCCAACCTATCTCTCTTATTCATTCATGCAATCTATCATACTCTCAATCTCTCTACAACATTCTCTATAGCTTCCTAAAAATACCCGTTTGATATTTGTTCCTCCATGTGATAAAAATAGTACTACTTAAGCAATCCTCTTGAAGGTCATTAGGTATTTAACAACATCATTGTTGCTCTTTGTTTCATCAAGATTCTAGAGGTGACATTGTTGTTATTTTATCTTCTCTACTTTCTTATTATTATTGCATTATCTTTTTGTAGTCCCTTAGACCTTGATATAATTTCTATTAGTATCACTCTCATTTATATTATTGTTTTGTATCATCACTACTCTTCAATTCCTAGACACACTTAGGATGGGAGAACACACTTTTTTTTGTATATATATCATGGCTAACCATGGAGGTTGAAATACCTAAGTAATGGCTTAACCACTCTTGGCAAGCTTTTTTATAACTCCAAAACCTTATCCATTTCTAATAAATTATAAAACTCTATTTGGAGCTTCTCACAAAATAAGGGTTTGAATTCCTTCTACTCCTTCCCTATAATTTTATTTTTATTTACATCAATAGATTAAAATATTTGTTATTATACTTGGAATTCCTAATGGTATTTCTCTTTTGACCTATTTATAAATAGATGTGGGTTCTGTAGATTAAAGTGAATTTTAAAATTAATAGAATCATATAATCCATATGGATGATAGCATGCCATGCAAGCACCCTTTCTTATTATTATGTATAATTCTAAATTTAGTTTTTCAATTTTATACTTTAATTTTCAATAAATTAGAATTTTCTTACCTAGCTCATTAAATGTAATAAGAAATGTTTTGATTAGATAAAAGACAAGATAAGCCCATTACCAATACATAACTGCCAAATAGGCGCACAAGTGTGAACTCACAAGTAGTGAGATCACCACAAACACAAAAACCCAAAAAGGTGACCCCTTTTTGAAAATGATAGTTTTGGTTGGAGCATCAACCATCAGGAATGAGTTCCCTAACAATCAAAATCACATAATCACAACAGAGGGGTTTTGGAGAACCCCAAACCATCTACCAATGGTAACCCCTTGCACTAGGACAATGCAGTCAAGGGAGAGAAGAACAAAAAATGGGTTTTGAGAGGCATCCAGAAACCTTTTACTACAAGAGCCACTATGAACAACATTGTTTATAGAATGGGAGAGAGGAAACAAGTTTAGCCCCATCCAATAGAAAACCACGACAAACAACAAAATATGGACATCCACAAAGGATCCACACTAGATTGCCTCAATAGATCCATTGTCTGCAAAACCAAGAGAGCAGGGGGCAGAAAGGGCAAGTGTCAAACCCCAAGATGATAAAAACCCCCAAAGGAAATCAACAGTCACCACCAAAGTGAGTACAAACAAGAAATGTAGTAAGAAATGTTAAACAAAATACATTTTTTTATTAAATATGGTAGTTGACCTCATTAAGTAGATTTCTTAGTACAAACCATTAGTCTCTACCTATAGAATTTGGTTCTTAGTCATATCCTTGATAATTCTTTCTTCGAGCTCATGAATTTTTTTGATCTATTTATCAATACTAGTAGTTAATCTATTGGATCTAGATAATGATTCTTATAGTTTTGGAAATACTTTTAGTTCATTGTTCTTGATCCATGACAGCTTGATTCATGATTGTAACATGTTCCTCTAGATTTCTCTCCAATATCACAAAAGATGTTAATTGATGGGTTCTTTCCAATAAAAATTATTTAGGAAAAGACATAAGATATCCCTGGGATATAAATTAGGGAATTATATGGATTTCTAAGGTTTTGAGTTTCTAGGAATTGAGTTTTCTATTATCATCCTTCTTACTCTCGGTTGTAATAAGGTAAATGGGCTCAATTATTCCTAAGAATAGATACATGTGAAACCTACTTGCGCAAGAACTGTATGTACCCTAGAATTATTTCCTACTTCCTCACCTTGAAATAGAAATTCGTTGTGTCAAATAATAAATTAACAAATATTTTAATAGGCGTCTCTTTTGAGTACAGGGAATATCTGTACCAAAGCTCGTCGTTTTGTTTCCCCGATTCCGATGAAGAAATCCATACAAGAATGAAAAACAGAAGAAAGAATCTTCTTCACAAGGCCAATTCAATACTCGAACCCCAATCACCATATATATATATTACAATCCGGGCTCTACGTTAAGAAGCACTGTGAAACGGTTGTGGTCTTCAAATTTGAGAAGAGCAATGGAAGGAAAGCATAGTTATACGTTGAAATTAGTGTGGTTTATGGTGGGTCTGGTTGGCGCTGCGATGATGATAAGCGGCGGAGTGAAGGCGGCGATATCGTGCTCCACGGTGACGTCAGATTTGAGTGGATGTCTGTCGTATGTCACCGGCGGCTCTTCACAGCCGTCAGCCAGCTGCTGCAGCGGCGTGCGCACTCTCAACAGCGCCGCCGCAACTCCACCCGATCGACGAGCCGCATGTAGCTGCATTAAATCCATTGCAGGCGAGGTCCCAGGTTTCAGATGGGATAGGGCCGGCCAATTGCCTGCACAGTGCGGGGTTAACATCGGCTTTCCCATCACACCTAAGTTTAACTGCTCCACGTAATACCTTTTTTCATTATCTTTTCCCATTTATTTTCATGGCTGCCTTCGCTTCATGATCATCATTCACTCTTTGCCCATTTGTTTTCATGAACAGGATTAACTGATTCGTCTGGGTGGCTGCTGCGACCATACTTCTTCAGCTACCTTTAGTATTTATGTACTGTGACTAGGAGTGTGGGTATAGTGTTTGTAGTGTAAGATAACATAGATCTGTGTCTCTTCTGCTGTTTGTGAATTACAAGTCTATGATACGGCGGCATGCTCTGGAACCCAAAGTTCTTGCTATAGCGTTGTGGCAAAGCTTGCTTGTGTTTATGTGTTTGCAAATCTAAGATATTATTATTATAAAATTAAAGAAAAGTGTTACATTTTATTTGTGTAGAGCTGAAACAATGGCCACATAAAATGATTTAGACCAAATAAATCTCAATTGAATACAAATGTATTTTCCTATTATTTTTCATATGATTTTTTCCATTAGAATTAGTGTTTAAAATATTTATATTAATTTATAATTGATAAAGCCATGCTAAGGGCTAATGAAAATTATTAAAAAAGATTTTTTTAATTTATATTTAAATATTATAAATTTTAAATTAGATTCATAGCCACAAAAGCAATCTAAACTGTTTGTACATTCATGAACATGAATAAGATTAGTGAACAAAAAATTTGGTGCTTGAAATAAACTTATGGAAATGAATGGTGTTAGGATCAAGAATGGATAAGATCTTTTTCCAACTTAATGCAAAATTAATCATTTTACACACTAATTAACATTATTAAAGATCATATATTTTTTACAAGCCAAAAAATAAGGAAAAATGACATGAGTGTATGTTTTCATCATGTCATGCATTTAAAAGCAATATAAATCACAAATAACAATTATTTTCTCCAAAAGACAAAGAGAGTAAGATTAAGATTCCACCTATTAAGCAAACACGATTTTTTTACCATGTAGACAAAGATTGCACTTTGCAAATATCTCAATACTAAGACTTTGACTATGATGTTGGATCTAACAAAATAATTCCATTTCAATAGGAATGAGCTGTCAAAGGTGTATATCTAGATATAAAATATGAACAAATTCTATAAATAGTATGACGAAATTTCTTTACCTATCTATAAATATGCTATATAGATACAACAAAAAATCTTAGTTTGATACTAGAATATTTAAATTTAGTCAAATCCTGCGTAAATATTAAAATTTATGAAATTAATTATGAGAAAATAAATTAATTAATAGTATGGGTATTTAATTATGATATTTTTGTATTATTTTATGTTTAAATGTCAAAAATATATTTATCAAGGTTTCAGAATTGAATATTTGGTTGCTAATCTATAAATTTGTCTTTAGAAACTTATGACTTGTAGAGACGATCTAATAATTTGTTATAGTGACATGTTTAATCATATTGTCTAATATCTACATTTAGGATGAATAGCTAATATTTATACATACCTATAAAATATATATTGAATCACAAAGATGATGTTCCCTTTGGCCTAAATCTTAATATATTAGCTTTAAAACTTTGAACAAAAAGCTCAAAAACAAAAAAGCAAGTATCCATTGATTATATAATCATATGATGACAAAATAATTTCCTTTGTTATCTTTTCATAAATTGAATCTAAATCCATTGTTTAATTATGTTCAAGTGATTCATTTTACTAGAGCCGGTCATTGATTCTAAAAAGTGATAAAATCTTTTAGCTATGTAGATAATAATTGCACTTTGTAAATAGTTCAATAGAAAGGGTTCTGATAATGTATATGAATGTAAAAGAATGATTTGATTTCAATATGAATGAGGTATCAAAGATGTATATCTAAATACAAAATACAATCTAACTCTATAAATAGTGTGATAAAAGGTCTTTCCCTATGCAAAATTGTGCCCCATATATAGATACAACAATACATCTTAGTTTTCTACTATAAAATTATCATAGTTATTATGTAAATTAAAACAATGTAATCAAAGTCATGAAGAATGTCATTAGTAATACCTATGCTTTCTAATGGGTTTCACGGAATATGTAATTAAGAATGATAAAGAAACTAATATGATAAAAAAATGTATCATAATGTGATCAACATCTAAACATGTCTACCAAAGATAATCACTAGTATATGTAATAGATTATTCTTAATAAAGAAAAGTCAAATAACAAGGATAGCTAGATAATAATCATGTAAACCGCATAAAAAATAATTATAATCATCAACAAATAGAATCATATAAGATGTGAGAGGTAATATAAAATATATATAAACATTTAATTATCATCAACAATAGCCTCCCCAAAATAAGAATAGAATTGGTGATCAGAATCTGTCTTTATTGCTGGTCTACGCCGCATGACCTCGTTTAATTTAAAAAATGCAGGTTTGTACAAGGCCTTATGTTTGCAAGCCGAAAAATGCGTTTGAAAGTCATTTTTTTTATCTGCAAAGATTGAAACGGGAAGTGACAAAAACAATCTGTACAAACAAGACAAATTTTAAACTTTACTTGTGTTTGAGGAAATGACAAAATTTTAGCTTGAAACTTAATATAAAAAAGAAAAAATCATATGGGTGCCATCATGGATCTTGAAAAACTGGTGTGGTTTCAGTCAAACGTAAGATCAAACAAGAAATTTGGTGTATTAACGGCTCTTCTTTTTGTTTCTTAAAATATTTTATGTAGACCTGCAAATGGGAAAAGCTTACATCCAGCTTTCTCTTCATTGGAGCAAGCGTACAATCTTCTAGTGTCTCTTGCAGCATTGCTAAAAGACCATTTAGATAGCTTTTAAGGTCATTAGATGTAGATTATATAACCTAAATAGTGAATTAGAGAAATATGAACATATATTTCTCTTATAAATGGATTCATAACATGATATTTAAACTTCTACAATATCACGTCAATAATCTAAGCAATTTTATTTTATTTGTTATTTTTTCAAAAAATATTTTAGAGCCAAAATATATAATGGATAAAAAATTCAAAACTAGAGTGTTTGGAAAATTTGATTTTCAAGGAAATAAAGTATTGTCTCATTTAATAGAATCATTCATATATACATAATAATTAAGATAACAATTCACTATGGCTCTCCCACCTCCCTCTTTTTGAACGCCCCTGGTTCTGTTGCGGATGTCTGGGGCTTGGCTTCCTCCCCCATTCCTTGCACAGGGTCCTAGGCTCCTACGATCCATGTTGCTATTGTTTGGTCGGCGACCCCTTTGGCAGTTGTTGATTCACCTGGTGCTGCATCCACCCCCCCTGTTCCCTGGTTGTGGATCCTGTTGCTGTCGGCTCTATGGCTTTTGGGGAAACAACCTTGCCGCTTGTCGTTGATGCTATTGGTATTTTGCCCAAACCTGCTAGTAAGCGTAGCTTTTCTTGTGTGGTCAGATCTTCCGCCCAACCCTCTAAGGGGGTTCGTCCTCTCCCTTGTGCGAAATCCTCCTCTGTGGTGGTTTGTGGACAGGATGTTGGTGACAACATTGGGTTTTACCAGCATTGTGCTTTGGTGTGCAAATTCTCTGAGCTCTGGCCTTCCCTACTGAACCTTCACAACTGGGTAAGTGACGCCTGACAGCCTTTGGTTTCTCTCAATATCGAGTTTTATCCTATGCTAAAAGATTTTTCGTTGCTTCCTTCACTTCTTGCACTGATAGGGATTTTATTTTGAGCAAGCTATGGGCTTGGGGAGTGCACTCGCTCTCCATCAAGCCTTGGACAACCTCTTTCAACCCTCTCACTAAACCACTTAATGTGTGTCTAGTTTGGGTTCGTCTCATCAATCTCCCTCTTCATTTATGGGAGCACTCTTGCTATGAGGCGACCAGTAACTCGATTGGTCATTTCCTGGAGGTCGATGATGCTACGTCCTCAATGGAACACACTACCTTTGCCCATATTCTTGTTGATATCGACATCTCTGCTCCTCTCCTGATTGATGTGGTTATTATGGTGGGGGATAGGTCTTGGTCACAACTACTGGATTTTGAAGGCCTCCCCTTTCCCTGGAAAAGATGCTTCTCTACTGGCCATCATGCTTTGGGTTTCTCTTCTCCACAGCACAAAGGGGTTTCTACCTAATGGAAGAATGCTATTGATGACCACTTAACAGTTCTTGCTACAAATTCTGCGTCTGTCGACTCCTCCCATGAGGATGATGTCGTGCCCCCCACGGCTCCTATTGCTCCTACTGATGTTTTTGTGGCCTTGTCTCTGGAGGCCCACACTTTTGCTTCTCCTGTCTTGCAGCCCTCCCCTGATGTTGGATCTTCTTCTGCTACTGTTATTATGTCACAACTTGTTGCTGTTGTTGTTGCCTTTTGTTGTCACCGGTGTTGTTGACCATGCGGGAGCCCTTCCGGTGGATCTTAGCATTGCCTGGTATGTGGTTGCTCGCAAGCATAAGGGGAAATCTTCTCCCCTACCCCATACCCCCATTCGTGAAGGTTTGGGTGACCCGTTCGCCCTTGATTGAGGTTTGTTCCCTGGTTGGTTAGGTTCATGTGTTTGTTCCTTTCCACCTTTGAGTTGTGGCTCTCTTCCAACATCATCTCTCTTGATGTTTCTTTTTGTTAAGGGTCAGTGCCCTAGTTAACACTGCTTTTTTAATAAAAACAATTAATATTTTTAATATCTAATTTTGTTATCTTATATAGATTTCAAATTTATATTATACCACTTTTCATTGAATGTCACATAAATGATATACTTGAGTAAAAATAAAACATTTACTGATCTAGATTGTCCACTTGAATGCTAATCATCGTATCTTAAACTTTTATTTAGATGATACTATGAAAATTTGATGATAAAATACGACAAGGGAATTTGCTAGAACTTGCAATGTTAAGAGGTGTAATGCTTGTGTCAATAGGACACATTCTATGAATGGATATCTAATATAAAATTATCCTTGTTTTCCACTAAAAAATGAACATTGGGGTAAAATGATAATTTTAAGCTAGGGGGAGAATATATATGGAAGTAAGTATGAATAAAGGGGCAACAATGACAACTAGATGATGAATGCATGTAAAGATATGTAAACATGAGTGAAATGGGTGTTAATAGGAATCTAGCCATGAGCTAAGCTTGAAATAAGATCATGTTGCATGTCATTAAGGCATTTTCATCAAAGTGGGTACACAACTAAATGAGAAATACAATGGGCATGCTAATATTTGAATAAATATCTCCATCACAACACTTTATAACAAACATTTCCTTTTGGCATAAATTGAAATTGTTAATTTACACTTAACTCATTTTATATATTTAGATATTCTTGCAATTATAGTCATACATGTGTACTATTCTTTCTAAGGGTGCATTGATCATTCATAGTACTTTCCTTAAAACCTAGTGAATTGTGTTGATATTCACAAATAAGAAATGTGAGTTGTTTTTCTAGTTGGCTCCTAATATTTTTCATGTTTCACCAAGAATGCTTAAACTATTATTGAAACCATGGATTTTGGTTACTTCTACACAAAAGAAACTCAATATAGTTATGTCTCCCAAGTATACATCAATATATTTTGTATGATCTTAATCCATGATGATGGTTGGTTTGATTCAATTTATTAGTAACTTTGATTGTTTGATCATATAATGTTTCCTCTAATGTCTTAATATTTATAAAAGTAATTATTCCTTCATTTAGACAAGGTCATTGGAAGTGTTGAGGACATTTTGATTATGAAATAAGGAAGAACCCTTTCCAAGCATATCTTATATTATATAAAATGTGTATTAAATTTCTAAGGGTTGTTCCAATGTGCACTAACAAAGAACAAGAGCAATAGTGAATATTTATAATGGCTATGATTTTAAGGCATATGATAGATGAGGTTTATAGTACCTTTTATATTGATAGCATAGATTTAATGATTTCGTGTACATGAAATATTTGATGAGTAAGTGCTTGAAAAAATAATACAATTTCCTTGATCAAATTATTGTACTACTCAAACTTTTAGTATAGTCCCATCTATCAACAATTGAAAGTATCATAGAAAAAATTTATACACATTTTTTACTGAATAAAAAACTATATAAATTGTATTACTTATAGACATGCATGTACAAATATATTTACAAACAATTCAAAAGAAAATACATGTTCAGAAGTTTTGACAACAACAGTCACAATATTATTAGGATTATCCTTTTCATGATTGTTCAATGTAAGAGTTGGTATAGAATGTTCTAGAGAACAAAATATTTGGCTAAAGATGTAGCCACCCAAGATCTAGGAGCTTCAATAAAAGCACTGGAGAGAACAAATATGATAAATAATGCTATTCTATCAAAGGATGCAAGTATACGATGAAAATTAATTGAGAATACAAAGAGAACTCCTTGGTTACATAGACCAGGGTGAGACATAGGATTACATAATATTATCATAGCTGTTCAAGGCTACATTTATGAAGATGCAATCCAAAATCTAATGGAAACAAATATAGAACATTATACAAAGACAAAGACACCTTCTCCAAATGCTACTCAAAGGTCTCCATATCATATTTGAAGTAGATGATGCAATTTCATAGGAGCTAACATCAATTTACAAGATAAATATCATAAATAGTGTCTTCAAAGTCTATAAGATAAGGACTAACAAAATGAACCTATAATGTATATCAAGTAATCATCCCAAGTAGTTACATAATTTGAAGATAATGAAAATATTGTTGCACTAAATCTTTAGAAGCCATGGATGTAGCAACACTAGTCTTATTAGAAGGAATAGTAGATGAAGATGAGTAATTAACGTATGCCATTCAACTACATTGTTCATCCTCCAACTTTTCATATGATATATATTTTGATGTTATGAATATGTCAATCTTTAATAGATACCACAATAGTATATAATAGTGATCTATATTACACCCTATTCACGTTATAATTTTATGAAGCCAATGTCATAGTCCATAGTGCCAAATTCTCAAAACAAAAAATAAAAGAAAAAGAAATTTCTAAAAACTAAAAGTAAAACTTTGCTCCTTCAATATTAGTTTAGGTATAACCTGGTGCACATTATTATAGTGAAATCTTATTTTCCATATCACTTCATTTACTATTTGCAATAATCTCCATTAAAAACATTTTCCATGTTTAAATCATGGAAACAATTCACATGCTTACAACAATTTTTCTTGTAGCAATTGTAGAGATTAATTTTATTGTAGTGTGGCAATCAACACATACTTGAAGGTTCTTCGCAACTCCAATAGTTGATCTTGGGGGGCATATTTGACAAAACAAAAGCAATCCCCCTTTTCACTCCACACCATAAGGTAAATGTCATCAATTTGGAAAATACCCCCTCCTACTTTCATCTCCCAAACCAACTTCTCCAAATTTGCATGAATATCATTTTTTTGGATATGATTTGTCTCCTACATAAAATGAATGTGTTATTTTATGGCCCTAAATCCAACTACATCTATGGATCTTTTAATTCTTTTATCTTTCATTTTCCTTATCATGCACCATTTGTGCACGTTTCTACATATGATTGAGAAAGTAATCATTTTTAGGATTCAAATCAAAAGCTATGTCGCTTTAAATACTTCTAAGAAATATTTTTAGGAGTTCCATTAGGCCAAAAAATGGTAGAGTAATTAAAATCTTTTTCTAATAAATAGGAACCTCAACCTTTTGGTTTGTAACTTAAGTGAGTACATTTGAGATGAGGTAAGAAATAATTATTCCTACTAAGAAAAAATTTTGTCACTTATTAATCATTGGAAGTTTTTAAATTGTCTCAAATTAATTTTGTTTTCATTTTATATTTTTATATTTTGTTATAAAAATAAATAAAAAAATCATAAGATCATGAGCTTCGATAAAAAATCATAAGACCACCCACTTTAAAATATTCTTAAACATTTTCAATATTACTGATTAATTTTTTTTTTAAAACCCTCCAACTCTAATGTGTACAAATTTCCATTTAATTTTTATAAATATGTCACAATTGTATTAATAAAAATATTTGGCTACGCTTAGGTATGCCATTTTCAATAGCTTCAAAGAAATAATTGAAGCTCTTTAAATAAAATAAAAATAATTAAAAAAAAATTATACATTCACTGTTACCGATTTGATGGATACCCATACCCTACTCCAAAGCTTGATGAAACCACATTTCTTTGAGCCATTCGGTCAAACACCTCATGCACCTTGCCTATGCTTCCCCATTTTGAATGCATGTATACCAGACTATTTCCAACTACAGATCAGATGAATGCATGTATATCGTTTATGCTTTTATGATTACCTAAATTCTGTTGCAATGCTCCCATTTTTGCACAGGCTGCGATTACACAGGCAAATGTAGACTGATCAACTTGGAGACCTGTGAAACAGTGCAACTGCCTCTTGAGGACGTTTTATGGCACCCACCAAACTTCTGGAGCAGCACGGGAACAACATTTGAATTTTTGTTTGGTTTTGTCATGCGCGAGAACAACTGACCACTTCCACTGGCTGTAACAAGAGTGTTTAGCGGAACGAAAACGAGTTAGAGAACAAAATGGACTAAGCCGGTTCACACCAGCCACTTAAAAGGTCAAATCTTAGTGTGTGTTGTTTAAGGCTAGCTAATAGAAATGGGTATATAAGAAAAGTTTGCATACAAATAATTGCTTTCAAACTAAACTTGAAAAAAAAAAAAAAAGGCCCTGCTAGGTTTTCTCTAGAATTCACTTAAGTTCTGATATTGTATTAGAATCATGAAACTAGTCGCACTGTATTTTACAATGGCATAAATAAGAATTGAAGGATAAACTAACATTTATTGATTGATTTAGGAATAAATAAATATATGGGCACTATCAATTGGAATAAAAAATACTATCTGAAGAATATGCAAGATTTGTACAGCCAAACTATCATAACAACTAATCGTCTAGCAAACTTATCTAGAGAAATATTCCATGCAAAATATTCTACACTAATACCCCCATAATTGAATCTAGGTACGTAATTACAAAGAGATAGGCAAGGAGAAAACTCAATGAGACCAACTCCTAACTAGTTATTTCTAACTTATAAATAGGAAGCTGTAATTGCAAAAGCATGAAGGTCAGCATCATAGAGACCATTACATGATTACCTCTAGGACACTCTCAAATGCTTGAAATTGCATTTTGTTATTTAGTTTGTATTAGACAGACACTTGACCACTTGACCATTGGATATAGAAATTGATCATTTGAAGACCAAAAAAAATGATTATTGTAGAGATGTCCTCCAAACTAAATAGCCGTTATTGCACACTTCAGTTGGAATAATGCAAAAAAAAAAGTTAGAAACATCAGGCTCTTGTTGGTTGGCAAAGGAACAATTGCGAAACTCTAACAATCAATTAACAACATTAAATCCTAAGTTTTATTATCAAAGAAACTTATTAAATGAAAACTAAACTGAATGCAACCCTCAGATAATGGAACTTTATCTCAGATCAATTTTTACAATTCCCAAAAATTTCCTTAATCTTTATCATGTGGTGCTTGCTAATCACATAAAAAAATTAGAAGAACAAAAATAAAAAATAACACCAGGAGAATGCAAAAACGGAGGACATGCAACATGGCATGCTAGAAAAGAAAGGTTTGCATCTAACTTCATTACTAGTTGCCTTCACAAGAATCTGCCTATAGACAAAATCAGTCCAATGGAAATTGACCAACAAATAGATCAATCCAATGAGCTTGAACATCAAAAAAATTCCGGCTCTTTAAATGCTTCGCTTGAGAGAATTACCAAATGCCTCCTTTAGAGCTACCCTCCTTTGATCTCAGCAATCTCCCAATCGAAGAAAATGCCAACTTTAGTAATAAAAATCTGAATGTAATGCCAAAGAAATGTCTTTTAGCACCAAAGATGCCAAGGGAAGATTTGATGAAAATAGGGGAGATTTTGGAACTCCACGCAATGACATACAAATCAGCCCAGCAAACAAGCAGATCGTCCTGCACAAATGGAATCTCTTCTACAAAGCAAGAGCAGATCGTGCCAAAAGAGAGGGGGGACACCAAGGAAAGAGTCACCAGACGCCAACAAAATATGAAACTCGTGCCTTTCTTACTACAGATCGGCCTTTAGAAAACATATCAGAGAAAAGACAGAAAAAAAACCCTAATTCCAGCGATGCAAACTATTGTCCAAAGAAGCAGATTCACATGTAGGCAATATCGTGGCCTAGCTATTCTACTCCTATCCTATATCAAGCTCATAAGACTGGAGATACATGTGAAACCTACTTGCAGGAGAACTGTATGTACCCTAGAATTATTTCCTACTTCCTCGCCTTGAAATAGAAGTTCGTTATGTCAATAATAAATTAATAATAAATATTTTAATAGGCGTCTCTTTTGAGTGCAGGGAACATCTGTACCCAAGTCCGTCGTTTTGTTTCCCCGATTCCGATGAAGAAATCCATACAAGAATGAAAGACGGAAGAAAGAATCTTCTTCACAAGGCCAATTCAATACTCGAAGCCCAATCACCATACATATATATATTACAATCCGGGCTCTACTTTAAGAAGCACAGTGAAACTGTTGTGGTGTTCAAGTTTGAGAAGAAGAGCAATGGAAGGAAAGCATAATTATACGTTGAAGTTAGTCTGGTTTATGGTGGGCGTGCTTGGTGCTGCGGTGATAATAAGCGGCGGAGTAAATGCGGCGATATCGTGCTCAACGGTGACGTCGGATTTGAGTGGATGTCTGTCGTATGTCACCGGCGGCTCTTCACAGCCGTCAGACAGCTGCTGTGGGGGCGTCCGCAATCTCAACAGCGCCGCCGCAACTCCAGCTGATCGACGAAGCGCATGCAGCTGCATTAAAACCATTGCAGGCGAGGTCCCAGGTTTCAGATGGGATAGGGCCGGCCAATTACCTGGACAGTGCGGGGTTAATATTGGTTTTCCCATCACATCTAAATTTAACTGCTCCACGTAATACCCTTTTTTCATTATCTCTTCCCATTTATTTTCATGGCTGCCTTCGCTTCATCATCACTTACTCTTTGCCCATTTGTTTTCATGAACAGGATTAATTGATTCGTCTGGGTGGCTGCTGCAACCGTACTTCTTCATCTACCTTTAGTATTTATGTAGTGTGTGATTAGGAATGTGGGTATAGTGTTTGTAGTGTAAGATAACATAGATCTGTGTCTCTTCTGCTGTTTGTGAATTACAAGTCTATGATACGGCGGCCAGCTCTAGAACCCAAAGTTCTTGCTATAGCGTTGTGGCAAAGCTTGCTTGTGTTTATGTGTTTATCATAAGAATAAAGAAAAGTGTTACATTTCTGAAACAATGGCCACATAAAATGATTTAGACCAAATAGCTCTCTATTCAATATAAAAGTACTCTCTAATTATTTTTCATATGATTTGTTCCATTAGAATTAGTTTAAAATTTTTATATTAATTTATAATTGATAAAGTCATGCTTTATTTGTTTCATGAGGGTTAATGAAAATGATTAAAAAAGATTTTTAGTCTATATTCAAATATTATAAATTTTAAATTAGATTCATAGACACAAGCAATTTAGACTGTTTTTACACTCATGAGCATGAATAAGATTATTAATGAACAAAAAATTTGGTGCTTGAAATAAACTTATGGAGATGAATGGTGTTAGGATCAAGAATGGATAAGATTTTTTTCCAACTTAATGTAAAATTAATCATTTTACACACTAATTAACATTATTAAGGATCATATATTTTTTACAGGCCAAAAAATAAGGAAAAATGACATGAGTGTATGTTTTCATCATGACATTTGACCACTACTTTTAAAAATGCATTCAACATTAGAGTAAATCAATTGACAAGAAAATTTTATGGTTTATAAATAGTTAAAGAATACTAACATGCATAAATTAATAGATCGTAAATGTCATGCATTTAAAAGCAACATAAATTACAAATAACAATTATTTTCTCCAAAAGGCAAAGAGAGTAAGATTAAGATTCCACCTATTAAGCAAACATAATTTCCTTACCATGTAGACAAAGATTGCACTTTGCAAATATCTCAATACTAAGACTTTGACTATGATGCTGGATGTAAAAGAATAATTCCATTTCAATATGAATGAGGTGTCAAACAAAAAAGCAAGTATCAATTGAATATAAAATCATATGATGACAAAATAATTTCCTTTGTTATCCTTTCATAAATTGAATCCAAACCTATTGTCTGATTATGTTCATGTGATTCTAAAAAGTGATGAAATCCTTTGGCTATGTAGATAATAATTGCACTTTGTAAATAGTTCAATAGCAAGGGTTGTGATAATGTATATGATTGTAAAAGAATGATTTCATTTCAATATGAACGAGGTGTCAAACATGTATATCTAAATACAAAATACAATCTAACTCTATAAATAGTGTGATAAAAGGCCCTTCCCTATGCAAAATTGTGCTCCATATATAGATACAACAATATATCTTAGTTTGCTACTAGAAAATTATCATACTTATTATGTAAATTAAAACACTGTAATCAAAGTCATTAGTAATACATATGCTTTCTAATGGGTTTCGCAGAAAATGTAAATACGAATGATAAAGAAACTAATATGGTAAAAAATGTATCATCGTATCAATCTACTAAAGATAATCACTAATATATACAATAGGTTACCCCTAATAAAAAGAAGTCAAATAACAAGGATAGCTAGATAATAATAATGTAAACCACATAAAAAATAATTGTAATCATCAACAAATAGAATTATATAAGATATGAGAGGTAATATGATAAAATATATATAAACATGTAATTATCAACAACAATAGCCACCCCAAAATATCAATAAATGATATCTATTAGAGAAGAATTTAAGCACATATGTCCCTATAACAAAGATAAACATTAATCATCATATGCATAATAGAGTGTGTTTTCCAGGGTGTGAGAAAGGGAAGTATCAACATATTAGGTAAACATAGGGAAATAATCATACAATGTGGAGTGATCACACGATGAGAACACGTGGAGTGATGGATACAAAATGAATAGAACATTTTAAATAGCTCATAAAAATGGTGTACCTCATTATCATATGGACTATGAAAGTTGTCTTTGATAAAATAAGAATTATAATAAATATGCTAGCCTGTAACTCTATTATAATGTTAGCGTAGCCTATTGCATTGTCCACCTGGGGCTTTGTGACTGTTACAGATTGTTACTATGGAGTTTGCACAACTGTATTTCTCCAAATTATCTGTACGTCGTGCATCAAATGATATTCGATTAAGCATTTTGTTGTCAACTGGTTTAAGAGAAAATATATGATTCTGTCACATGAATGGAAGTCCCAATGGGTCGGATGATACCACCAAAAAACTGGTGATGTTGAAGCCTGGCTAGAATCCTTCGCCACCACTATTTCAAGTTGATTCTCTACCGCCGTTTAACTTTGTTCCTCCACTTAACTTGCAACTAGCTTCGCTAAGGCACAACAGTTTGGAAGCCACTGGAATTGATAAACATTTGCTGCTCAAATCAGGAGTGAATGGAAGTCGGATTGAAGGGAATAGATGTTCACAAGCATTCAGTGGGTTCTAGAAGTGATATTTTAATTCTAATCATTTTTTTTTGTTCCATATGACCAGCAATCCTCCAAATATATCCCTAGCTTCAACTAAAGAAAATTCCCATTTCACTCAGCATTGGAAGAGAAAGTAACCCTGACTCGCCAAGTGTTTGGATTGGAAAGAAAGTAACCCTAATTTGCCAATAGTTTGGATTTTTGCAAGAGAGCATCATAGATTCCAATATATAACTAACAACTTATCCTCACTCTCGAGGAGTATTGATGCCCTAACATTCTAAGAAATGACCTTCATTGTCCTCAATAAAAGTACTTACTAAATTTAATGATTTAGAAATCTAGTTAATAGATAGAAGGAATTTTTTTACTCTCTTAGCAATATTTTTTCTAATTGGTTCAAGTGCATTTTCCATTCTTAATAACATAATCAAACATGAATTGATAAAAAATTTGAAGTCTTTTACTATATTTATCTTCTTCTTTTTTTCCATGATTTGCAATAACATCGATCCTAGCATTACCAATTTATCTTTTAAAGGTCTATGAACTAAGTTTAGGAAGGACTATAAATGGGTCTTTTGCACTATAAATATTGAAAATCTAATAAAGAAGTTGAATTGAAGGGAATAGATGTTCACAAACATTCAACATGTTCTTGAAGTGATGATTTCAAATCTATTTATCTTTTTTCTTCTATATGATGATCAATTCTCCAAATATATCCTCTTTTAAACAATTAAAGAAAATTCTCATTTCAATCAACATTGAAAGACACAGTAACCCTAATTTGCTAATAGTCTTGCTTCTTGCAAGAGAGAATCATGCATTTCACTACATAATTAACACTTTATCAAGTGTCACTTTTTAGAGGTATTGATGCCCTAACATTCTAAGAAAGGACATTAATTGTCCCTAAGGAGATCAACATGCTCTCCTCATTCTTAAGTATTCATCTAGATTAGATTGAATCCTACCAAACCTCTCCTTATAGTTCTTTAGGTTTTGGCTTTCCTTCCTTTGTTATGAGTTTGAAAGATTATTTATCTCTTTTATCTTCTAACTTTGTCTATACAATTGATAATCTTTTTAGCATGTCACCATCCATGTCTTGTTGAAGCACTTCCTCAACTATTTATCTCTCTTTTTTTCCTTGTACATTTTTCATGATATCATTTATAATATTTAATTTTTCCTTTGAATCTTATTTATTTGGGGTTATATGTGAGGTTATGTTATTAATGGGACTTTTAAAATTGTATTTATTGAAAGGGGATGCATCTAATTTTTTATCTTAAAGGTTATAAACTATCTTGAGATGGATGGTAATGTTGGATTCATTTTATAAATAATAAGTATTAGGTTTAGGTTGGGGGAACAACTGCTCGGGGTTTCAAAAATTATTCATTAAAGATTGTAATCAGGGCTTCTCTAAATGAAGATGAGTGGAGATTTGTGAAGCTACTTGGTATTTCATTTGTACTAGACAGACACTTGACCTTTTGATATAGAAATAGATCATTTGAATCTACAAGACCATGATTGGTGAAGAGATGTGCTCAAAACTAAATAACCATTATGACACCACCTAATTGAAATAATAGAAAAAAAATTAGAATCACTAACCTCTTGTTAGTGTTGGTTGGAGGAATAGATGCTCTGAAGTTAATTAACAACATTTAACCCTAATTTTTCCATATTAAATGAAACCTAAACTAGATGCATGTAAGACCGAGATGTAAGACCGAGATGATGGAAATTTATTTCAATTCAATTTTTATAATTCCAAAAAAAATCCTTAATCTTCATCATATGTATGGTGCTTGCAAATCACTTACAATTTTTTAAAAGAATAAAACTGAAAAATAACACAATGAGAATGCAAAAAACGACATGCAACAATATAGCATGCTAGGAAAAAACGTTTGCATCTACCTCAATTACTAGTTGCCTTCACAAAAATCTACCTACAGACAAAACCAATCAGAGATCATCCCATACAGGAGATGGAAATCGACAAACAAATAGATCAATACAATGAACTTGAAGACCAAAAAATTCGTGGCTCTTTAAATGCTTCGCTTGAGAGAATTACCAAATGCCTTCCTCCTTTAGCGCTAGCCTCCTTTGATCTCAGCAATCTTTCAATCGGAGAAAATGCCAACTTTATTGCTAAAAATCTGAATGTAATGCCAAAGAAAAGTCTTTTAGCACCAAATATGCCAAGGAAAGATTTGATCAAAAAAGTGGAGATTTTGAAACTCCTGGCAATGACATACAAATCAGCTCAGCAAACAAACAGATCGTCCTGTACAATGGAATCTCTGCTTCAAAGCAAGAACAGATAGTGTCAAAATAGAGGAGGGACACCAAGGAAAGAGTAAACAAAATAAGAAACTCATGCCTTTCTTACTACAGATCGGCCTTTAGAAACAGATCAGAGAAAACAGATGCAAACTATTTTCCAAAATAAGCAGATTTACATGTAAGCACAATCGTGGCCTAGCTATTCTATTCCTATCTTATTTAATGTCATTTCAATATCAAGCTTTGCAAGCTATTGAAAATTAGAGTTATACTTGTTGGTAAACTTTTGATTGTTCACAAATAGTGGATCAAGTTATTATTATTTGTTTAAAGATTATTTAGAGTCATTGGATTATTAATGAAGATAAGGTTTGGTCTTTGGATTTTTGAGTAGAGTTATATTGTTTATATTATTTAGAATCACATTGTTGTAAACTATTAGTATAATGTATTGGTCATTTGTCTCAAGAAAACGCAATTAAATAGGGTCATGTTTATAATTTTATTTAGACTAGACAGGGCTCTTATGTTTGAGTCTAAACATGGTGTACATTGAACAGTGGATTGACTGATTAATTGTACTTCATTAGGCATAGCCAATTCTCTCAAAGATAGTAATGACCTCCTAAATAATTATTTTATAGCATCATTTTTTTTCTCAATAGTGATATCTAGAGCATCTACTTGGGATATTAAAGATGGTGTGACCTTAGGAGGGGAGTGTGGCATATCTCAATAGACAAATACAGATGCTAATGGATCTAATATTCTAATGTATTTTTTTGGATTTGATTGTGTGTATTTTTTTTTCATCAACGTTTCGAATCACACTCCGTGATTCATCATTAGGATGAAAAGAATTCCAAAGACATGAAAGATGTTGAGTTGCAGATTTGAGACAGAATATAAAGAGGAATCTGCAACTCAACATCTCTCATGTCTTTGGAATTCTTTTCATCTTGATGATGAATCACAGATTGTGATTCAAAACGTTGATGGGAAAAACATACACAATCAAATCCAGAAAAATACACTAGAATACAAAAGGATTGTGGAAATCTCATAGCTTGGATCTAATATTCTCAAATAATTATGAGTAGCCAGTCCCTCTATAATTTAATTTAAGGAGAATTTACTCTCATGTACATTTTTTGAAATCAAACATAAAATTCACTCTCATGTATATACACGGAAACTAAAGAAATTAGTGTTATAAAATGATTTAGTAATATTCTCTCTAGTCAATTCTAATTGTTGATTGACATATTTAATAGCCCTATTTACCATCCATAAGTGGTATCATCTATATTACATGGGAATAAGCAACAAGAAACGTCCTTGTGATCAATATGAGCCCTTATAACTAATGTTAAAATAACCAATATACTCTTCTACTTTGAATTACTCCACATGAACAATATTTAAGAAAAAAACTTTTAGGATTATTAGACAATCCATAGATATATCTTGCCAAGTCTAGAGCTAAATCACCCCCTCCTAACCATGTCTAAGTAGCAATTTTCCTTGGTGGAGGATTATTGATGTTTTATCTAATAGTTGTAGATGGTGTGACCACCATTTGAGTGATAATATGGTAAATGGGCATAGTTATAACATTTAGTTATTGGAGAATGGTTTTAAAAGTAATAATGAAATTCAGAGGAATGGATGGAGATTAAAAAAAAAATTGTGTATTAAATGGTGAGAGTATTTATTTCTCTTCCTTCAAAATTAATTGAATTTTATAGGCAATGTAGCTAAATTTGATGACATGATCTTATTAAAGTATTTTGATATCCTAGTCTATTGATTAGCCATAATAGGAATTAAGTTCCCATAAACTCACAAATTCACTCAAGTTGAATTATTAGGAAAAAGAAGGTTGGAGTTCAAGGAAAAGGGAATTTGTTCCCAAGATGAGAACTCAAGGCAGTTAAAAGAGAATTCTTAGGAAATTTAAGATTTGAGTTCAGGAGGGGAGGAAGAAGAAGATTTAATTGTTAGGAGAGAAACAAGAATACAAGACTTAGAAGTAACGTTAGAACGAAAAATCTTCCTTCATGGGAATTATAAAAACTTGGGATTGAGTACAATTATAAGAAAAATATACATCAAAGAGCTTGAAAGAGGTAGTATCATACTCATGTATGTTTACATCAAGAGGAGAAAGGAACCTGTGTATAGGGGATATTAAAATATAATCTATCTACATTATTGACATTACAAGGGAGGATTATACTCTTATACTTATATGTTGATAAAACTATTTCCTTAAAATAATTCTATAATGTAATGTCAAAAAATTCATACCTTTGAAATCATGTATTTCATTTTATAATAACTTTGATTTATATCTCCCCTAGTACATATGCAGGTCCATTCATCTCTTAACACAACCTTTCTCCACCCATGGTTCTAAGGTCTTGCCTCTCATGGTCTTTTTTTTATCAAAATCAATGTCACAAATGTATTACCCTTTTAATTTCTAGGTGTCTAGCCCTTTCCAAACATGAATAGTTATGGATGTCAATCTGACACATAGATATGAATATAACATTCTAATATCCCACAATAATTTATTGTTTAACAACTACTTATAATAGTTTTAACAACTCAAGATGAATTTGAATGGATATTTAGATCCCACATTACCCTCCTACTTCACATTTTGAATCCAATCTATCTCTTTTATTTATTCATATAATCTATCATACTCTCAAGCTCTCTATAACACTCTCTATAGGTTCCTAGAACACTTGTTTGGTATTAGTTCCTCCATGTGAGAAAATAAGTACTACATAAGCATTCCTCTTGAAGGTCTTGAGGTATTTAAAAACATCCCTGCCCCTCTTGACATGTCATCCAGAAGGTGACATTGTTCTTATTTTCTATACTCTTATCTTCCCCATTTTCTTATTGTTATTGTATTATCTTTTTGGTAGTCCCTTTGGCACCTTGATATTTCTATCATTATCATTGTCATTTATATTATAGTTTTGTATCATCACTACTCTTTCAATTCCAAGCACACTTAAAATGGGAGAACACACATTTTTTGTATATATATCATGGCTATCTATGGAGGTCGAAATACCCAGGTAAAGGCTTGACCATTCATGGCAAGCTCTTTTATAGCCCTAAAACCCTATGCTCTTATAATAAATTACATTTTTTCTATTACATATGTTAGCTGACTTGATTAAGTAGGTTTCTTAATACAAAACGCTAGTCTCTACATATAGAATTTGGTTCTTAGTCACATCTTTCAATAATTCTTTCTTCAAACTCATGAATTCTCGGCCTATTTATCGGTTAATATATTAGATCTAAAAGATGATTCATTACAATTGATCTTTGACTTCTTAATTTATCCTCTAGATTTCTCTCCACTATCAAAGGGGTTAATTAATGGATTCTTTCGATATGAGATATCCCTTGGAGATATATTAAGGAAATATGAACCTCTAAGGTTTTGGGTATCTAGGAATAGAGTTTTCTATAGCCATCCTCCTTACTCTGGGTTGTAATAAGGTAAATTAGCTCAATTATTCCTTAGCCGTATTTCATAAGACTAGAGATACATGTGAAACCTACATGCACAAGGACTGTATGTACCCTAGAATTATTTCCAACTTCCTTGCCTTGAAATAGAAGCTGGTTATGTCAATAATAAATTAATAAATATTTTAATAGGCGTTTCTTTTGAGTGCAGGGAACATCTGTACCCATGTTCGTCGTTTTGTTTCCGATGAAGAAATCCATACAAGAATGAAAGACAGAAGTAAGAATCCTCTTAACTAAGGTGGAGGAAATACGCCTGGGTGGCTGCTGCGATCATGTTTATTCAGCTGCCTAAGTATTTATTTACTGTAGTGTGTGATTATGAGTGTGGGTATTGTGCTTTTGAATTAGAAGTTTATGATACCGCGGCCGGCTCTCGAACCCAAAGTTCTGTGCTATAGTTTGGTCGGCAAGCTTGCCTCTGTTTATGTATTTGCAAAACGAAATACTATAAAAAAATTGTTCTCATTTTATATAGCTAGGTGAAGAGCACCAGTAGCCGTCATAGCTAACTTCGCGCATCCACAGATCTTAAACAATACATCGAATTTTGATTATTTTTTTTTGGTTGTCTTCGTATGCGACTTAACTTCTTAAACTTATTGATCTGGCTTTTGGGTAGTAACGATCCGATCTCTAGGGGTCGTTATGCGTTGAAAGGTCAAAAAGTGGTCATTTCAAAGTGTCGCCCGATACTTGACCTCTTTTGTGCCAATACACCAAAAGGCCAATATCCATTTATAAAATACCTAACAAGTAATATCTTTTTCACCTTTCTATAAAAAATAATTAACTTAAAACAAATATCATATGCATATAATTAAAAAGGAGATGAATATAAAAATGTTTGCAATGGGTGGTCAAAAAACATTTTGACCACCCATAACCCCCTTCCCGCGTACGTATGGTGGCCCCACATGGCACAAACTCCCGCTATCTTTTTTGCCCTAAAAACTTAGGGAAATGAAGGTTTTTGGTTGCATTTCCTCACTTGCAACCTTGTCTCTCCGTGGGCAGCCTCCTCTGCGAGCTCTTCTTCACTCGCAACCTCGTCTCTCCATCGGCGGCCTCCTCTGCGAGCTTTTCTTCAGTCGCAACCTCGGCCTCCTCTGCAACCTCCTCGTCGACTTGTTCCCAGGTAACGGTCACCCTACCTCCTTGCATATTGGATGTCCAATGATGGTTTTGCTCCTTCGCAGTTGCATTATGCTTTGTCTATTGATGATTTCTTCGTATGCAGTTTAGGGTTTTGTTTTAATGCTCTGTTACAGTTTAATAATGCTGAAATCCTGACACAGAATGGCAAAACAATTGAATATCTCTTCGTTTACTTCAAAACCCCTTCATTATTTTTCATTTCATTTTTTGGTTGCGCTGTTAAATAGTGTTTCTCTATTTATAATGTCGAAATCCTCACAGAGAATGGAAAAACAATTGATTATTGTTCATAATTGTATGAGACCCCTTAATTATTTATCATTTCTTTTTGTGGGTGCATTGTTAAATGGTGTCTCTCTATTTATAATGCCGAAATCATTACAGTGAATGTGAAAAAAATTGATTAGTGTTCATAATTGTTCGAAACCCCTTCATTATTTATCATTTCCTTTTATGGGTGTGCTGTTAAATGGTGTCTCTCTGTTTAAAATGTCGAAAACATTAGAGTGAATGCGGAAAAAATTGATTATTGTTTATAATTGTTCGAAACCCCTTAATTATTTATCATTTCATTTTATGGGTGCGTTGTTAAATAGAGTCTCTCTATTTATAATACCGAAATCATTACAGTGAATGTGAAAAAAATTAATTATTGTTCTTAATTGTTCGAAACCCCTTCATTCTTTATCATTTCTTTTTATGGGTGCGCTGTTAAATGGTGTCTCTCTGTTTATAATGCCGAAATCATTACAGTGAATGCGAAAGTAATTGATTATTGTTTATAATTGTTCGAAACCCCTTCATTATTTATGATTTCATTTTATGGGTGCGTTGTTAAATAGAGACTCTTTGTTTATAATGCCAAAATCATTAGAGTGAATGTGAAAAAAATTGATTATTGTTCATAATTGTTCGAAACCCCTTCATTATTTTTCATTTCTTTTTATGGGTGCGCTTTTAAATGGCATCTCTTTGTTTATAATGCCGAAATCATTACAATGAATGCGAAAATAATTGATTATTGTTCATAATTGTTCAAAACCCCTTCATTGTTTATCATTTCTTTTTATGGGTGCGTTGTTAAATGGTGTCTCTCTGTTTATAATGCAGAAATCATTATAGTGAATGTGAAAATAATTGATTATTGTTCATAATTGTTCGAAACCCCTTCATTATTTATCATTTCCTTTTATGGGTGCGTTGTTAAATGGTGTCTCTCTGTTTATAATGCCGAAATCATTACAATGAATGCAAAAATAATTGATTATTGTTCATAATTGTTTGAAATCCCTTCATTATTTATCATTTCTTTTTATGGATGCAATGTTAAATGGTGTCTCTCTGTTTATAATGCCAAAATCATTACAGTGAATGCAAAAATAATTGATTATTGTTCATGATTGTTTGAAACCCCTTCATTATTTATCATTTCCTTTTATGGTTGCGTTGTTAAATGTTGTCTCTCTGTTTATAATACTGAAATCATTACAATGAATGCAAAAATATTTGATTATTGTTCATAATTGTTTGAAACCCCTTCATTATTTATCATTTCTTTTTATTGATGTGATGTTAAATGGTGTCTCTCTATTTATAATGCCGAAATCATTATAGTGAATGCAAAAATAATTGATTATTATTCATAATTGTTGGAAACCCCTTCATTATTTATCATTTCCTTTTATGGGTGCATTGTTAAATGGTGTCTCTCTGTTTATAATGCCAAAATCATTACAGTGAATGCAAAAAAAATGGACTATTGTTCATAATTGTTCAAAACCCCTTCATTATTTATCATGACATATATACATATATAAACACACACACAAACACACACACACACACACACACACACACACACACACACACACACACACACACACACACACACACACACACGTGTGTGTGTGTGTGTTAAATGGTCAATGGGTGCGTTGTTAAATGACGTCTCTCTATTTATAATGTCGAAATCATTACAGTGAATGCAAAAATAATTGATTATTGTTCATAATTATTCGAAAACCCATCATTATTTATCATTTCATTTTATGGGTGCGTTGTTAAATGTTGTCTCTCTGTTTATAATGCCAAAATCATTACAGAGAATGCAAAAAAGATTGATTATTGTTCATAATTATTCGAAACCCCTTCCTTATTTATAATTACATATATACATATATACACATATATATGTATAAATGTGTGTGTGTGTTATTGTTGACATATAACAACCTTCTCACATACACATGGCACACACTCCTGCTATCATTTTGGCCCTAAAAACTTAGGGAAATAAAGATTTTTTGTGGCATTTTCATTGTTTGCTCTGCCTTCAATTTGTTAATATACTCACTATAAATAATATTATCAGGCATACCATATATTACTTCCAATAAATTTCATATGAGAAATACAACAACGTCATTCAGCCATTTACTCATTTGAGAATGAATCTGCATCTTAATACTATATCAACAATATCCACTTTTTAATCACATCACAGTTACATCTTCCACTCATGCATCTTGTGCTTCTAGCTTCTCTCCTTGTTATAAAATGTTTCAAGCTATGTACCTATGTCTGTGTATATATATATACACACACGACACCATTTTTTTTTGTTGAAAGATGTTCAATGATGTAATTGTTCACTATCTAATAGAATATCAACAATATCCATTTTTCAATCACATCACAGTTCACTATCTCATGCTTCTAGTTTCTCTCCTTGTTATATAATGTTTCAAGTTATGTACCTGTGTGTGTGTGTGTGTGTATGTATATATGTATATATGTATATATATATACACACACATCACAGTTACATACTGAACTCTGCATGGCTTTTTTGAGTTCTCTGGCTATATGGTTATTGTCTATATTATCATGCATACAGAAATAGAGAAACAATACCATTTTATTTTGTTCAAAGATGTTGAATGATGAGTTACAGAAATAGATTTGTTTTTCATCATTTATCTCAATGGCATTGAGGGTTTCATTTCAATGATCTGTCTCTCTATATATATTTATACGGTAGCATTTTTTTTTTGCTGAAAGATGTTCAATGATGGAATTGTTCACTATCTAATAGAATATCAACAACATCCACTTTTCAATCACATCACAATTACATATTTTACTCCTGCATCTCATGCTTTTAGTTTGTCTCCTTGTTATATACAATTTCAAGTTCTGTGGCTATATGGTTATTGTCCATATATATGTATACACATACATATATATACACACATATACATATATATGTATATGTATATATATGTGTGTGTACATGTATGTACATGTATATGTATACATGAACACACAATAGCATAATATTTTCTATAATGATGGTTGATTCGAGTTCTCTGGCTATATGGTTATTGTCTATATATATTTTTATATGTATATGGACAATAACCATATAGCCACAAAACTTACTTTAATCCACAACAGTTTCCTTATTCAAGGGCGGTCATTCAGATTGGTACACAATGAATAACTAAATTCCTTCTACGATCAATGTTAAATGTTATAAATCTTTCAATTTTATACTATTTTCAGTAAACCAGCATTTATTTCAATATAGTCACTATAAATAATATTAGCAGCCATATTGGATGTCCAATGATGGTTTATGCTCCTTCGTAGCTGCATTATGCTTTGTATATTGACGATTTCTTTGTATGCGATTTACAGTTTCATTTCAATGCTCTCTTACAGTTTACTGGGCCTATATGTTTTTTGTCCACACACACACACACACATACATATATGGTTATTGTCCATACACACTCACACATATACATGTGTGTGTGTGTGTGTGTGTGTATGTGTAGAATAAAGCTGAACAATTCGAAGCAATGGAGGTCTGCATATTCAATATGACATGAACGATTGTTTCCCACAAAAGTTCAAATTTGAAAATTGCTATCTACCACAGCTGAATGTGTTGCACATTCAAATTATATTATAAGACAAATTTTTCCATGTCACTTTCATTACAATCCAATTCATTGCATATTTCTGAGTTCTACAAATTCCCTTTACACGTTCCTTAGGTAACTATTTATTTGCAATATGTATGTACGTTATACATATGCATATGCATATGTATGTACGTTATACATATGCATATGCATATGTATGTATATGTGCATATGTGCAATTCTATGTGCATGTGCATATGTATGTAGGTGGATATGTATATGTATGTACTTATGCATTCAATAATGTATGGATGATTTGTTGTTACAACTTTACCCTACCCTCGATTATTATTGTTTTTTGCAAGCATGCTAGAGCATCGAGGGAAGGACCATACTTGTGGAAGATCATCATGTCAATGAAAATGTGTTTATTAACACACTTCAATTCTTTGGAGATTATGCCTTTAATACTTACATTTTATATTAATTTGAGTAGATATCTTAGGTAGTTATGCATTTCTTATTAAATGTGTTTCTTAACATACTTTAGTTTGTTTTGCATTTTGTTGTGATTGTTATGGCAGGCAATGATATAGGAGTCACTATGTCAAAGACAACAACCATTCCTCTCAAGTAAAGTCAATATGACTTCACTTTGGCAATGATCTAGTAGACAATGCAATTTGTGAATTGTTTATGTTTCAATTTCTGAATTGTTTGTGTTTCAATTTGTTTAAATTTCTCACTTAGTTTATATGTTTCAATCTTCTCTTTGTTGGACTTGTACTTTGGCAATGATCTAGTAGACAATGCAATTTCTGATTTGTTTATGTTTCAATTTCTGAATTTTTTGTGTTTCAATTTGTTTAAATTCCTCACTTAGTTCATATGTTTCAATCTTCTCTTTTTTGGACTTGTACTTTGGCAATGATCTAGTAGACAATGCAATTTGTGAATTGTTTATGTTTCAATTTCTAAATCGTTTGTGTTTCAATTTGTTTAAATTCCTCACTTAGTTCATATTAATGCAAGAAACACACTTAGTTCATATTGATCAAAAGGAAGTGCCCTATTTGAGAAAAAAAACCAGACAAAGAACTGTCGTATATTGCCTTAAAAGATTTCTTGTTAGATACTGCCAAGAAGGATAACTTGGTAGCTAACAAGATATCTTGTAAGGTAGTAGAAAATAGTTCTTTGTCTGGTGCCTTTTTACAAATGGGACACTTCCTTTTATCATTTCGATGCAATGACCCAGTAGATATATTACACACTACAATTTATATATGATGACTGCAATTTGAATACTTATAAGTCTTCAAATTTCTCACTATCAAAAGAGGACATATCAGTGGCATCTGAATAATTTGAACACTTATGTGGCCTTTTTTTATAGTGAGAAATATACGAGATCAATTCAACTGATATATGAGAAATATCACATCACAAAAAACAAACATATGAGATTTACAATAACACCATCAATTCATTGGAATATCCATCTGAGATATCTGAAAACAATGGAGTTCTAAACACATTACAAAATATGGCAATATGTCATTCTATAATCACATCACAGTTATATCGAAACTCAAAATCTGCTCTTCGGAGGGCTCACAAAATATAATTCATCATACTCGATCAATTCTCCATTTGGGTATTAAATGGAGGAGGTGTCACAAATCCAACCCCAACAGAATGTGGCCTACTAGGGTCTAGCCCAACAAAATTGTTTTCTTCGTTGGGAGGGGTTTGTAAGCAACTTGCTATTCGAGCAAGGAATGTTTGGTTTACACCTGAAGTAAGTTGCATGGTGTCTGAGGATCCAGGTGCAGTCCCAACTTGCATAGTATTAATAGTTGTAAAGGCTGGGGACAAGAGGTTCATCATTTCCATGAGAATTGGGTGTCAGATGGGTAGAGGTTGTGCGACTATGGCCACATCTTTTGTCCTCTTTGCATGCTTGGCTGCCTTTTCAGCTTTCATCCTCTCCTTCTCAAGCTTTGCTTCTGCATCTTTCTTTTCCTTGTCTTGTCTTCGAATGAACTTGTCTTGGGAATCCTACAATTTTTTGGCCTGTTTTTCCACCCTCATAGCCTCCTTTTCTATCGCTTCTGCTTCACGTTGTGCCTTCCTCTGTCTCATATGTTCTTTCTTTCGTTCTGCCAATTCTTCTTCTCTTTTCCTTTCAGCCTCTTTATCTTTTTCTCTTTGAATGTACTCATCAGATGTCAAGATCTGTGATTGGCTACTAAGACGTAGAACCCCTTTCCTACCTCCACGTGAAGATTGATTCATTCTCTACACTAGAAGTCTTAAGAATTTATTGATTTGCCTTGGCACTTGCTGCCCATCCTCTTGTTTGCATGGCACAAACTCAGGTTCATCTTCACTTATGTGAACTTTGTCTTCACAATCAACACCATCTTGCTGCCCCCAGTTGATTGCATTGGTGAAGTAATGTATCACATCTACTGGATCAATTTCTAGCAGACTTGGCATGGAAAGCGTTACATCATCACAGTTGGCTGCTTCTTGGGTCCACTCCGGTATGTCAGCTTGTGTTGGCAAAGACATGCCTGTTGATGTACTTTCAAAACCCTCATTTGGCTAGCTGGTTTGTGGGGGCAGACCTGCTTAGATAGTTTCTGGTGTCAAACTTGTACACTCAACCATTGCTTGTGTTCCGCTATGGAGCTCTAAAAAATCTTGAATGTCTTCCTCATTAAAACTAGCCAACCGCATGAAAGCTTCTGCTGCCATATACTCTAGTTCTTCATCCCTTGAAGCGGCATCATGTTTTTTTCCAACAGCTGGTTGTATATCAACTGCAACCTCAAATGCCTCACTTGGTCTCATATCATTCTATAATGCGTTTTAGTTAAGTGGTCAAATCCCTGTCCTATGGAAGCCACTGATTATATTAGCCAGTGTCAATGCTTGGGCAAAGGCCTTGCTCGCAAGAGTTGCCAACTTTTCCCTTCCAATTTCAATTTGTGGGAACTTTGAGATCCATTTACTCCTCTGTTGTTTGAAATAATTCTTGAAAGGTGAGAATACAGAGACATCAAGTGGCTGTAGTTTGTGGCTTGTATGAGTCGAAAGGGTTACCAAATCTATACCTATTTGCCTTACTTCTTCAATTGTCTTGAAGGCTACATGGCTGCCATGACCGTCAAAGATCAGTAGGGCCCTATGTGAGGGTGAAACTCCACTAGGGACTGAACGTGCAAAATGTTCCAACCAATTTAAGAACAACTCCTTCATCATCCATGCATGTTCTTGGACTGCCATGCATGCTCCTGGCTCGCAGTATGCAATGTAGTTTTAGATATGCCTCATAGATTTGAACAAATAAAATCCATGAATGCTGAAACCACATGCAATAACACATGCCAAAATAGTGATCCACTCTCTACTCTTCAAAATTAGGTGTGGTACACACCTCTACCCCAATTTGGTTATAACTCTCATTCCACAATTCCTCCCAGCTTGCATACCAGTCTCATCACAATTCTAAATCTGATTGCTACCATAGTGATTGAGGTTGTACATTACCTCCAAGTTGTCATAGAAAGAGGCAACAATATAAGGTCGAAGCATAATAGCCCTATCAGAGTCCACTCCTTTTGTTGTTCTCATCATCAAATCAGGGTGCGTTCGTCTAAAACCTGCCCACCATGACCTCCCTAGCATCCTATTTTTGAATGGATTAGGCCTATTCACAGTAATTTGGGCAACAGTTGATTGAAGTTGATTGATTTGGAGACTGTGACCAATTTCAGCCATGTCTTTGCACCATTGGACAACTGCATCCTCCTCCTTTGCTGATAAAATGGTGTGTGGACCCCTCACAGTTGTAGTTGTGGTTCCCATCAGCCATGCCCTCAAAGAGGCAATGGGGATACCATACTTGATTGATGTGCCTCTAAGAGACATGTGCCTTACTTCTATGCATGATATTGCCTCTTTCATGTCAGATATGCTCCATTTTGGTTTGGGAGCCTTTGAGGCCACCTGTACTTGTGGTGTTTCTGGAATAGGATTACAATCTGCAGTATGATGGTCATGTACAACAGCAGTTTCCACATCAGTTGCATTGTTAGGTGAATGGTCATCTACAACAGGAGTCACTGGGTCTTCATTTTGGACAAAATTATCTTCATCAGGGAAGTGCACCCCACGAGTGACTCTAATTGTTTGACGTCTAACGGACCTGTTTCCCTTTCTACCTTGTGCCTTTATGTTTAGTGAACTTGCAACAGATCATTGAAATGAAACCCTCAATGCCATTGAGATAAATGATGAAAAACAAATCTATTTCTGTAACTCATCATTGAACATCTTTGAACAAAATAAAATGGTATCGTGTCTCTATTTTTATATGCATGATAATATAGACAATAACCATATAGGCAGAGAACTCAAAATTCGCCATGCAGGAGTTCAGTATGTAACTATGATGTGATTGAAAATTGGATATTGTTGATATTCTATTACATAGTGAACATATACATCATTGAACATCTTTCAACAAACAAAAAATGCTACCGTATAAATATATATACAGAGACAGATCATTGAAATGAAACTATCAATGCCATTGAGATAAATGATGAAAAACAAATCTATTTCTGTAACCCATCATTGAACATCTTTCAGCAAAAGAAAAATGCTACCGTATAAATATATATATAGAGACAGATCATTGAAATGAAACCCTCAATGCCATTGAGATAAATGATGAAAAATAAATCTATTTATGTAACTCATCATTGAACATCTTTCAACAAACAAAAAAAATGCTACCGTATAAATATATATACAAAGACAGATCATTGAAATGAAACCCTCAATGCCATTGAGATAAATGATGAAAAACAAATCTATTTCTGTAACTCATCTTTGAACAAAATAAAATGGTTTTGTGTCTCCATTTATGTATGCTTGATAATATAGACAATAACCATATAGCCAGAGAACTCAAAAAAGCCATGTAGGAGTTCAATATGTAACTGTGATGTGTGTGTGTGTGTGTAGACACACATAGACATAGGTACAGAACTTAAAACATTATATAACAAGGAGAGAAACTAGAAGCACGAGATGCATGAGTGGAAGATGTAATTGTGATGTGATTAAAAAGTGGATATTGTTGATATAGTATTAAGATGCAGATTCATTTCTCAAATGATTAAATGGCTGAATGATGTTGTTGTATTTCTCATATGAAATTTATTGGAAGTACTATATGGTATGCCTGATAATATTATTTACAGTGAGTATATTAACAAATTGAAGGCAGAGAAAACAATGAAAATGCCACAAAAAATCTTCATTTCCCTAAGTTTTTAAGGCAAAAAAGATAGCGGGAGTTCGTGCAACATGGGCCCATAATGTGTCCGTGGGAAGGTTGTTATGGGTGTTCAACATATTTTTTGACCACCCATTTTAAACTTTATAATAAAATTTGCCTGGCCTAGTGTATATATATGTGTGTGTGTGTGTATAGCCAGTATATAGTCACTGTAAGTAATAGTATCAGACATACACATTATTGTAATGATAAATAATGAAGGGGTTTTGAACAATTATGAACAAAAATTAATTTTTTTTGCATTCACTGTAATGATTTCGGCATTATAAACAAAGAGACACCATTTAATAGTGCACCCATAAAATGAAATGATAAATAATGAAGGGGTTTCGAAGAAAATGAAGAGATATTCAGTTGTTTTGCCATTCTCTGTGGCGATTTTGGCATTATTAAACATTCTCTGTGAGGATTTTGGCATTATTAAACTATAAGAGAGCATTGAAATGAAATTGTAAACCGCATACAAAGAAATCATCAATAGACAAAGCATAATGCAACTAGGAAGGAGGTAAACCATCATTGGACATCCAATATGGCTGTTAATATTATTTACAGTGACTATATTGAAAGAAATACTGGTTTATATTATTTACAATGACTATATTGAAAGAAATGTTGGTTTACTGAAAAACGGTATAATTTGAATTGAAAGATTTATAGCAGAACATAGGGAATTTAGTTATTTTGTGTGTACCAACCTGAATGTGCGCCCTCGAGTAAGGAATGTGCAAAGGGTATTTGCAGAGCTCAGGAATGTGCAATGAATTGGATTGTAGTGAAAGTGACACGGAAAATTATGTCTTATAATATAATTCGAATGTGCAATGCATTCGATTGTGGTAGCTAGCTATTTTCAAATTTGAATTTTTGTGGGAAACAGTTGGTCATGTCATATTAAATATGCAGTCCTCCATTGCTTCGAATTGTTCAATTTTCTTCCATGCTTTGAATGAAACTTGGTTTTTTAAATTGGATTTTATGCAAATTCTTGGATATTGGGGAGCCTTACACCAGTTGTTGCAAATGCAGGTACCAAATGTAGATCCATTTAATGCATGAAACTGTGAAGTGATATTTGGAAGAATGTACACTTGAGTGTCTAAGAAGTCTACAATTGATTATTTTTATGTCATGCAATGCACCAATAGTTGTGCATATCTAATTGTAATTGGATTACATTTGTACTCTTAAGCCACTTGCATAAAGTGGCAAATGTAAACATTAAGTTTTTAAAAAAATAAAAATGTTTATTATTTGTGCAAGATGTTTTATATTAAAATAGGAAATGTACCAGTAGTTGTTTATTTTTTTTACTTTTTGGTTTTCAACTACTAATTCATTTGTGAACATGTATTGGTGTTAAAATAAATATTTACTGGTATTTTTTTATTTATGTACTGACAATTTTTTTTTTGTTTTGGGGGGTCAACATGGTATTAAGGTGACGGTTATTGGAACTTTTTCAGCTATTGGTACTCTTCCCCTAAAAGATATCTCTAGGATTGCTATTTAAATTTTATGGTATTAAATGTTAAATTAAATAATTTAATTATTTCTTCTTTTTTTTCATTTATTTCTGGTGTCAATAGTGTATTTCTTAAGGTTATATAATTTTATAGTCACATATTGACTTATAAATCTATCATGACCCAAATTTATATGTGTGGAATTAAATATAATATGTTATTAGAAACTTGTATTTATAGAGATGATCTAATTAAGTTTTATACTCTATAACATGTCTCATCATAATACCTAATATCTAATGTTTACAAACACTTATAAAATATTTGTTGAATCATGGGGATCATACTTTCTTTAGTATGACCCCTAATGGATTAATGAATTAACTTTATTTCGAAGAAAAGGATCAAATATGACAAGCATGCATTGATTCTAGGATGATGTGATGATGATGTAGGTTCCTTTATTGTTGCTTCACAAATTGAATCTAAATGTATGTTCTCTAATCATTCTTCATGGGATTCATTGCACTATAATTAGTCTTTAAATAAACCACTCTAATTTGTAATTGGTAAAATTGTACTTTAGTTGTCTCATAATAGCTTGTTGAAAAAATTGTACACAAAAGGTTTAGAATTTAAATTTAGATTTTAGAATGTGCAATTTGCATCCATGGACATGAAAGGTGATTTAGGTCTTTTCTATACTTGCATAATTAAATAAGGTTAATTATAACTTATTTAGGGCATGAGATAAATGTATAGGGACCCATGGTGTTACGATTAGATCATTTTCAAAGTTGAGTGTAAAATTTACCATTTTGCACACTAATGAATGTAATTAAGGACAACCCATTTGTTATGGGCTAAAAACATAAGAAAAAATGATATGAGTATGTAACTTTCATTATGATAATATGCCTTCACTTCAATTTGAATGCGAGTTGCACATAAATATATGTTAAAATAAATCTAGTAAAAATAAATTAAAATCCTTTCAAACACTTAAACAATAATCAACATGTATATAGTAATGGAACATGTATTTTTTCCATCTTTCATGAGAGCTCCATTTTGAGGACCCAAAAAAATATGATTTTTTAAATGAGCACTAAATATCGAAAATTTTAAATGAGCATAAATCACGACTTACTACTTTCTCTCTAAAACATAAGAAATTTGTATTAAGATTCTACCCATTATGTAAACTGATAAAAACCTTTGGCTGTGTAGATAATTATTATACTTTGTCAATAGCTCAATAACAAGAGACTCGATTATGTAGATAAATGTAAAAGAATAATTTTATTTCACAATATGAATGAGGTGTCAAAAGTATATATATAAATATAAAATACAATACAACGTACTCAACAAATAGTGTGATAATTTTTTTGCATATGCAAAAATGTGATTTATACAAATAAAATAGTAAATCTTAGATTGGTACTAGAAAAAGATCATAGTTTTCATGTAAGTATGTCGATGCAATCATAATCATGAACAAATTAATGTAGGTCTCCACAAGGTCTGTAGGTCTCCACAAGGTCTCACATTTGCAAGGGAAAAAATGGACAGCTAGATAATGGAGAAAGAGAAATAGAATTTTCTTAACAAAGTAAAAAAACATTCTTCCCTCTTCTAGCATGGGCACAACTTGAAAGTTGGTTAAAACAAATATTTTTAGACAATAAAAAACTTTGCATGTTTGCAAATTGTACCATCAGGATAAAGAAAAAACATTTAGCTTTTATAGGAAGAGATTTTTAAAAAGCATCACGCCTCTAGTAGAAATAGGGGATATAAGAAAAGTTTGCATGCAAATAATTGTTTTTAAATTAAACTTGAAAAAATTACCTACTAGGTTTTCTCTAGAATTCACCTCAATTCTTATACCATGTTCGAATGAGGAAACCGGTTGAACTACAAATAGGATTGCATAAATGATAATTAAAGGATAAATTGAGATTTATTGATTAACATAGGAATAGGCACATATATAACAAAGTAATACCAACTAGAATAAAATGTACTAATTAAATAATAGGCAAGAGATTGCATGCAAGATGTTTACACTGAAACAATCATTATAGCTAATCTTCTAGCAAAAGTATTTAGAGAAATATTCCATGCAAAATATTATACACTAAGACCCTCGTAAGTGTAGCTAGGAGAATGAAAAGAGAGAGTTGGGTACCGATAACAAGGCCTCATTAAATACTCAAATACA
This sequence comes from Cryptomeria japonica, assembly GCF_030272615.1. NCBI lineage: Eukaryota > Viridiplantae > Streptophyta > Pinopsida > Cupressales > Cupressaceae > Cryptomeria > Cryptomeria japonica. The sequence continues at coordinate 102,520,125 of NC_081414.1, forward strand.
AAGAGATGGACAAGGAGAAAACTCAAAGAGAACAACTCTTAACCAATTATTCCTAGCTTACAAATAGGAAGTTGCAATTGTAGATGAATCCAAATTGCAACAAGATCAAGATCAAGATCATAGAGACCATTGCATGATTACCTCTAGGACACTCTCGAATGCCTGAAATTGCAATTTGGTATTTAGTTTGTCCTAGACAGACACTCGATCTTTAGATATAGAAACTAATCATTTTAAGAAGATTATTGTTGTAGAGATGTGCTCCAAACTAAATAACCATTATTACACCCTCGAATTGGGATAATGCAAAAAAGTTAGAAACATCAGACTATTATTGGTTATCGGTTAGAAAAACAGTTACAAAACTTGATAGTTATTTAGCAACATTTAATCTTATATTTTTTAACTAAAAAAGCTTATTAACAAAGACAATAAAAGTTTATTTCAGTTCAATTTTTACAATTCACAAAAATTTCTTTAATCTTTACCATGTGATGCTTGCAAATCACTTACAATTTTTTAAAATAACAATAATAAAAAATAGCACAAGGAGAATGCAAAAAGGAGGACATGCAACATGGCATGCTAGAAAAAAAAAGGTTTTCATCTACCTCCATTACTAGTTGCCTTCACAAGAATCTGCCTTTAGACAAAATCAGTCAGAAATCATGCTCAGCAAGAGATGGAAATCGACCAACAAATAGATCAATCCAATGAGCTTGAACATCAAAAAAGATTGCGGCTCTTTAAATGCTTCGCTTGACAGAATTATTCCAACAAGTAGAAACTCGTGCACTTCATACTATAGATCGGCCTTTAGACAAAGATTAGAGAAAACACAAAAAAACAAACAAACTATTTTACAAACAACCAGCTTCACATATAAGCAAAATCGTGGCCTAGCTATTCTACTCCTATCGTATATGACATCTTTTCAATATCAAGCTTTGCAAGCTATTGAAAATTAGAGTTATACTCGTTAGTAAACATTTGATTGGTTATAAATGGTGGACCATTTTATTATTATAACTAAATTTTGTTGTTTATAGATTATTTATAGTCATTAGATTTGGATTTCTGAGTTTTTCAATAAAGAGTTGTATTGTATGCATTATTTAGAATCTCATTATTATAAATTATTAGGATAATTTGTTGGTTTAAATAGGGTCATGTTTATAATTTAATTTAGATTAGACAAGGCTCTTATGTTTGAGTCTAAACATGGACTACCTTGCAAATTGGATTGACTAATTCATTGTACTTCACTAGGCATAGTTGATTGTTTCAAGGATAGTAATGGTCTTAAATGATTATTTTGTAGCATCATTTTTTTTCTCAATAGTCATATCTACATTATCTACTTGGGATAAAGTTGGTGTGTTTTGAGGAGGGGAGTATGGCATAGCTCAATAGACAAATATAGATGCTAATGGATCTAATATTCTCAAATAATTAAATGTATAGCTAATTCCCTCTATGATTAAATTTAAGGAGAATCTACTCTCATGTAATTTTTTTGAAATCAAACATCAAATTGACTCTCATGTATATACACAGAAACTATAGAAATTAGTGTTATAAAATGGTTTAATAATATCTCTAGTCAATTCTAATTGTTGATTGACCTATTTAGTAACCCTAATTACCATCCATAAGTGGTATCATCTATATTACATGGGAATAAGCAACAAGAAACATCCTTGTGATCAATATGAGCCCTTATAACTAATGTTAAAAATGACCAATATACTCTTCTACTTTGAATTTCTCCACATGAACATAATTTAAGAAAAAAACTTTTAGGACTGTTAGACAATCCATAGATATATCTTGCCAAATCTAGAGTTGAATCACCCCCTCCTAACCATGTTAGAGTAGAAATTTTCCTTGGTGGAGGATAACTGATGTTTTATCTAATAGTTGTAGATGATGTGACCACCATTTGAGTAATAATCTGGCAAATGGGTATAGTTCTAACACTTAGTTATTGAAGAATAGTTTAAAAAGTAATAATTAAATTGTGAGGAAGGGATGGAGATAAAAAAGAAATACATATTAATTGAATTGTATATGAAATATAACTAAATTTGATAACATGATCTTAAGGTGTTTCAATATCATAGTCTATTGGTTGGCTATAATCAGAATTAAGTTCCCTTAAAGTCACAAAATCACTTGAATTGAGTTATTAGGAAGAAGGGAGTTGGAGTTCAAGGAAAAGGGATTATTTTCCCAAGATGAGAAACTCAAGGCACTTAAAAGAGAAATCTTAGGAAATTTTAGGTTTGAGTTGTGAAGAGGTGGAAGAAGAAGCCTCAATTGTTAGGAGAGAAACAAGAACACATGGCTTAGAAATAATGTTAGAATGAAAAATCTTCCTTCATGAGAATTATAACTTTGAATTGACAATTATGACAAAAATATACATCAAAGGCCTTGAAAGAGGTAGTATCATACACATGGATATTTACATCAAGAAGATAGAAGAACCTATGCATAGGGGATATTGAAATATAATGTATCTACATTGTTTAAATTAAAAGGGAGTATAACTCTCATACTTACATGTTGATTAAACTATTTTCCTAAAATAATTTTGTGATGTAATGCCAAAAATGCATACCCTTGCAATCATGTATTAAATTTTTGAATAACTTCGTTTTCTACCTCCCTTAGTACATGTACATGTCCATTCATCCTTTGACATAGCCTTTCTCCACCTGTGGTTCTATGGTCTTGCCTCTCACAATCCTTTTTATCAAAAAAAGTCTCAAATGTCGTAACCTTTTAATTTCTAGGTGTTTGGTCCTTTCCAAACATGAATATTTATGTATGTCAATATGACACATGAATATGAACATAGAAAAATCTAATATCTTGGTGCAGGATAATTTGTTTTTTAACAACTACTTGTAATAACAACTCAAGATTAATTTTAATGGATATTTAGTTCCCGCACTACCCACCTACTTCACATTTTGAATCCAATCTATCTCTCTTATTTATTCATATCATCTACCATACTCTCAGGTTGTCTACAACACTCTCTATATCTACATTTTCTAGCACTTAGTCATTAGATTTGGATTTCTGCGTTTTTTAATAAAGAGTTGTATTGTATGCATTATTTAGAATCTCATTATTATAAATTATTAGGATAATTTGTTGGTTTAAATAGGGTCATGTTTATAACTGTATTTAGATTAGACAAAGTTCTTATGTTTGAGTCTAAACATGGACTACCTTGCAAATTGGATCGACTAATTCATTGTACTTCACTAGGCATGGTTGATTGTTTCAAGGATAGTAATGGTCTTAAATGATTATTTTGTAGCATCATTTTTTTCTCAATGGTCATATCTACATTATCTACTTGGGATAAAGCTGGAGTGTTTTGAGGAGGGGAGTACGACATAGCTCAATAGACAAATATAGATGCTAATGGATGTAATATTCTCAAATAATCAAATGTATAGCTAATCCCTCTATGATTAAATTTAAGGAGAATCTACTCTCATGTAATTATTTTGAAATCAAACATCAAATTGACTCTCATGTATATACACAGAAACTATAGAAATTTGTGTTATAAAATGGTTTAATAATATCTCTAGTCAGTTCTAATTGTTGATTGACCTATTTAGTAACCCTAATTACCATCCATAAGTGGTATCATCTATATTACATGGGAATAAGAAACAAGAAACTTCCTTGTGATCAATATGAGCCCTTATAACTAATGTTAAAAATGACCAATATACTCTTCTACTTTGAATTTCTCCACATGAACATAATTTAAGATAAAAAACTTTTAGGACTATTAGACAATCCATAGATAAATCTTTCCAAATCTAGAGCTAAATTTCCCCCTCCTAACCATGTTAGAGTAGAAATTTTCCTTGGTGGAGGATTATTGATGTTTTATCTAATAGTTGTAGATGATGTGACCACCATTTGAGTAATAATTTGGTAAATGGGTATAGTTCTAGCACTTAGTTATTGGAGAATAGTTTAAAAAGTAATAATTAAATTTGGAGGAAGGGAAGGAGATAAAAAAGAAATACATATTAATTGAATTGTATAGGCAATATAACTAAATTTGATAACATGATCTTAAGGTGTTTCAATATCCTAGTCTATTGGTTGGCTATAATCGGAATTAAGTTCCCATAAAGTCACAAAATCACTCAAATTGAGTTATTAGGAAGAAGGAGGTTGGAGTTCAAGGAAAAGGGATTATTTTCCCAAGATGAGAAACTCAAAGCACTTAAAAGAGAAATCTTAGGAAAATTTAGGTTTGAGTTGAGAAGAGGTGGAAGAAGAAGCCTCAATTGTTAGGAGAGAACCAAGAATACATGGCTTAGAAGTAATGTTAGAATGAAAAATCTTCCTTCATGAGAATTATAACTTTGAATTGACAATTATGACAAAAATATACATCAAAGACCTCGAAAGAGGTAGTATCATACACATGGATGTTTACATCAAACAAATAGAAGAACCTATGTATAGGGGGTATTGAAATATAATGTATCTACATTGTTTAAATTAAAAGGGAGTATAACTCTCATATATACATGTTGATAAAACAATTTTCCTAAAATAATTTTGTGATGTAATGTCAAAAATGCATACCCTTGCAATCATGTATTAAATTTTTGAATAACTTCATTTTCTACCTCCCTTAGTACATGTACATGTCCATTCATCCTTTGACATAGCCTTTCTCCACCTGTGGTTCTATGGTCTTGCCTCTCACAATCCTTTTTATCAAAAAAGAGTCTCAAATGTCATAACCTTTTAATTTCTAGGTGTTTGGTCCTTTCCAAACATGAATATTTATGTATGTCAATATGACACATGAATATGAACATAGAAAATTCTAATATCTTTGTGCACATTAATTTGTTTTTTAACAACTACTTGTAATATTTTTAACAACTCAAGATTAATTTTAATGGATATTTAGTTCCCGCACTACCCACCTATTTCACATTTTGAATCAAATCTATCTCTTATTTATTCATATCATCTACCATACTCTCAGGTTGTCTACAACACTCTCTATAGCTTCCTAAAGTACTTGTTTGGTATTAGGTCGTCCATGCTACGAAATTAGTACTACTTAAGAAATCCTCTTGAAGGTCTTGAGGTATGTAACAACATCCTTGCCCCTCTTGGTGTCATCAAGATTCCAAAGGTGACATTGTTCTTATTTTTTGTACTTTTATCTTCTATACTTTCTTATTTTTATTGTACTATAAATTTTGTAGTCCCTTTGGCACCATGATATTTTTATGATTATCACTCATTTATATTATACCTTCATTTTATCACTACTATTTCAATTCTTAGGCACACATAGGATGGGAAAAAACACCTTTTTTTGTATATATGAGTATGGCTATCCATTGAGTTCAAAATACCTAAGTAAGGGCTTGACCATCCTTGGCAAGCTCTTTTGTAGCCCCAAAACTTTATGCTCTTCTAATAAATTATATATCTCTATTTGGAGCTTCTCACAAAATAAGGGTTTGAATTCCTTCCTTGTAATTCCATTTTTATTTATATCAATCTAGATTAAATTATTTTTTATTATACTTGAAATTCCTATTGGTATTTCTCTTTGGACCTATGTATAAATAAATGTGGGTTTTGGAGATTAAAGTGACTTTTCTAATAAATAGAGTCATAGAATCCATATGGATGATAGCATGTCATGCAGGTATCCTTTCTAGTGAGCTCTAGATTCTTCTATTTATAAATCTAAATTTATTTTTTCAATTCTATATTTTAATTTCCAATAAATTAGCATTTTCTTTCCTAGCTCATTCAATGTAATAAGAAATGTTAAACAAAATACTTTTTTCCTATTACATATGGTAGTTGACTTGATTAAGTAGATTTCTTAATACAAACCATAGTCTCTAACAATATAATTTGGTTCTTAGTCACATCTTTGATAATGCATTCTTCAAACCCATGAGTTTTTGGTTCATTTATTAATACTAGTAGTTAGTATATTGGATCTAAAGGATGACTCCTTACAAATTTAGGAATCCTTTTAGATTTTTCATTTTTTATCCTTGACTTCTTGATTCATGACTGTAACATGTTGCTCTAGATTTCCCTCCACTATCACAAAAGGTGTTAATTGATAAATTCTTTCCAATAAAAAATGTTTATAAAAAGACATGAGATATCCTATTGTCATCCTACTCTTTGTTGTAATAATGTTGTACTGGGGTAAATTAGCTCAATTATTCCTTAGGCGTGTTTCATAAGACTAGAGATACATGTGAAACCTACTTGCACAAGGACTCTATGTACCATAGAATTATTTCCTACTTCCTAGTCTTGAAATAGAAATTAGTTATGTCAATAATAAATTAATAAATATTTTAATAGGCGTCTCTTTTGAGTGCAGGGAACATCTGTACCCAAGTTCGTCGTTTTGTTTCCCCGATTCCGATGAAGAAATCCATACAAGAATGAAAGACGGAAGAAAGAATCTTCTTCACAAGGCCAATTCAATACTCGAAGCCCAATCACCATACATATATATATTACAATCCGGGCTCTACTTTAAGAAGCACAGTGAAGCTGTTGTGGTGTTCAAGTTTGAGAAGAAGAGCAATGGAAGGAAAGCATAATTATACGTTGAAGTTAGTCTGGTTTATGGTGGGCGTGCTTGGAGCTGCGGTGATAATAAGCAGCGGAGTAAATGCGGCGATATCGTGCTCAACGGTGACGTCGGATTTGAGTGGATGTCTATCGTATGTCACCGGCGGCTCTTCACAGCCGTCAGCCAGCTGCTGCAGCGGCGTGCGCACTCTCAACAGCGCCGCCGCAACTCCACCCGATCGACGAGCCGCATGTAGCTGCATTAAATCCATTGCAGGCGAGGTCCCAGGTTTCAGATGGGATAGGGCCGGCCAAATGCCTGGACAGTGCGGGGTTAATATTGGTTTTCCCATCACACCTAAATTTAACTGCTCCACGTAATACCCTTTTTCAATTATCTTTTCCCATTTATTTTCATGGCTGCCTTCGCTTCATCATCACTTACTCTTTGCCCATTTGTTTTCATGAACAGGATTAACTAAGGTGGGGGAAATCCGCCTGGGTGGCTGCTGCGATCATACTTCTTCAGCTGCCTAAGTATTTATTTACTGTAGTGTGTGAGATTATGAGTGTGGGTATAGTGCTTGTTGTGTAAGATAAAGGTAGATCTGTGTGTGGATGTAAATTACAAGTTTATGATACCGTGGCCAGCTCTGGAACCCAAAGTTCTTGCTATTGTTTGGTAGTGCAGCTTGATTGTATTTATGTGTTGGCAAAACTAAGATATTATTATAAGAATAAAGAAAAGTGTTACATTTTATTAGCGTAGAGCTGAAACAATGGCTACATAAAATGATTTAGACAAAACAACACTCAGTCGAATCTAAATAAATTCTCCAAATATTTTTTCATATGATTCATTCCACTAGAATCAGTGTTTACTAGAGCTATACATCAGTCGTCTTGTAATGGTTGATGAAAACAATTTTTAAAAGTTTTGAATTTATATTTAGATATTATAAAATTTTGATGTAGATCCATGAGCATAAAAGCAATTTAGATCACTTTCACATTCATGAATCTTAGTGAGATTAATTAATAACAAATTTGGTGTATGTGATAGAATTATGGAGATGGATGGTGTTAGGATTAACAATGGATAAGATCCTTTTACAATTATAATATAAAATTTATCCATTTTACATTCTTTTTGATGTGATTAAGAATAAGATAATTTTTATAGGTCAAAAATACAAGAGAAAATGACATGAGTGTATTTCATCATGATATTTTGCCTCTACTTTGGAAAATACATTTGACATTAAAATAAATTAAGTAGGCAAAAAAATTAAATATTTTTCAAATACTTAAAGGATACTAACATACATAAATTAATAGATCATAAATGTGGATCATATATTTCTTCCATCTCCATGAGTACTCCATTTTGGGGACCCACAAGAAAATGAATTTTTAAACAAATACTAATTGTCATGCATTAAAAAAGAGCATAAATCACAAATAACTATTTTTTTATCCAAAAAATAAAAAGAGTAGGGTTGAGATTCCACCTATTATGAAAAGATATTGTTTTTCTTACTATAGATAAAGATTTCACTTTGCAAATAGCACAAGGGTAAGGCTCTAAATATAACAAAAGAATAATTCCATTTTGATATGAATGAGTCGTCAAAGGTGTATATCTAGATATAGAATATGATCTAATTCAATAAATAATATGACAAAAGTTCTTTTCTTGCTAAAATATACTACATATAGATACAACAATAAATCTTAATTTGGTACTGGAATATGGCTAGAATTTTCATGTACCTATATTATTATAATTATAATTGTAAACAATATACTTGTAATAGTACATGCCATTTATAATTTGATCCATACTTGAATGAAAGGAATTGGAGGGGAGAAGGAAATATGAATAAGAATGATAAAAAAATCTAATATATTAGAAATATATCATCATATGATAACAATCTAAATATGTATGCTAGAGATAATCACTAAAATATGTGTAATAAGTTACCTACAATAAAAGAGAATCAAGAAATGAGGAGACCTAGAGAATATTCATGTAAATACATAAAAATGTTATAATCACTACCAACTAGTATAATTTAATGGTGCACAAAGAATGTAGTGAGAGAATATTAATAAAGATATATTAATCATGTAATAATAATCAACAATAACCTCATGAAATTATCAGTAAATGGTATGTATTAGAGAAACATTTAGGCACACATGTCCCTAGGATTACAAAATAAATAATAAATAAAAATAAGTTGCCATAAAAATAATATTTTTTTCCTTATAAGATTTTATCAATGTAACTTGTATCATCATATTAGGTAAGAATTGGCAAATAATCATATAATAAAAATATATCACCATATGATAACCACTAACCTTCTAACTATGCATGGTAATGATAATCACTTTCATATATATAATAGGTTTCCCACAATAAAGAAAAATAAAAAATTAAGGATACATAGATAATACTCATGTAAATACATAAAAATATAGTAATCATTAACAAATAAACATCATTTAAGGTGCATCAAGAATGTAATGAGAGATAATATTATAGTTCTAAGATACATTAGACATGTAATAATCATCAATGGTAACCACATCAAAATCTCACTAAATGGTATGTATTAGAGAAGATACCTTAAGCTTGTCTTCTTCTATGATTTCCCCATCTTGAATTTGAAATCTCTTGTCAAATAACTGAAATACATAGTTATGATACCCATTGTTAGGATTTAGACATACTCGAAAACTAAAAAATATTTTTCTTTTTGATAATTAAACTATTGGATAGGACCAGTCCCCTTTTCATTCAGAAAAATAAACATATATAGCAAGTTACATAATGTCAGGCAGACCATATTGTTAACTATCCCATTAGTTCACGAGCCTACCATTCAACAATGCCCTTCCCAAAATGGCCTGGTTTGAAATACAGGCATTTAACATTGCTATTACCAACCCTAATCTCTACTGATATCATCTCTAATTTTATTTTTTTCATCTTTGGTGTGAGAAATAAGGGGCATATTCGGAGATTCATGTCTCTTTGGCCTTATATTTTTCTTCCCTTTCACAACGTTCTAGCCTTCTTCCAGTATTGCAGCTCAATACTTCCTTATGACTGTTCATTGTGGCTTCTTGCAAGTCCTACTCCCACTCAAGATTACAAGAAATTTATGTGTCTACATTTCCTATGTTTGTTGGCTCAACTTCCCCTAGCACCCTCGTGTTTACACTGTGATAATCTCCCAATACTGAGAGTGGGGAAGATACATTCTTAGAGCCTTCCCATCCTACTGAACATTCAACAATAGTAGCCCTATCCCCCCTATTCCTCCCTTTTAAAGTATCTTCTGAATCTATATCCTTTTGCCTTTCAATAGTTACCTCACCTAAAGCACTCTCTGAAGCTATGAAGCTTTCTTTTTCAACCACCTAGAATTTTGGATCTTCCTCCTTCCAACATGAAGCCTGTTTTTTAATATTACTTTTGGTGCATTGAGCAGCCATATGACCTGTTTGGAAGGACCGTCTACATCTAAACAAAATAACCTTCATAATCCACATGTTGCACCCAACATCCATTAGCAAATTTCAAATAGAAATCTGTAGAGGGAGCCACCTTTATGTTCATTTCCACAAGAATACGAGCATAGGTGATATGAAGGAAATTGAGAGAATTCTCATCAAATCCCAAAAATTTACCTAACGTGTTTCCAAATGCTTCAAAAGAAGATTCAGTCCAAAAATGCAACGGTAAGTCAAGGGGAGTCTTACCCATATTGGTATCTTCTCGAAGGATTTAGAAGCTGATTTGAAAGAAGGATGCCATGGTTTCAGCAAGAGTGGATATTTATCTTCCCAACTCCATTGGTGCTTCCTTTTATCCTTTGCGCTATCGAAGAGTACCACAAAGAATCTGTTAGGATGAAGAATCGAATTGAAAAATAGTAGATAAACAAAATTAATAACACACACAACAATAAACGATGAGACACAGATTTATCGTGGTTCGGCAATTGCCTACATCCACAATTGAAGCAGGGGAACCAATTTATTATTCACTAATCTGTTTTACATATACATAGCTGCAACTAGCTCTAGCAATCAACTTCAAAAAATGAATTACAATTAGCTCTTAAAGAGCTTGCAAGAAGAATGTGAATAGCCAAGAGTTTTGGCGGCAACAAGGAAGGAGTCCGTTGGACTTCAACTTCCAACAATCTCCCACTGAAGGACAACGAACTGCTGCAACAAGTAGATTCCCCCACTTATTTCTGCTATCAATTATTGGAAAGGTCGAGAGAAGCTCGGTAGAAATCAAACTTCTCCCACTTAACCACTTTAGTGAGCACATCAGCTAGATTCAGGTCGGTATGAATCTTATCTACATGAAACTTGCCTTCTTCGACCATATGGCGAACATAATGTCTGCGAACATCAACATGTTTTAACCGTGGCTGAGATGTCTAATGTTTAGTCATAAAAATGGCACTACTGTTATTGCAAAACAAAGCAAAATTTGATTGCTTCAAACCCAACTCGCTGAACAAGAGTTGCAGCCATACCATTTCTTTTGCTCCTTCAAAAAGAGCTATATATTCAATCTTCGCAGTTGATTGAGCAACTGTATGTTGCAATTTAGAATCCCAACTAATCGCTGCCCCGACAAATGTGAAAGCATAACCAGAAGTAGACTTTCTTTTGTCTAAGTCACTAGCAAAATCTGAATCGGTAAACCCTTGCAAAACTGCCTTGTCCTTTCCAAACCATAAACAAAAATCAGAAGTACCTTTGAGATACCTCAAGATATACTTAACCGCCTCCCAATGTGATTTTCCCGGATTAGCCATAAATCTGCTCACCAATACCATGGCATGAGCAATGTCCGGTCGAGTAGACACCATAGCATACATGAGGCTTCCAACTGCAGATTTGTATGGAATTTTATCCATAAACTCCTTATCTTCTTGTGTTTTAGGACACAATTGAGAAGACAACTGAAAATGAGAGCCTAAAGGTACACAAACAGACTTAGCATCTGCCATACCAAATCTGTCCAAGACTTTTTTAATGTAGTCTTGCTGACATAGTTTGAGTTCTCTCTTTTTTCTATCCCGAAAAATAGTCATTCCTAAGATCTTCTTTGCTGCCCTTAAATCTTTCATGGCAAATTCCTTTGCTAAATGAGTCTTAAGTTCACTCACAATCCTCATGCTTGTGCCGGCTACGAGCATATCATCCACATAAAGGAGAAGAATGACAAATTCGCCATTAGGAAGCTTCTTGTAATAGATACAAGGATCAAACTCGCTGCGAGTAAACTTGTGATCAATCATGAATTTGTCAAATTTAAGATACCATTGTCGGGGGGCTTGCTTAAGCCATACAAAATGCGTTTCAATCTGCAATAAAGGTGTTCCTACCCCTTTTTACTGAACCCTTCCAGTTGATGCATAAATAATTCCTCATCAAGGTCACCATGGAGAAATGTCGTCTTCACATCCAGCTATTCAAGTTCAAGATCCCACACTACAACTAATCCCAATACTGCTCAGATGGTAGTCATTTTAACTATTGGCGAGAAAAAAAATTTGAAGTCGAGGTCTTGTTGCTGAGCATATCCCCCTTTACAACCAGTCTTGCTCGAAATCGTTTGTGACCATCGGCTTCATCTTTTAGTTTATACACCCATTTATTTCTCAATGCCTTTATAATAGCCGGAAGTGGCACCAAATCCCATGTTTGATTCCTCACTAGTGCATCCATTTCTTCGCACATTGCAGCGTGCCATTTATCATGGTCTATATTTTTACAAGCCTCTTTGTATGTTGTAGGCTCTGTTTGATCAGAGATGAGAAAAGAAGGTTCAACCTCTTCACAAAATAGTAAGTCATAATTAGAAAATTTTACAGGAGGTCGCCTCTGTCTGGTTGATTTTCTCAATTGACTCTCTGTTTGGTTAGTAGAATCATTTAATTTTTGTGATCCCAAGGCAAGCGAACATCTCTCCCATTTTTAATTTGCCTAGGATTTTTATTGACCTGTGGATTTTTGTCCACATTTGATGTTGTCAAATTGTGAGAACGAAGACCTTGCTCTGCCTACGTTCTGAGAGTGTGAGGAGAGCTAGGTGTGGTGGCACCATATCCCACTGCAAGGGGTTGTCGAATTTACAGAGAGTGGGAAGCTGTAGTGGCATCCTCCATGGTTTGTGTTGGAGGATGACCCCACGGTGGGATTGCAAAGGATAGTTCTGCAGGGGCGGCCCCGTGGAGTGGTATGCAGGTGGGGAATAGACAGGAGTGGGCCTGCGAAGGAGTTGGAGCTGCTCGGGGGTCGCGGGGAGTCTGCAGGGAGGGCCCGCGAGGTGGAAGGCATGTGGGAAGCTCGCGGGGAGTCTGGAGGGTTGGCAGGTCCCGCGTGGAGTGAGGGGAGGCTGCAGGGGATCCGCGGGGAGGAGGGGAGACTGTGGGGTGCGGAAGTTCCAGGGAGCCTACGAGGTGTGGGGACGTGGAAAGAGGGCCATGTGCAAGCTGAGGTGGAGATGAAGACCATTGAGTGGGTTGCCTAGCCAGTTGGGAATAAACGGAGCCAAAATTTCCTGCAACATCAGTGGTATTTTGGGGAGAATTTGCTCTATTCTTGAGACCCCCAATTTCAAAGTTACTCGAAGACCAAACATTTTCATCACTCATTTCATCATTCTCAGACTGAGAATTGTATTCAATAGATGTAGATGTCATAGGAGCTCCCACTGAATGAGAAGCCGGAGGCAGAGCGCTAGTAGTTGAATTCTGAAATAGAGACATAGGGACATAATCGGTCTCTGATTTATTTGCATCTTTCAGTGCGGGAAAGGAGGTTTCATGGAAAACTACATCTTTTCTTCGAACAATCTTTTTGTGAACTGGATCCCACAATCTGAAACCAAACTGCTCTTCTCTATACCCCACAAAGATAGATTTCAGCGACTTTGGATCCAATTTCGTTTGCTTTTCCTTGGATATATGCGAGAAGGCTTCACATCCAAACACATGAAGATGTGAATATGAAATCCTCTTCCCTTGCCATTCCTCTTTTGGAATACCAAAATCCAATTTAGATGATGGACTTCGGTTGATTAAGTACACTATTGTGTTACACGCTTCTGCCCAAAATTCTTTGCCTAAACCTGCATTAGACAACATACATCGTGCCTTCTCAAGGATTGTTCTATTCATCCTCTCGCCTGCACCGTTTTCTTGAGGAGTGAAAGGAACAAACTTGATTCTTCTAATCCCATTATCAGCACAAAAATTATCAAATTCATGTGAACAAAATTTCCCACTGTTATCGGTTTGTAAGCATTTAATCCTATGCCCAATTTGATTTTCAACTAATGCCTTGAAAATTTTAAATTTATAAAACACTTCAGATTTCCTAGACAGCATATAAATCCATACTTTCCTTGTACAATCATCAGGCAATGTTACAAAATAGTTAGCTCCTCCAATAGAGGTTACCTCGGTTGGTCCAAAAACATCCGAGTATACAAGCTCCAGCGGTGTTGTCTTTGTGTCACGTCCACCTTTCAGAAAACTGACTCTCTTTTGTTTGCCATAGAGGCAATATTCACAAAAGGCTAAGTCCACAAGCTTGAGGCCCGGTAGCTGATTTCTTGTATGCATAACATGGAGACCTTTCTTGCTAATGTGCCCAAGTCTTTGATGCCAAAGTTCCGCTTTGTTGTCCTCAATCACCATTGCAGCTCCCACTTCACCATGAGCCTTAAAAATGTATAGGCTTCCCACTTTGTTACCATTTGCAATCAGCATGGTACCATGTGTTACTTTCCATGTATCTGGGAGAAAATTAACATTAAGACCTTGACCAAAGAGCTATCCAATGGATATCAAATTCCGCTTCAATTTTGGGACATGGCGAACATCTTTGAGCTGTCATGTTTTACCACCTTCTAATGGCAGCAATACATCCCCTTGGCCTGTAATTTCACAAGCTTTGTTATCTCCTAAAAAAACATTGTCAAAGTGACCTTCATGGTAGTTGATGAATGCTTCAAGACATGAGGTAGCATGATAGGAGGCACCGGAATCAAGCACCCATGAATACAAAGTAGTGTCAGTTGTTGAAAGGATTAAAACACTTTCATCTTTATCATAGACTGTATTTGCTTCGCTGTCCCGCACTCTCTCTTGTGATCTTTTGAAATTTCTGCAATCCTTTTTCACATGACCTGCTTTGCCACAAAACCAACATTCACCATTTCTGTTTCTAGACTTCGATCTCTTTGCTGATTTCGAACGTCTATGGTAATTATTTCTGCCTCTATTATGACTTCTTTCTCTATTATCGGTGTTGACCACTGTTAAAGCTTCACCGGATGAAGGTTCATCATTCTTTCTTGTCAAATCCTCATTGAGAAGAGTAGCTGCTACATCATTAAAAACTAATTTATTTTTACTGGATATAGATGTGCTAACTGATGTTACAACACCATCACAACTGCTTGGTAAAGAACATAATAACAAAACAACCTTGCTCTCATCATCTTGTGTCATCCCCACCGAAGTCGCTTGACTAATCAATGTATTGAATTCATTGATGTGGTTTGCCATAGCACAACCTTCCTTCATTTTCCGTTTGTACAAGCGCTTCATAATAAAAACTTTATTTGCAGTCGAAGCCATTTCATACATGGCTGAGAGTCTATCCCATACATCTTTTGTTGTTGCATCACCCGTGACATTGAAGAGAACATTATTAGACAGCGAGAGAAAGATTGTTGCTCTCGCCTTCTTGTCCAATTTTACAAAATCTTCATCAACCATCCCAGCTGGTTTCTTTGCTATCCCTTCAAGCACGATTGAAAGGTCTTGCTTTATCAACAAAGACTCCATCTGCACTTTCCATAATTCGAAGCTCTAACCGGAGAACTTCTCTATCTTCGATTCTTCCATGATTCTGGAAATTCAAACACCAAAATCTAAACAACGATCTAACCTCGCTCTGATACCAATTGTTAGGATGAAGAATCGAATTGAAAAACAGCAGATAAACAAAATTAATAACACGCACAACAATAAACAATAAGACACAAATTTATCGTGGTTCGGCAATTGCCTATATCCACACTTGAAGTAGGGGAACCAATTTATTATTCACCAATCTGGTTTACATATACACAGCTGCAACTAGCTCTGGCAATCAACTTCAGAAAATGAATTACAATTACCTCTTAAAGAGCTTGCAAGAAGAATGTGAATAGCCAAGAGTTTTGGCGGCAACAAGGAAGGAGTCCGTTGGACTTCAACTTCCAACAGAATCCACGAGCCCTGGGGAATATCTATGCATCCCCATCCAAAATGGGCTTCCAACGCTCTAAAATCCATTTGTGTAATTCTCTCGGGCTTGGCCAAATATTCTTAAACCTCCCAATCAATTCCCTTAGGGCAGGTCCCCATGCGGCTACTTAGCTTATTTTAGCTAGCAGCCGCTGCTCAATTTTTTTAGCATTAATTTGTGGAGCTGGTGGCCCCATGAATGTAAAATTTTGCTGCTTATAAAATAAGCAGTCATCTTAAATTGCATTATTAAAAGAAATATCTAATGCTAATTGGTCACATAAATTGTGGAGAAAAAATTGGAAACAAATAAAAAGAGGGAAATTTTTTTAGAGAGCCACATGTCAATCTTCTCAATAAGCAGTTGTTGCTTATTTCCAGGCCCCCCCCCTTTTTCAAAACTTATTTTTGAGTTTAAGCGGCTGCTGCTCCACTTAAATAGGAAAAGATTCCAATTTATCCTTTCCTCTTAATTAAAAATTTGCATGGGAACACTCTGGCTGCTTAATTTTAAATAGAAATTGCACTTAAGCAGCCGCATGGGGACAGGGGTTACTAAGAGAAAAAGTTCAGCTTGCTACTTCATGCCCGGTATCTCCATCTAGACATATAGTTGGCTTGGCTTCAAAAGGCAAAATACTCATCTTTCCACTTTCTGCTCCAAAAAGACCGAATCCCTTTGCTCCTTTATACCCATTGGATCCCTTCCCATTACCACCATTTTGTTCAATCTTGAGGGATTTCACACTGTTCTACTTTCAAAATGACTTTTCCTTTCCTTTTGTATCACTGCACACGGACGGCATACCAACACCCCTCTTTTTAGTTTGGGGTTTACTAGGTTAATCAAGATATAGGGGACACCTAGTTCCATCCTTAGACGTCTTCCCCTGTTTTGACCTCTACATGCTATCGCATATAGCAACGTTTCTAACCCCACATCCTTTTGAGCAAGTAGTCCTCCGTAGGGGGTAATCCTTCCCATCTCTATCAGACAATGGGAACAACCCAGAAGCAGACATCTCAGTCTAAGGTGCTTCTGAGGTTCCATTATTTAAGGAAACCCTAAATCCACCCTTCTTCCGCAGATCCAGATTTCGGGACTGTTCTCTACCACAAGAAATTCCAAAGCCACTGCTAAAGCTTAGAGAAACACAGATGATGGAACTTGAAAAGTCCTTACCCATATTCTTCGTTGCCACAGCTCGACTATGGTGTTGAACAAATTAGAATCCTCTGCCTCTCACCGTGGGACAGAAAAGTTCATCCCCCATGCCATACGATCCCGTAGTAGCCTTTGCCTTCAATCTTGGGCCTCCACGCACTACAACTGTCCACATTGGGTGCTACCAGTTTTATAGAGCGCCAGAATGTGGAAGCTTCGCTAAAACCCCACAATTCAGAAGATTTCAAGGACATGGCGGCATTCTTGATTGTTACAAATACTTAAAAATGAACTAAATATAATAAAAATATTAAATATAATAAAAAATAAATGTGGTAAAAAATAACCAATCACAATAACACAAGGTTTTAATGTGGCTCACCTAATGTGGGCTACATCCATAAAGAAACAATCATCTACTTTCTTTCTATATACGAGTGAAGAGAAAATTACAATATTGATGATATTTCACATTGCATAGCCACTTATTTATCAAGTCTTTTTAGTGGTTTACAAAGGTCATCTTATATGCTAAAACAATATCTGACTCCTTTATTAATTAATGGGCATTTTTTTCTTTGGGGGGATTGAATATTTATGGATGTTGTTGTGACACATAAATATGAACATAGCATTCTAATATCCCGCAATATAATTTATTGTTTACAAAATACTTATAAGAGTTTTAGCAACTAAAGAGGAATCTATGAATAACAATGATTGGGGTCTTAAAAGGTCAATGTGATGATATTGTGCTCAATGATGACGTCAGATTTGAGTGGATGTTTGTCCTATGTCACCGGCACCTCTTCACAGCCGTCGGACAGTTGTTGCAGTGGCATTCGCACTCTCAACAGCATCGCCGCAACTCCACCAGACCCAAAACTACAGAAGTGATGATAACATACATTGTGCAGCTATACATTAGTCATCTTATAATGGTTAATGAAAATAATTTTGAAGTTTTTTGAATTTATATTTAGATATTAGAAAATTTTGATGTAGATCAATGAGCACAAAAGCAATTTAGATCATTTTCACATTCATGAATCTTAGTGAGATTAATGAATAACAAATTTGGTATATGAGATAGAATTATGAACATGGATTGTGTTAGGATTAAGAATGGATAAGATCATTTTCCAACTTCAATGTAAAATTTATCTATTTTACACACCCTTTGACATGATTAAGAATAAGATATTTTTTATAGGCCAAAAATACAAGAGAAAATGACCTAAGTATGGCTCATCATGACATTTTGCCTTTACTTTGAAAAATACATTTAACATTAAAATAAATCAAGTAGACAAAGAAATTAAATATTTTCAAATACTTAAAGGATACTAACATACATAAATTAATAGATCATAAATGTGGATCATATATTTCTTCCATGTCCATGAGTGCTCCAATTTGAGGACCTACAAGCAAATGAATTTTCAAACAAGTATTGTCATGCATTTAAAAGGGGAGCCATCTATTATCCATACAAAATAGCACTTGATAAAAAACACAAAATCTGCAAATAACAATAAATTTTTTATGTAATTTCTACTTGTTCAATCCTCTTAATCTTCCTTTTTAATGTTGTTTTATAGCAAAAAATCTGCTGCAAAATAAATGTGTTATGTCAATTTTTGTTTTTGATAAAGTGTTGTCTTGTATGGAAAATAGCCATTGCCTTTAAAAAGAGCATAAATAACAAATAACTATTTTTTTTATCTTAAAAAGTAAAAAGAGAAGGGTTAAGATTCCACCTATTATGAAAAGATAATTTTTTTTATTGTGTAGATAAAGATTGCGCTTTTCAAATAGTACAAGGGTACGACTCTAAATATGACATTGAATGTAAAAGAAAAATTCCATTTTGATATGAATGATTTGTTAAAGGTGTATATCTAGATATAGAATATGATGCAATTTTATAAATAATGTGAGAAAAGTTCTTTACCTATGCAAAAATATGCTACATATAGATACAACAATAAATCTGAATTTGATACTAGAATAGGACTATAATTTTCATGTACCTACATTATTATAATTGAAATGATTAACAATATACTTGTAATAATGCATGCCCCTTATAATTGGTTCCATACTTAGATGGGAATAGGGGGAGAAGAAATATAAATAAGAACATGATAAAGAATCTAATAGTAAAAATATATCATCATATGATAACAATCTAAATATGTATGCTAGAGATAATCACTAACATATGTGTAATAAGTTACCTTCAATAATGGAAAATCAAGAAATGGGGAGAGTTGGACAATATTCATGTAAATACATAAAAATGTTATAATCATTATCAAATAGTATAATTTAATGGTGCATAAAGAATGTAGTGAGAGATAATATTAATGAATATATAACAATCATGTAATAATCATCAACAATAACTTCATGAAATTATTAACAAATGGTATGTAAATTAGAGAAACATTTAGACACATATGTCCCTAGGATTACGAAATAAATAATAAATAAATATAAATTAACCTCAGATTAACAGTGTTTTTCTTGTAAGATTTGATCAATGTAACATGCACCAACATATTAGAGAAACAATTACAAATAATCATATAATATGAAGTGATCAGGTGATGCGATCACCTAGAGAGATAGATATAGAATTCAATAAAGCCTATTATATTAAAATTATGTCTCTCATAATCATATAAATCATAAATATAGTATTGATAAAATAAGTGTTGTAATAAATACGCTAGCATGGAATTCCTTAAAAAATTATTTCAATGTGTAGTACAATCATGAATATCATTGTTCTATGTTAAGTATTGAAATTTAGACTTAAATTTTGGCTAACTTATTAAATATATATTTTTAAAAAAATTATAATTCGTTGAAGGAGATAATAATTGATTTTTACACAAAAGTCAATTAAAATGTGATAATATTAGTGCAAGTCTTTTTTTAATATTATCAGGTCTATGGATTCAACTTCATTCAAATGGAGATATTCTATTACTCCTTATAATGCAAAATATGTTTCAACTCATATTATACTATTTATATTTTGTATGAATGTTTTTTACAAACACTTATAAAAAATATACTAAATATACTAAATTCTAAGTGTCATGTTCTCTTTGGTTAATCACCAAATAGATTAACCATGCATATTTGGGCAAAAAAATCAATAACAATAAGAAATTATACAATTGTTATAATATGATATAACACATTCCAAAAATTTGAAAAGAGCATAGAACGTGACTTTTAAAAATTATTCTCCAAAAAAGAAAAAAGAGTAATGTTATACATTCCATTTACTAATAAAATTAAACTACATGTAGGTGTTTTCACCCAACCCAAGAGCCAATTTGCAAAACATCCTCCACAACTACTTGAGAGATTCAACACATGCAATTGTATTAAGAGGTGAGTACAAATGTACAAGGAGCCTTGCTTAAATAGGCAAGAGAGGGTATGAGAGTATACAAGATTTGGACAAGTGTCTCCATTCGGAAGAAGAATAGTTAGAGTCCAACTATAACAACTATCCACAAACTCTAAATCTTTTGATGAAGAAGCTTTCCACTTGGGTACCAATTAAAAACATCACAAACTTCCTATACTATGGGAAAGGGGTATGATTTTGATAAGGAAATCTCAGATAAGGGAGACTCTCATTCTATCCCATCCAATGAGTTTGTCCCAGATTCCCTAAGCCCTGGCTTTGCCAAAAAGGGCAAGGATCCTGTGCCCCAATGGTCCATTGCTAAAAACAGGAATTTTGTGTAATGTCCCCTTTCTAGCACACATTGTACATGATGTTTTTGTTAGCTTATTTCTCCATGGTTTCATAGGCTAACTAGGACATTTAAGGAATCTTGATGATACTTGGCCTAGTCTGTTTTAGTTGCAAGCATTTCTGAGGTGTTTTGATGTGTTTTTGTGATACTATTTATAGTAAGCCAATTGGGCCAAGGTTGAATCATTGGTGATAGTATCATATCAATGGAAAATATTCAATATCGACTAGAGAGTATATTATCATTGATATGATTTATTTATGTATTGATAGTTATATTATAATTAACTTTATTAATGTGATACTATAGTTAAGTGGGAAATATTTAAATAAAAAGGCACCCCCTTATTTAATAACACATCAAAGACATAAAATGTAAATGGGGAGCTATGTTATTTATCCCATAATGGCGAGTTTAGTGAGTGAGCTCTTATATGGGCATTATAAAAGACTTCCAAGAGCTCATTTTCAGAGATGTTGGGTTATGTGATAATTTGATATTGGAATTTCTCCATAGTTGCTAAGTAACAATGACAACCATTTTTAAGGATGAAAACCCTTGGGAATTTGTGGGTTAGACAAAAACCCAATTCCACATAGAGAGGTGGATTAATCCAAAATTCATCATTGAGCTTAATTGTAGGTTTGGAATTAGTTTGAGCTTCAATCAACTAGGGTTTGACATGGATTTTGTAAAGATTTTATAGCTTTAATGAATAGTGACATGAATAGGACCACTGCAGTAATTGTTATAGCAATTGCTATTGTAAAGGGTGTAAAATTAGGGTTTCCACCATAGAAGGGTAAAAACCACTAATTTTACCCATTACATTCAATATAGGGGTGAATCTAATAGATTTAGTCACAAACCAGTAATTATAAGGACTAAAATACATATTGTTTTCAAGGGAATGATGTTGATTTGACCTCTTTCGTGAGTTGAAAATTTTGAAATTAGGTTAATTGCTAAAAATGAAGATAAAAATATAGAAACAATGAGCTACAATTGTCAAATTGAGGCACGCACCTGGATCTGAGTAGTAAATGCAGATACGGACCCAATCCCCAAAAAAGCTCAAAAAATGTTAGGACAGGAGTACTCATCGCTCTGGTCCTCCTAACTTTTTGCACACCAAAGAGGGTTGTTTCATCTCTACAAATAATGCCTATTCTGAAGATCACAACTCCTTACCTATTTGCTGCACACAAAAAGAAAGGGAAATAGGTTGGGAATAGGGGCTTGCCTCAGTCAAACCCCAGTTTAGGAATTAACCTTGATTGAAATATTGCAAATACTGAAACAATTGATGGGAGGGTATACCTCATATTTGCAATGACTGATGATGATGCTTTGCTTCTTGAATGTACTCACATATGTTGTATGAAATGGCATGAACATGACAAAACCCTAATCACGCACACATGCTTGCAAAATGAATGATGTAATGTTGCTCCACAATTGATTAATGAAGAATGCATCTTGAAGACCTTTAGAGATGCTTGATGATGAATATTTCAATGCTTGAGCACTTGATGATGATAATTTTGCCCTTCTCTTATGATGTCTATATATGAAATTGAGAGGGGGAAACCTCCTTATATACTTTCCCATCAAAAAATGCATTAATTTCTTGGCATAGGCTGAAACGGGGAGAGATTTCCTACTCATTTTTAAAGATGCAAGAGGGGCCTAATTAAGTGGGACCAAAGCATGGCACTCTGGTCCCAATGAGGACCAAAGCACCATGCCCTAGTCAAATCCCTTTTTAGGGTCAGGACAAGGGGTTTATGCAATGTGTGAAATGAAAATGTGGACCAAACTGTAAGGGACAACAATTTAGGACATTGTTGCTAAAGTACCAATATAGTAGCCGTTACAAAATGTGGACCAAATTTTAAGGGACTATAATTTAGGACGCTACAGCTACAGTACCACTATAGTACCCACTACAGTGCTTGCCTCCATTGTTAGCCTATTGTTGGTTATTCATTCAACTTTAAAGACTTATTTGGGGAGGAAGCCTCAAACCTAGGGATTCATGGTTACATCTCTATCTTAGGCGACCATTCTTGGTGAAGATTTAAAGCTTGTTTTGGGCTCTTATTTTCTATTATCATTCTTAGATGTACCCAAATTTGTGTTGAAGGTGTTGACAATCCATTTCCAACCCTATTCAATTCATTGTATGTCGTTTCATCAAGTACGGATTAACAGGTATGTAATAAACTAGTTGCATCCTTGATTAGTCGCTAAAAAGTGCTCCTTGTAATGAAGTTATCTGTCTGACACAAGTTGTAATAGTCATAAATAAATCAACCCCCGGTTCTTATTTTTCTTTTAAAAGTTGTTATTCCTTGGATCCCTACTGTTTGAATTTGGTGCACTGTTAGTTCTTTATTTCTTTGCAATATCATGTGATTTGGAATGAATCATCAAATCTAAACTCACAAAAAATAAAGAACTCAAGAAATCAGACCATGTATGCAAACTATTTGACCAAATGTCAAGCAACAAAAACTAAAAATTAAGAACAAAACTTGAAGGGGGTTCTTACAGTGGTATCATAGCTAAATTTCCTCCCAACCTATGGAGTTTAGTGTGAAATTCACAAGTTTATCTCAGAAAAAAAATGAAGCCAAGTGTAAATAGAAAAGTGATATTTTCTCAAAAGAGTTCAATGATACGTTCAATGGTGGTCAGTTAAGGGACTTGCAAAAAGAAAAGGAAGTAGGAAATTGGCTCTTTTTAATTGGATTACAATTGGAGTCCATGAAATTTATTGATGGTGTTCTCTATAAGTTGGAGGAATTAGACTCATATTTGTCCAAAGTAGACTAGTCAGATTGGAGGCTTTTAAATTGGGCTTTGCAACTCTCAATGCTCGCTTTGGTCCAGCACAAGTTTATAGAACATCCACATAAATACATTAGACTTGCAATTGCTTCATGTCTGAGTGGATTACACAAATAAAAACTCTTGTAGCATCCTATTATGATATCAATGTATTGAGGAAGGTTTTGTAGATGATTGTAAAGAGCTATCATGGGTTACAATATGTCAAAGGTCATACCTTTGGAAAGAGGGCTGAGATATTAGAAACTATGACAAGAGTCAAATTATTCAACATCATCATTGATCTTAAATGTAATGATATGATTCTTCAAATGTTTCAATGCTTCTTAACTGAAATCAGGAAACATCATCCAAACAATGTAAGAGCTTGCATGCAAACTATTATGTCTATAATCTTAGATGAGGATGATGATATCTGCAAGAAGTTGCAATCAAACTTGTTGGCCTTGGAGGAAGGAGCGAGCTATATCACCTATTTCTTATGAGCTCTCCAATAATTTGGTTGAGCATAAAATTGAGAAGTTCAAGGAACTATTGATTGAAGAGGAGCTAACTTCGTTGAGTTTACAAGGTTCAGGATCTCCAGAGCAAGAACCAAATGAGAAGAGAGAGTGTTTTTTTAACATGTCAGGAGATTTGGACATCACAAACGTGGAGTTAATGAAAAAATATCTATTGTAGCCAAGTAGTGTTGAGGTCAAAGATACAAATGTGAAGGGTGCCTTGACCCATGAGGAGCAAGATTCAACAACAACATTGTATAAATCTAAAATTGAGCATTCTAGAAGCAAAAAAGATAATGGCATCCAATCAGCTAAGGATGATATTATGGATGAAGAATCAATTACCACATGTGAGGGGTATACAAAACTCTTAATTGGTGACTTGCAAATTTTTATTGATAAAACTAGTGAAGAGAAGAACTCCTTTAATGAATCCATATATGATCATAGTGGTGTTCAATTATTACTACATGAAGAGTGCATAACATCATCTAGAGATGCAATTAGGTGTGTTAGTGAAAATATACCCATAGTTGAGGACAAATTAGAAAATTCTATGTGTGATAGTCCTCCTTTAGATGAATTTGAACAAAAGCCTTTAGCATTGCAAGATTTGAAGGAAATATTATTGGTCATATAGGAGAAGATTGTGAAAGTATTAACAAGGGCAGATGATTCTCACAAATACATTGAAGATCTTATTTTAA
Source organism: Cryptomeria japonica (assembly GCF_030272615.1). Lineage (NCBI taxonomy): Eukaryota > Viridiplantae > Streptophyta > Pinopsida > Cupressales > Cupressaceae > Cryptomeria > Cryptomeria japonica. The sequence continues at coordinate 102,545,106 of NC_081414.1, forward strand.
AAACTCAAACTAAGGAGAAACAAAAAGGAGTTGCTAGTGGAATCACTAGTACTCAATTGTGCTCAATCAAAGAAGCATTTGAAAAGATGAAATTAGATTACTTACAACTATTAATGGATAGATCTTTCTATCAAGTTTGTAGAAGATAAGGAAAAAAAGGTTGATGATCTTTGCTACCAGTTAAGTATGCCTTCAATTTCTCTCTATACAAAGTAGAAAATCAAATATCTACTACAGCTATAACCATGGAACAAGAAGTTGGTACAAGGGAGAGGGAGCTCAAAACAATAGTAGAAGGGATTGATGAGTTCCTCAAGAGGGAAATGGGGCACCATGATTCCAAAGAGATCCAACATGTTGATGAAAGGATTGAAGAGCTTCACAAGGAAATACCTTGCAGCTTTGTGACATCAATGAAGATTTAATTGAGGCACCACCACCTCTAATCACCTGGTAAGGACATGTGACAAGTCAAGGTTTGGTAATGTTTGATGAGTCCAAAGAAAGAATAGAGGAGGAGCCCAAAACACTGGTTTGGGACAACAATTGATTACTTTCCCATTCTCATGAGTTTGCAACCTTTACTCATGGAATAACTAATGAAGAGGAGTCTACAAGTGTTGGTACGCAATGTGCAAGTGTTGTCCATTATATTTTTAATGAAGAGGTACTTATAAAGGTTGAAGACATGACACAAATGTATGACAACAATTCTTATTTTTATAATAGCGGTACTATTTTTTCACATCCACACAAGGTAGCAAATCTTTCACATGAGGATGATGGTATTATTTAGTCTTTCTATGTTGGTACTCAAGCTGTGGGTGATCAACATGACGTATATATTGTTAATCCAAGCCTCAAAAAAATATGATTTTGTTCATCAAACCATGGAATATTTTGAAGGCACAGAGAAAGAGGATGAGAGCAGTCCCAATTTTCCAATCATGGATAGGAGTTATAATTTTCTTTTTTCTCAATATATTGCAGCCTCTAGTTATGAAAAAATTAATTCTACCATTGGTGGTACACGGGGTGCAAGAATGGGACATGATAAATTTGATGATGCATCTGATCATAGGACTAGTTTTTTGCGCTTTGCAATAGCTGATATAGATCAGTGCCAATTTTAGTTGAATGAAGGTTGGCAAGAAAGAAAAAGGCAAACTAAGTTGGTGGCTCAACGAGCCAAGTTTCATCCTTAACAAATCTATGATGCTCACTATTTCATGGATGGTGGGAGGCAAAGGTTTTCTAGTTTTGAAAATTCACTTGATGTTGATCATTTCGTCAGTAGAGATGTTGATTTATTTGATGACATTTGTAGTGAATCGGCCACTCAAGCGTTGTCTTTAATGGGTGATGAAGGAGTCTATAACTCATTTTTAGAATTATCATCGAATACATGATATGACAACTATTTATTTACTAGTTGGTGATTTAATCATTATAGATTCTTTAGTGGTTAGTGGTTATCCTATTTGGGTTTCCATTGCACTTTTAGATTTTGCAAGGTCTACAACATGTATTGAGTTGCTTGGGAGTGTGTGGAGACATGTCTATTTATTGGATTTTGCATGTGAGATAGATATATTTCCTACACAAGGGTTTGGTGGCACCTTTGAAATCACTCTTATTGTTGGCCAGAGTTACAACAACAACATTTGGTGGCCTAATGAAGTGATCTATGTGCATATGGGAATTTCTTATTGCATCTTTTAATGGTCTATTTCTATTATCATAGGCAGAGATAGAGAGATTGTTTTTGGACCTGGATATTGACACGATTGGTGCATTATCCCTTATGAATCATGATGAGTTGCTTCACAACTTGGGGCATAGTGATGTTTATATCAGAGTGGCATAGTAGAATGGTAGAGAAGCATTTTCGAGATTTACTTGGGACCTTCGAATTATTCATGGTTACAGGTTGGATAAGTCTAGTGATGGTGGAGTTTCTTGGGCATTGCTTAAGGACAAGCAATACTGGGAAGGGCAGACTGTAATGTCCCTTTTCTAGCACACATTGTATGATGTTGTTGTTAGCCTATTTCTCCATGGTTTTGTAGGCTAACCAAGATATTTAAGGGATCTTGATGATATTTGGCCCAGGTAATTTCAACGGCAAGTGTTTCTGAGGTGTTTTGATGTATTTTTGGGATACTTACTAATTATAGTAAGTCAGTTGGGCCAGGCTTGGATCATCAGTGACAGTATCATGTCAATGGAAAATGTTCATTGTTGACTAGAGAATTTATTATCATTGATATGATTTATTTATGCATTGATAAAATTAGATTATATAGTTAAATATAAATATTTAACTTTATTAATGTGAGACTATAGTTAAGTGGGAAATATTTAAATAAAAAGGCTCCCCTTATTTAATAACACATTGAAGACATAAAATGTAAATGGGGAGCTATGCTATTTATCTCACATTGGTGAGTTGAGTGAGTGAGCACCTATGTGGGCATTAGAAAAGACTTCCAAGAGCTCATTTTCAGAGATGTTGGGTTATGTGATAATTTGATGTTGGAATTTCTCCATAGTTGCCGAGTAACAGTGACAGCCATTTTCAGAAACAAAAACCCTTGGAAATTTGTGGGTTGGAAAAATACCCAATTCCACATAGAGAGTTGGATTCATCTAGAGTTCATCATTGAGATTATCTACGGGTTTGGAATTAGTTTGAGCTTCAATCAGCTAGGGTTTGGCATGGATTTTGTGAAGATTTTGAATCTTTAATGAATAGTGACATGAACAGTGTTGGTTGCTACAGTGTCAAGCTACAGTAATCACTATAATGATTGCTATAGTACCCGCTATAGTGCTCGCCTCCATTGTTAGCCTATTGTTGGTTATTCATTCAGGTTTAAAGACTTTATTTGGGTAGAAGCCTTAGACCCAGGGTTTCGTGGTTACATCTTTGTCTTAGGCAGTCATTCTTGATAAAGATTTAGCACTTGTTTTGGGCTCTTATTTGTTGTTATCATTCTCAAATGTACCTAGATTTGTGTTGAAGATGTTGACAATCAATTTCTAGCCCTATTCACTTCATTGTATGTCATTTCATCAAGTAGGGATTAACAGGTATGTAATAAATTGGTTGTATTCTTGATTAGTTGTTGAAAAGTGCTCTTTGGAATGAAGTTATCAGTCTCAAACAAGTTGTAACAGTTATAAATAAATCAACCCTCAGTTTTGATTTTTCTTTTAAAGTTGTTATTCCTTGGATCCCTACTATCTGAATTTTGTGTATTGTTAGTTCTTTATCTCCTTGCAATATTATCTGATTTGGCATGAATCATCAAATCTCAAACTCACAAAAACAAATAAGAACTTGGAAAATCAGATCATGTATGCAAACTATTTGACCAAATGTCAAGCAACAAAAATTGAAAATTAAGGGCAAAACTTGAAGGGGGTTCTTACATTTTGAGTTGGGGTTTGTTTCTAGTTTTAAAAGAAAATCTTCTTCCCCCCTCCTAGAGGCCACACAAGCCAACAAGGCCACCAAGAAGAAAAAAAATAAAGGAAATGTTGATAATTGTATTCCTCCAAAGCTTGATGAAAACCAACAAGATTTGGACTTCCATATTGAAATCCTAGTTGAAGTGGAAAAGGGCACCCCTGCAAGTAAAAACATGAGATCCTCGTTGATGGATACAGGTGTTGAGGAGAAAGTAGTGAAGGATTTCATTGATGGACAAACTAGTTCTTCAAATGGGTGGTTGTGGAGATTTCTAGGTTGAAGTGCAAGATCAGTGACCTTATTGCTAGACAAAGCACTTTGAACACCCCATCCTCAAACAATACAAACAAGCTGCTAGACCTTAGAAAGAAGTCGGTGATGGATGTTAAGGCTATGAAGATTGATCATGAAGAAAAAATTATGAACTTGGAGATGGCTATGGATAATATTAATGAGAAGTTGAGAGTTGTTATTTCTATTAGCATAATAGCCATGACTAACAGCACGAAGGGTCTTTGGAGACTTAATGTAAAATCTCAATCCCTCAATGTTTCCCTCTCAACTACTCATGCTCCCTCCTCCATCTCAGTCTATGGCAAGGGCAAGGAGAAAGTATCTACTTCAAAAGGTTATACCCAAGCCAATCAAGGTCCATTTGCTTACACTCATAGTAGGGATAAAGGTAAGCAGGTGAATGTCATTGATATGGAAGATCTTGTTGAGATTAATAGGATTTCTATTGATAAGATGTTAAGACTGTTCAAATGTTTAACAATATTGTATAATCTATGGGTTGTTTGACCTTGATTTCTATTGTTTTGTTGTTACTGGCCCATTGTGGCTTGGTGTCTAGTTTGTCCTTGAAGATTGGTTTTTTGGTTTGGGTTTCAGGTCCTTGTAAAAATTATTTTTCTCTAGTAAAAAAAACTATCCAACTACCTAATAAATGCAAGTTACCTAAGTTACACTTAAGTAAATATAAATAGTAAAAACTATTTACTCCAACACCCCCCTTAAGTTTAACTTAAGGAGTAAAGAATGTAATATGAGATGCCTTACAAGTCTTGGAAACAAAGCCATATTAGGTACCCATGTACAACTACAATGCAAATCTCTCACAAATAAAGAAAATGAGAAATTTACCATGTGGGAGAAAACTCATCTCCAAAAAAAGAACATTGAAGGACTAAGAAGCCTTCAAAATGATGTCCTCTAAGCATGAACATGAAGAACATCACTAAAGCGCCAAGAAGTTGTAGAAATCTATCTAAGAAGGCTAATATGGTGCTATAACTAAAGATCCTTCTCTAAAAAGGATGATGATCAAGATCATGAAGACAACAATCTACATGAGTGCCTCAAAGGACGTGCTACTCAAACAATGATCATATGACAACAATGGCAATAACATCTATCAATCAAAAATATACATGGCACATAAATTTGCATGAGTGACCTTAAAATTACTACACAACCAATAAAGTTGTGTGAGTGATTTCATCGTCACTACTCAACCAAAGCAAGGTGAAAATAAAGGTACAATAGTTTGAATATCTAAGATCGACTGAGGATGATTGCCTCAGAAAAATAGGAATGCAAGAGTGTGTCGACTCACTTCCAATGAAACTAAGGAAGCATTAGGGTGAATAGTATGGTACCCCCCATAATGCTAACTAGGAAGAAGCATGGCAGTTCACTAAAACTGTCGCACCATACAAGGGACCAAACTTGAGTATATGCAACTAAACAAAGGGTGTGCACCAAACTATGACACACATGAGGCATGAATTCTAGAGATTCATCTATTTTCATGGAGGGACACTCACTTTAACAAAGTTGTAATTGGAAAACAACAAAGGCTCTACACAATCCCCCATGACACTTTTTAATATATTACGAGTACAAGAATATGGCACAATTTGTGCAAAATCCCCCAAACATATATGATGTGAGACTTCAATGCAATGCATCTACATAGGAAGGTGCTTATAAAGAATTCTCAAATGTTCCATAAGGAGAAAAATTAATATACCAATGAATAGTGCATGGAACCACCTTTCCAACTGTTGGCAGTGGGCTATTGTCCCTCGCGATGATTTGCGACATGGTTAACAGCCTCTTGTGGATCTATAAGTCTAGGTATCGAGCATTGACAGGTCGATCTTTTTGGTGCAATGACGACCCTAGTTTGTAACAAGTGGTATCCGAGCTTGGTCATAGGTTCGAATCACGTAGGCCACGACAAGTGATGCTGGGAGGGGGATTGTTGGCAATGGGCCAACGTCCCTCGCTGGGATTCACGACATGGTGTGGATTCTATAAGTCTAGTGGTTGTATCGGGCATTGACAAGTTGATCTTTTGGTGCAACAACCCTAGCTTGTAACAAGTGGTATCAGAACTTGGTCACAGGTTCAAATCACGTAGGTCATGGCGAGTGATGCTGGGAGGGGGATTGTTGGCAGTGGGCCAACGTCGCTCCCAGGGACTCGTGACATGGTTTAACAGCGTCCTGTGGATTCTATAAGTCTAGTGGTTGTATTGAGCATTGACAGGTCGATCTTTTGGTGCAACAGCAGCCCTAGCTTGTAACACCAACAATATTTCGTTTGCTAAAAATGGACTCTTGGTATCCAAGGTATGATCATGTGAAAAAAAAATGTCAATGAAGGCCTAAAGATGAAAAAAAATGACCCACCTCTCTTAAGCACCTGAGGGCGAGGGCTTTTACCTCCATGGAACCTAGCAGCTCAGCATGTCAAAAAAAAAAAAAAAAGAAGAAAAAAGGGCCACTATCCCAAACGATAGCAATCACAAGCCATGGAGGAAAGGAATTGGTGGAGTTGACAATGATGGGGCCGTGGGTCTGATGGCAGCTCTACATGCCATCTCCCTCTTAAACAAAATTACAAGCCATCGATTCTACGATCTATTGAGTCTTAAAATCTTGAACCGCACAAGCTAGAAGAAACTCCAAATGTGCACCCAAAAAAACAATCTCCAACGTACAAGCTCTCCAAGAACTTTCTACTGACAAGCAAGGAATGATCAGCCAAAATAAAATTTCACCAAAAACTTCTACCAACCCGCCCCAGGAATAAAACAGTCATGCAAACGATTATACAAGCCGACCAAAGATTAATGTAGACTTAAAAGAAGGACCTGCTAATGAAGATGAGGGAAAGCCAACTGCTCATAGCAATTATCGAAGAAGCCCACCCCACCACTGCCACACACTCGAAGAAGATGTGTCGTTTTTACAATGAATCTGACCAAAAAAAAAAAGTGGGCCTTTGACTAAAGACAAGCATAGAAAGCTACGAGTCACAAAGCACGATCCACGCCATACGCGGGGCACGCACACAAAAAATCATGTCCTAACCAACCAAGAGAGAACTTTGCACTATCAAAAACAATAACACAGTTGATTTGGAAAAACCAAATCGGCCGGGACCTCAAAACTAAAAAATTGTGACTGCAGTCTATGAGCTCTGATATCATGTAGCCAATTTGCAGAATATCTTCCATAACTAAGAGAGATTCAAGACATGCAATTGTATTGAGGTAAAAGGTGAGCACAAATGTACAGGGAACGTTGTTTAAATAGGCAAGAACAGATCACGAGAGTATAGGATTTAGACGAACGTCTCCATCCAGAAAAAGAATAGTTAGAGTCCAACTGTAACAACTATCCGACTACCTAATAAATGTAAGTTACCTAAATTACCACATGCCTCCTTTAACGATACCCTCCTCTGATCTCACCAATCTCCCAAACGAAGAAAATGCCAACTTTAGTACTAAAAATCTTAATGTAATGCCAAAGAAATGTTTTATAGCACCAAAGATTTTATCAAAATAGTGAAGATTTTGAAACTCCACGCAATGACATACAAATCAGCTCAGCAAACAAGCAGATCATCCTGCACAAATGGAATCTCTTCTACAAAGCAAGAACAGATTGTGCCAAAAGAGAGGAGGGACACCAGGGAATGAGTCAAAAATAAATAAGAAACTCGTGCCCTTCCGACTACAAATCGGCCTTTAGAAAAAGATCAGAGAAAAGACACAAAACCCTCCTTCCAGCGATTCACATGTAAGCAAAATCGTCGCCTACCTATTCTACTCCTATCCAATATGATGTCTTATCAATATCAAGCTTTGGAAGCTATTGAAAATTTGAGTTATACTCGTTAGTAAACATTTGATTGTTCATCAATAGTGGACCATTTTATTAAAATTTGTTTTTATAGATTATTTATAGTCATGGGATTATTAATGAAGATAAGAGTTGATCTTATGGGTTTTTTAATAAAGAGTTATATTGTATGTATTATTGAGAATCACATTGTTGTAAACTAGTAGTATAATTTGTTGGTCATTTATTTCAAAAAAACCTAATTAAATAGGATCTTGTTTATAATTTCATTTAGATTAGACAAGGCTCTTATGTTTGAGTCTAAACATGGTGTACCTTGCACAGAAGATTGATCAATTAATGGTACTTCACTAGGCATAGTCAATTGTCTCAAGGATAGTAATTGTTCTAAATAATTATTTTGTTGCATCATTTTTTTCTCAAGAGTGATATATGCAATAACTACATGGGATAAATTTGGTGTGTTTTCAGGATGAGTGTTTGGAAAAGCTCCATAGACAAGTATAGATGCTAATGGATCTTATATTCTCAAATAATTATGGAGCTAGTCCCTCTATAGTTAAATTATAGAGAATTTACTCTCATGTACATTTTTTGAAATCAAACATCAAATTGACTCTTATGTATTTATACGGAAACTAAAGAAATTAGTATTATGAAATGATTTAATAATCTTATCTCTAGTCAATTCTAATTGTTGATTGACCTATTTAATAATCCTAATTACCATCCATAATTGGTACCATTACATGGGAATAAGCAACAAGAAACATCTGTGTGATCAATAGGAGCCTTTTTAATTAATGTTTAAAATACCCAATATACTCTTCTACTTTGAATTACTCCACATGAACATAATGTAAGGAAAAAAAAATTACGATTATTAGACAATCCCTCGATATATCTTACCAATTATAGAGCTAAACCAACCCCTCCTAACCATGTTTGAGGAATCATTTTCCTTGGTGGAGAATTATTGACGTTTTCTGTAATAGTTGTAGATGGTGTGACTACCATTTGAGTGATAATTTGGGAAATGGGTAATGTTCTAACAATTAGTTATTGGAAAATAGTTTGAAAATTAATAATTAAATGTAGAGGAATGTATGGAGATAAATAAAATATTGTGTGCTAAATGGTGAGAAAGTATTTATTTTTCTTCCTTAAATATTAAATGTATTGTATTAAGAAATATAACTAAGTTTAAAAACATGATCTTAAGGTGTTTCTGATGAACTTATAAGGTACTGAGAGGGGGGGATGAATCACTGCAAGGAAAAACAATACAAATCTGATTATCAATTTCACCAACTTAAAACTTAATAGGCATATAAGAAATAACACCAAGTATGCAATCACCACATAAAACATAAACCACATGACACAAGTGTTTATACGTGGAAAACCCAAATGGGAAAAACCACGGTGGGAGTAGGTACCCACAAAGATCCACTATCTGCGGCATAGAGATCTGACTGGTTAAGGTCTACAACACCTAATTAGGGGCACACCCTATTAGAAGTGTCTAATCCCGTTTAAGAGATTTACAAAAAGGCCTGTGAGGACTAGCCCTGTTAGGAGCTACCCAAGTTACCGGGATTCGCAAACACAATTTAATGTGTCACCTAGTTGAAGGATTTAATGATCAGACCTGTTAGGATCCGACTGCACCCTGTTAGGAGTGACCTTGTAAGAGGTTTTTCTTGTTGCAACTGTTACAGAGACAACAAGTTAAAATGATCTCAGTATAAAACCTTTAGTGTCTGATAAGATCCGCTTCAGAACTTTACAACATCACATATACTTCATCTCTCAACTCCTCTAATCACCGCACTATCAGAAATACAAAATTTGCTAATGATCTTTCACACTTTCAAGCTCATACTCATATATCCTTTCATACCTCATCATGCATTTAAAATCATCATTAGGTCGGCTAGAACCTTGTTACGATTCCCTAGGTTCAATGCATCTAGACAATCTTACATTGCACACTCTAGTTATGTCGGCCACATACATTACAAATCCAATTATGTGTCGTTTTACTGATCTAAGCGATTTTCATCGCTACCAGTTAAGTCTCAGTTAGAATACCTGCTATGTCAATCAGATCTCATTCATACGATCGAATCTGCACATGCGATCATGAACATAACTTCATCTACCAGCCTTCATTGCTACTGCAAAACCGCATCATCTCATTCTTCATATATTTCTTGTACTAGTTTTTGGAATATAATATTGTCTGTCTTTTACCAGTTAAAGTCCTAATTACCAATTCTGATAAAATTGTCTCTGCTTATCGGTTAAGCCTTGTTGGTTGACCTATAGGATTTAGATGACTGTAAGAACATAGATCCATTTATGACAACATACAATATAGTCATCATACAACAATCTAATCAAACATGTACTGGTTGCATCAAGAAAACAAACAATTACCAGTTTAGATCAAATGATCAAATGCCAACAATCTCCCCCTTTGGCATTGATGGCAACACTCAGAAAAAAAAAATTGTCAACTAAGTGTGCAATAAAAAAATTGACTATATGAAATGTACTCCCCCTTAGCAATTACTCCTATTACTCCCTCTTTACATTACATAAAAAATTTTGACTGGCTCTTAACTATTACTCCCCCTTTGACAACAATGCCACATAAAGACGTAAAATACATGAAAGTTATATACATTTTACATCAAAATTTGCATCAAAGCATATATAAATATAAGAGTCATAAAGTTTTTACAAAACAATTTTAGAAAAAGCGTCACTAAAATGAAACTTCAATTGTTTTAATTCATTATCCCAAGTCTCTAACAGTGTGTCGGTAATCTCAACATGTGTCATTATTTGCCCGGCTTATTCCTCCATTGTATCAACTATGCTCATCTCAGGTGTATTCAAAATAGCCTCTGACTCCTTGTATGCTCATTGTAAAATTTTAACTTTAGGAATTAGTTGAGTCTGGAGCTCCTTCAATGATCTAGCCCGTTTGACCTGCTCATGTTCATACATCTCCAATTTATGATGTAAGTCTAGAACTGATCTACCAAAAATAATAGTTGATTCATTTAGTGGCCTAAATGTTTCACTCAAGATTTCAAGTTCTTTCTCAGCATCTTCCCTTTTCTCCTTCAAATCAGCACAAAACAGTGAAAACTTTGAAATAGTAGCCAAAATCTTTCCTCCGGTTTCTAGTGTATTCTTCAACAAGTCTTTATTAACCGTGAGTGCTACCTTACCTTTATCTATCTAAGACATCATGAGTTATGTCCTTTTATTCTTGTAGTCATTTTCAACCAATATGTATGCTGCATCTTCAAAAGTCTTGAGTTGTTCTCCAACATCGGTAACCAACTGTCCAAGTTTGTCATTGGGAGTGACAAAACTTTCAGTATTAGTCTTCGGTAGGAAACTAGACAAAATATCAACTATTGTCTTGATTGTCTCTGCCTCTCTCTATTGTTCCTTCTTTATTTAATTTTGAGCTCTAGATTGCATTGTTGTTGCAATCTCCATCAATTGAGAAGAACTCAACTTGTCCATATCAATAAGTCATTTAATTCTCACCGAGTCGTCATCATCATCATCAATTATTTTCTTCTCCTTTGACTCCTTTTTCTCTACCTTTTCTTTCTCTAATTTCTCCTTCTCAGTCTTATCTTCTTTTGTCTTCTCTTCCTCAGTGGTGTCCTTGATCGGTGGCGGTTGTGTCTCCATATTTTGTTCATTCATCGGTACTTCCTCATAGTCTTTTCCTTTTGACTATCATCAACTTTTACACTGACCGATGGAATTTGACTATCAGTAGGTTGTGTGTTCATCGGTGGCTCATTAGAGCTCTTTTCTTCAGTTTTCTTCTCCACTTGTTCCTCTTGTTGCTCATTTTGTTCAAACATTTGAACATCAACATCTAGTACATCTATATTATCAACAATATTATCAACATTATCTCTGGTGTTATCATCGGGAATGATATTGGTTTACTATCAATAGGATCATCATACATATACTTGTTATCCGGTTCAAAATCTATGATCTTAGTTACACCTTTAGGAAGTTCTTCTGCCTTTAGCTTTTTAGAATTATCTTCCTCAACTTGTTCATCTTTTTCTTCATCCTCATCCAGGATGAGACCTAGATCCTTCTTGATCAAAATCTCAACCTCCTTCTGGACCAATTCGGTCTCTCCTATTAACATTCTTGTTAATCTCTTCTTGGATCTGAATGTTGCCTTTGCATTAACCTTTATCTATTCAATTTCTTCTTCACTTGCTTCCAGTTGCAGGTGCTTAAAGATATAATCAAAAATTCTTTGTCTTAGCTAATGGCAGCCTGCCACCTTACATCAATAATCTATTATACAAAGAATTTAGGATCTTCCCTTGTAGCTCAATAAGAGCTCTGCTAAATTTATTCATACTGAAGATGACTGCATCTTCAATCTCCCTTTGTTGACTTTCAGATAAGTGAATAAACAATGTATTCAAACCTTTGTATATCCCATAATCCTTGATTATTTGAACCATTCTATTGAAAGAGTCTTCTAATGTAAATGGTTTCTTAGGTGATTTTCCCTTACCGATTGCCTTAGGCTTCTTAACACTTTCTCTAAGTTCTCTTTTATCCTCCTCTAATTCAGTAGCCTCTTCATCATTTGCCGATTTGTGGGCTTGTTGCTTCTTCCTCTTTCTGGTTTGTACTGGTTCAGCAGGTGGATCGACAGCTTTTTGCTTTCTCCGAAACTGAACTTTAGATGGTTTCCCTCTTTGTGATTTAGTCGGTTTGTCTTCTTCCATCCTCTTCTCTGTTGCCTTGGCTTTTGCAACTCTAGTCTTACCAGTAGGGGTACTGGTAGGGGTACCAGTAGGTGCACTAGATGCTTCACCTTGCTCTGATGCATACTTATCCCTTGTTGTTGCTATTTGTTCTTCTGTAAATCTTGTCTACTCAGCAAATACTTCTACCTCCTTCCTTATCTTTTTAGCAATTACTGGTCTCTGCAACTCAGAGTGGACTTATAGTGATTTTTCTTTGTAAGTCTCAAACCTCTCTACAATGGTATCTGTCGGTTTCTCTAACAGATGATTAGCATAAGAAATGAGTAGATCCTTGTCCACCTCATATCCCATAGGTAATACCCATGTGGTTCTAGGGATAACTGCTTCCATCATACAGGTGTTAGTATCCATCACAAAACAAATTGTCTTCTCATATCGGTTGACTACTTCTATTGGTCTACGCTCTCTAGAATGCATTTTCTTTTGAAATTCCTTGAAGTAACCCCATGAAATATTATCAAACATGTCCTTCAACAACCTAATGTTGTTCCTCATTTGTAGTAGTGCAGGGGTACCTTCAATCCATTTAACATCTCCAATGCCAGGGAAATGGTTTTGGAAAGAGAAAAATAATCCCAAAATCAATTGTCCAAATTTGAATCTTAGCTTCTTGACTTTCTTTATAGCTACTAGATCCACCATCATTTGACTTCTTTGTGCCTCTGCCAAATCATAGTCAGCATTCTCTTTTACCATCCTGTAGGCGGTATGAATAGCTACTGCCAGTATATTGTTCATTCTGCTTGAATAGTATATCATGTCCCTGATCACCATAGAGGCATATTTCACAACTGGATCATTGATTTTGTTTCCTATCATGGCTCTATCATCCCATCTTGATCCTATCAGCTTCTCAACATCATTCTTGGGTACTGATCTAAGTAAGGGTACTTCACCGGTTGAGCAAAATCTAGTTACTGCATGAATGACTTCCATGGTTATTTTATGCAGTTGGTCCAACCACATAAATTGATCATGAATGTGACTCAAAAAAAATCTAACAAACTCATTATCAAAATTATTAATGAAACTAATTGCATGATGAAACCCTTTCTTGGTGACACTCTTAAACTATTCTTTAAGTATTCCCTTGTTATCACACAATGATCTATAATACATTCATAAATAACTGATACACCCATGTCCTCCAGTTTGCAGTGATAAAAAGATCTGACATCTTCGACATGCAAAACTCCATACGATACACTAGATAGGGCACTGACAGGGTTTGTTTCCTTTGATTTGAAAGGATGTCATTTAAACTCCAGTCGTGGCCTCTCGGTCACATCAACAAGATGTGGAGTATCCATACTAAAATATGTGAAACTTCAAAGCAAAGAGTAAGATTCACTGATAAATACCTTTCCTGCTTCTGAGCTAGGGTTTCACACCATCAAAACCTTCAACATCGTTCACCGATTCACAATGCACTTTCGATCACCTTAGATCTTTGTTAGACATGTTGAATGCTGCAATCACAAAATTTCTTTTGATCTGCTCGCTCACCAAATTCTCTCAAGATTGTAGTGTGACAAATGAAATTCAAAATGTTCCTTTTATTTGCTTTCAAACTACTGCATTAAATACTTTAACCGATAAAACCCTAAAATGCCTTTAAACACTCTTAAGCATATTACCGGTTGTAAACCGTCAATGATATTTACCGGCTATGATTCAAAAAGACTTATAAACATCAAAATGCATCAAAATATGCAGAGTTAACTTACAGTACTTCATCCAGGGGTTCATCTCAAGATTTGACAATAAGCTCACCCCAAGTTGTAGAAACAACTTAGTTTGTCGGTGATGGATTCTCCACACTAGGTGAAGAATTTGATTCCTCAGCTGGTTTGTCATCACTCTTCTTCTTCTAGGTTCTATTCATCTCAGCTCTGATTTCTTCAATATCAACTTTCTTCTTTCCTTTCCGGTCTACAGGATGATTCACTGGTTGGTTCTTCTGTGTTCTACAAAACCTAGCAATGTGTCTTAGTTTGTTACAATGATAACATACCATTCCAGATGCTTTCCACGGTCTTGCATTGCCTCTACCTGTCCTTCTTCGACAGTTTATTGCCACATGTCCAAAGTTGTTGCAGATTGCACAAATTACATTAATTCTTTTCTCCATCTCATAAGGACTAGACCGGTTAACATGGGGTCTTTGCCAATTTGTGTTTCTTCGGTCATTGAAATTCATTCTCCAATCACCATCAATTCCTGGATTCGTATGAGGTGTTGGATAATTATCTCCATGTCTAGATTCAATAGATCTATGCCCATACATGTTGCATGTATAACAGTAACCTTCAAATTTTCTAGGCACATATCTAGTATTAGGTCTATAACCAGTATTAGCATCAAATCTGCTTCTACAAACATTAGTTGTATGTCCTATTTTATGACAATTAAAACAAACAGGTTTGTAAGCATTCTTACCGGTAGGCTTCTGAGCCTTAGGAGTTGTTTTACCTTCATGCATGTTGCCCTTGGTGTCGAAAGGTTCTCCTTCCTCAAATGTATTGTGTCCTAACCCAAATGTATCACCTTTCATCCTCTGAGATTAGATCTATTCATCCAGCATGGTAGAACTCTTGTTGAATTTTGCAAGCTTCTCATTAGCTTCAATAAGCTCTTTAGTAAGATCTTCATTTTGCATCATAAGAGTCTCTCTAAGAGACATTGCCATATCAAGATCTGCTTTGGCTTCTTCTTTCTCTTCTTTCTCCTCATGCCAGTGTGCATAAAGAGTGCCATTCTCCTAATTTATCTTAAAGATCTCATGATCTTTCTCTTTGATCTTGTCTTTAGCTGCCCTCCTAGCTTCAAGTTCTTGACTCATCCGGATTGTAAGGGCTTCAAGCTCTCTCCTCGGGTTAATTTTCTCAACATTTAGTTTCTCCACTTCCTCAACCAATGCATCTATATTTGCTTCATCAAAAGAGTTTCTTTCATTGATCTCCAATAATTATTTGATCAGTTCTTTCCTTTTAGCTAGTGATGTCTTATACTTGCCTCTTAGGGTTTCTAGTTCTTCCTTTCTTTTTGCAAGTTCCTTATCCATCTCTCGGTAACTCATTCCTTCCAACACATTTTCCTTAGGATTAGATATCCCTTCCAAGTGGTTAAGCCTTAAGGAATTTAGGCTCTAATACCAATTGATGAACTTATAAGGCACTGAGAGGGGGGTGAATTAGTGCAAGTAAAAACAATACAAATCTGATTATCAATTTCACCAACTTAAAACTTAATAGGCATATAAGAAATAACACCAAGTATGCAATCACCACATAAAACATAAACCACATGACACAAGAGTTTATACATGGAAAACCCAAATGAGAAAAACCACGGTGGGAGTAGGTACCCACAAAGATCCACTATCTGCAATATAGAGATCTAACCAGTTAAAGTCTACAACACCTAATTAGGGGAACACCCTATTAGAAATGTCTAAGCTCGATTAAGAGCTTTACAAAAAGGCTTGTGAGGACCAGCCATGTTAGGAGCTACCCAAGTTATTGGGATTTACAAACACAATTTAATTTGTCACCTGGTTAGAGGATTTAATGATCAGACTTGTTAAGATCCGACTGCACCCTGTTAGGAGTGACCTTGTAACAGGATTTTCTTACTGCAACTGTTAGGGAGATAACAAATACAAATGATCTCAGTATAAAACCTTTAGTGTCTTATAAGATCCACCTCTAAATATTACAACATCACATATACTTCAACTCTAAACTTCTCCTATCACCGCACTATCAGAAATACAAAATTTTCTAATGATCTTTCACACTTTCAAGCTCATACTCATATATCATTTCATACCTCATCACACATTTAAAATCATCATTAGGTTGGCTAGAACCTTGTTACAGCTCCCTAGGTTCAATGCATCTAGACAATCTTACATTGCACGCTTTAGTTATGTTGGCCACTGACATAACAAATCCAATTCTGTGTCATATCTGGGTGATTTTTATCACTACCGATTAAGTATCAGTCAGAATACCTGCTCTATCAATCAGATCTCGTTCATCCGATCGAATCTGCACATGCAGTCATGAACATAACTTCATTTACCAGCCTTCATTTTTGCTACAAAACGCATCATCTCATTCTTCATAGATTTTTTGTACTGATTTTCGGAATATAATACTGTCTGTCTTATACCAATTAAAATCCTAATTACCGGTTTTGATAAAACTATCTCTACTTACTAGTTAAGCCTTGTCGGTTGACCTACAGGACTTAGATGACTGTAAAAACATAGTTGCCATCAATGATAGCATAGAACATAGTCATCATACAACAATCTAATCAAACATGTACCAATTGCATCAAGCAAACAAACAATTACCAGTTTAGATCAAATGATCAAATGCCAATAGTTTCAATATATCTTAGTCCATTGGTTTGCCATAATAGGAATTAAGTTCCCATAACAAAATCATTCAAAATGAGTTATTTGGAAGAAGGAGATTGGAGTTCAAGGGAAAGGGATTATTTTCCCAAGATGAGAAACTCAAGGCACTTAAAAGAGAATTCTTAGGAAATTTTAGGTTTGAGTTTAGAACCCTTTCTCCACCTGTGGTTCTAAGGTTTTTCCTCACGTTCCTTTTTATCAAAATTAATGTCACAAGTGACTTAACCTTTTAATTTCTAGCTGTTTAGCCCTTTCCAAACATGAATATTTATGGATGTTAGTATTACACATAGATATGGACATATAATTCTAATATCCCATAATAGTTTATTGATTATCAACTACTTATAAGAGTTTTAACAACTCAAGATGACTTTGAATGGATATTTAGTTCCCACACTACCCACCTACTTCATATTTTGAATCCAATCTATCTCTCTTATGTATTGATATAATATATCATACTCCCAGGTTGTCTACAACACTCTCTGTAGCTTCCTAAATTATTTGTTTGGTATTAGTTCCTCCATGTGAGGAAAATAGTACTACTTAAGAAATCTTCTTGAAGGTTTTAAGGTATTTAACAACATCCTTTCCCCTCTTGGCGTTATCAAGATTCCAAAGGTGACATTGTTCTTATTTTCTATACTCTTATCTTCTCTACTTTCTTATTGTTATTGTATTAGATTATTTTTGTAGTCCATTTGACATTGTGATATTTCTATCATTATGACTCACATTTATATTATAGTTTCATATTATCACTACTCTTTCAATTCTTAGACACTAAGGATGGGAGAACACACTTAATACATACATACATACATACATACATACATATACATACATATATATATATATATATATATAATCCATGGAGTTTGAAATACCTAAGTAAGGGCTTGACCATCCTTGGCAAGCTCTTTTGTAGCTCCAAAACCTTATGCTCTTATAATAAATTACAGATCTCTATTTTGAGCTTCTTACAAAATAAGGGTTTGAATTCCTTCTACTCCTTGTAATTTCAGTTTTATCTATATCAATAGATTAAATTTTTTTTTTATTATACTTGAAATTCCTATTGGTATTTCTCTTTGGACTTATGTATAAATAGATGTGGGTTTTGGAGATTACAATAGCTTTTCTAATGAAGTCATGGAATCCATATGGATGATAGCATGTCATGCAGGTATCCTTTCTAGTGAACTCTAAATTCTTACTTTTTTCTATTTATAATTTTTATTTTTTTTCAATTCTATAATTTAATTTCCAATAAATTAGCATTTTCTTTCCTAGATCATTTAATGTAATAAGAAATGTTAAACAAAATACTTTTTTCCTATTACATATGGTATTTGACTTGATTAAGTAGATTTCTTAATACAAACCATAGTCTCCAACAATATAATTTGGTTCTTAGTCACATTCTTGATAATTCGTTCTTCAAACCCATGAGTTTTTGGTTCATTTATTAATACTAGTAGTTAGTATATTGGATCTAAAGGATGGCTCCTTACAAATTTGGGAATCCTTTTAATTTTTTTCGTTTTTTAGCCTTGACTTCTTGATTCATGATTGTAACATGTTGCTCTAGATTTCCCTCCACTATCACAAAAGATGTTAATAGATAAATTATTTCCAATAAAAAAAAATTCTGAAAAGACAAGAGATATTCATTGGAGATAAATTAGGGCAATCTAAGGTTTTAAGTTTCTAAGAATAGAGTTTGCTATTGTCATCCCACTCTTTGTTGTAATAATGTTGTACTAAGGTAAATTAGCTCAATTATTCCTTAGCCATGTTTCCTGAGATTAGAGGTACATGCAAAACCTACTTCCACAAGGACTCTATGTACCCTAGAATCATTTCCTACTTCCTCGTCTTGAAAAAGTTGTTTGTTATGTCAATAATAAGTTAATAAATATTTTAATAGGCGTCTCTTTTGAGTGCAAGGAACATCTGTACCCAAGTTCGTCATTTTGTTTCCCTAATTCTGATTAAGAAATCCATAAAAGAATGAAAAAGAGAAGAAAGAATCTTCTTCACAAGGCCAAATCAATAATCGAAGCCCAATCACCATATATATATTACAATCCAGCCTTTACGTTAAGAAGCACTATGAAATAGTTGTGGTGTTGAAATTTTGAGAAGAAGAGCAATGGAAGGAAAGCATACTTGAAGTTTGTCTAGTTTATGGTGGGTTTGGTCGTGTAATGTCCCCAATTTTTTCAAGTTTTCTAGCAAGCTTTAGTAGCTGACACTCTAGGTTCACATCTTGTTCAGATGAGTAATCTGATGTTTCTAATGAGCTTAGTTGGTTTAGTGGAGCTATACGCCACTTTCTGAAGTGATTTATGTCCTCTGGATTAGTCTCCAAGAATATTGGAGAAGTCGTCTATTTTTAGTAAGTCGCCTGATCAGCCTAGTTTGCAATTATTCATCATCAGGATCACTCTGGTGCGATCGGAACTTGATGTTGATGTGTTTTGACAACTTTTCGCAAATTTGGTGCATTAATGAGTTGTTTTAATTATATTTTACTAAGGTTGTTTAAATTTAATTAAAATATTTAATTCCAACCTTAATGTTATAGCTTGTTGAAACCGACGTGAAAAGTTTAAAATCTTGGACGCATAAAACAGTGACCTTAAGTGTCAAAATATTATTATATTATTGAAATGATCATTTTCAAAGAAAAAAGGGAGTATAAATTAATAAAATGACTTTTAAATTAAAGTACATTTATTTATAAAGTCACTTCATCTTAAAAGTTACACTTTATTCACTTAAGAGGGAAGTGATTTTTTTTTTTTAAAAATATTTATCCCACATTCCCATGTCTTGGGAAATGAGCCCAATGAAAGTTATAAATGAAAGCATTATTTGCATATTGGGACATCTTGGGAATTGTGTTCTTAGAAATTGTCAAACTGAAGTTATGGAGAAATCTGGAAAAATTCTTGGCATTTGGGGACAAAATCCCTTGAATGCGACATTTCTCTTGTTTGTGAGAGAATCACTTAAAGATGAATTTATAAATGGAAGGAGAGTTCAAAATTTTTAGTCAAGAATAGGGTACACTAGAATGGTAAGAAATTATACTCAAGCACTGTGTTTGTATTTGAATGTTCTAGTTGCAGTAAATTATCAGCTCATAAATATTCAGTGCATATCACAACATAGGCGAGGATTTGTGCAGCAAGCAACTGCATCCCAATAAGAATATGTACTGGGGAACATAAACCATAAGGTGAAGTAATTAGTTCGTTGAGTTTGCTACAGCCTAAGCACTTCGAACTCCTTAATCTGCAATCAGTGAACAAACTGTCTTTGTCTAAGCGTGGATTCTATCAACTGTTATGTGAAGTAAACATCTTGTTTATGACTGGGCGTATTTAGACATTGCTGACTGAGCACAAGAATCATATTTAGACATTGCTGGCCGAGCACAAGAATCACCTTCTGACTGGGGACGTAACCACAATCTGGTTGGGTGTGCATTTTAGTGGCTGGTATTGAATATTGTTCAGCTGGGCGAAAAATACACTTGTGGCTGGGCGCGTATCATTCATATCGGGCAGATTGAAACTCCTACTACTGGCCACAACCATATACCTGTGAGTGGTTGGGTATTCGCTGAGTGTCTTGAACATGGAAGTCATTTAGCTACAGCGCTGGCGACGTGGAAGTTCAGGAGGCTGCAGTAGTGACCTTGGGCAGTGAAGGCAATAGCTGGCCGTATAAACCAAATTCCTACAGCAAGCTAACATTCCAGGTTCTTCATACACTGTCATGTCATATGTGTTGAATTATGTGAACAAATCAATCTATAGTTTGCTCAGGAAGAAATAATGAGATTTGCAAATTGTTGGGAATCAATAAACCAATATCATTGTTTAATATGGATCAAAAGCTCTGATTTTGCGTGCAGTAGTATTGTATGTTAATTATAAATCATTGTACTTGAAAACTAGTTTTGGCTATTAAGCACATTGCACTTGAATATGTAAAATGAATGAATGCAAAAGATCAAAAACGCACCAGGTTCAGCTTAACCACAGTAAACTACAGAAAAGAAGAAAAAATCAAACATCCATTGTCAACAAGTCAATTGTTTGACGAAATGTTAATCCAAGTAAACCAAGCTATTTAGTGTAGAAGGACAGGGGTCTTTACAGTGGTATCAGAGCAGGTGTACCCTACCATTCTGAAAGGGTTAATCAAAAAGATGAAGTCTTATGAAGAGCTACTACAAGATCTTCCAAGTTGGTTTAGAATCATCGTTAAAAAGAAATCAGAAACTAATGAAAAGGATTTCTTCAATGTCCAAATTAAAAAAGGCAGTGAAAATGAAGAAAATAAAAAATAATTACTTCAGAAGGTGATAATGAGTTAGGCAAAAGGGTGTCTATTCCAGGAGCAAAGTTGGGACACTTATCTCTATCAAAAGATGATCTTCTTAGCTCATTGGAGGAAATGGCAGAGTGCTTGCAAGAGGTGAAACAGTCACCCTCTCAGCTGATCCAAAATGAAATACCTCCAACAATGAACTCTTTGGGAGAACATAGGTTGTTGAGACACCCGAAAAAGGAGGTAAGACTAGTTCTTTCTAATTGCCTAAGTGAAATTATAAGAAGTCTTACAGCTAATTGTGGAGAGTCTTCATGGGTTGCATGATGACAAAGCCCCCACTTTTAATAGAAGGACAAAAAATTTAGACATTACAGCTTGAGGATTAGATCATTTGTCCTTATCTTGGACCTTCACTGTGATGAGTTGATTCTACAAATGTTTCAATGTTTCATTGTTGAAATCGAGAAATGCCACCCTAACAAGGTGAAGACAGATATGTTCGACATCCTGTCCATGATCTTGGATGAGAATGATATTGTTTGTGAGCAGTTACGGTCTAATTTGCTAGACATTTGGAAAACAGAGATACATGTTTCATCTATAGCCTATGACTTCACAAGAAATTTGATTGAGTTGAAGATTGAGAAGTTCAGGGAACACTTGACTTCAGAAGAATTGGTCATGTGGGGTTTACAGGTATCACCTCCTCTTCAAGTGAGAGACAATACAGATGTTGATGGGAATGTTTCAACTATGACTACACCTATTACCTTGCCTGAGGATAACAATAAGGGTAATGATTTCCATACGGTTGAGGAGGAGTATATGGAGTTAGAGTCATTCACTATAGGTGAGGGATTCTCAAAACTCTTTATTGGTGATGTGCAAATTTTTATTGATAAAATAGTGGAAAGGAAAAACTTCTTTGATGAGTCTACTCATGATCACATTACTGCTCCCTGGTCGAACTACAAAATGAGAACATGTCATCTACCAGTCAATCAGCTAAGTGGGAAGATCAGACCATCAAGCAAACTAAACCCACTTGTACAGAGACACTAAATCAAGACATTGAGGAAATTTCTTCAGGTGGAATCATTGTTGATCTAATTCTAGAGCATAATGTGTGCATAGAGGACTTTGTAGAAGAAGAGTTTCAGTCACAGTCAGATGCTTCTCACGGTCTGCACTGTTTGTGGAGTTAACTGAAGGTGAATGAGGACAGGATTATGGCAGCCTTATCCCATCATGATGAGACGCACAAATTAGTTGAAAACTACTTTTGGATGGTTCAGATAGAGAGAAGATAAAAGCGAATTGAAGTTGAGTCTTCTCTTGATAGTTTGCAAAAGATAAAAGAAGGTATGGGAACAATGAAGACAAACTATTTACACCTTCTTTCAGACCTGTTATGCCTTGCATATCTATTTCCCCATTAGTCTCCTTACGTCGAAATTTGGGTCCCCTATCTTCGGAACCCCGGAGTCCCGAGGTTCTTTTTTTTTCTTTTGCCTCGGAACTCCGGAGTCCCAAGGTTGGCATCTTCCTTAGTTGTTTTTCTGTCATCTCAAAACTCCAGAGTCCCGAGGTCCCTTTTTCTTTGTTCTTTTGTTTTTACCAACCCTGGATCCCCGGAGTCCCGAGGTTGGTCCCCTTGGCTTCTTTGGTTTTTGTGTCTTTTGCCTCGGAACTCCGGAGTCCCAGAGTCCCGAGGTTTTGAGTCTTCTACCTCAAAACTTCGAAACCTTGGAGTACCGAGGTGGAACCTCTTTTGCTTGCTTCAAAACCCCGAACCCCCAGAGTTTCGAGGTGGGGTGTTTCCTTTCTTGTGTCAAGCTCGAAACCTCGGGACCCCGAAGTCCCAAAGTCGTGTTTAAAGCCTTTGTACGGACGGGCTTGGGAAGGGGTATAAATAGGAATGATGAACTTTTAAAATTCATTGGTGCATTCAGAGCTCCTTCTCCTTTGCTTCCAAGTCACGAACCTCCGGACTTTTGAGCTTTCCTTGGCATTTTCGAGCATTTTGATTCACCAGGTTGGTGATTTTTCTTGCCCATTTTGGTGGTTTGTAAATTAGATCTTCTTTCCTCATCATTTTTTGTTGTTGTTGGTTTTTGTTTGTTTCTTGTTTCTTTCGCGTGCCCTAGTTTTCCCTAACCCGGAACCCCGAAGTTTCGGGTAGTTGGTTTTTCACGCACCCGGAACCATGGAACCCTAGAGTTCCGGGTAGTTGGTTTTTCACGCGCCTGAAACCCCATAACCCTGGAGTTCTGAGTAGTTGGTTTTTCACGCACCCAGAAGCCCGGACTCCCGTAGTTCCAGGTAGTTGTCTTGACCCAACCCGAAACCCTGGAACCCCAGAGTTCCGAACTACCTCATCCATACATACCCAACTCGGAACCTTGGAATCCCGGAGTTCCGGAACTAGTTCATCTGTACCTAGCCCGAGACCCCGAAGTCCCGAAGAAAGTGAACTTTTATGATTATAATCAAGGATTAAAAATTTGTTTTCTTCTGGAAAATTCGAGTGGTTAGATGGACTCATCCTCCAGCAAAAGAGGCAAAGAAATTGATAGACTCCCAACCACCCTGAAGTATCATTATCAGGGATAGGTCTACGCTTTGAAGCTAGATGATCAAATCAAGTGGGTCACAGATACAAAAATTGGCCATATAGAACTTGAGGATATCAGGATTCAGTTAGACAAACCTAGTTTGGAGGCCCTCTACCGGAGAATCAAAAGACCAGGCCTGGTGGAAGCCACTACCTTTCCGCAATCAGTACAAGCACCTGAGTTCGTAATGACAATTGCCCCATTTTATAACCCGAATACTAGAAAGTGCACAGATGCACAAGGGAAAACGGTTATAGACTTATCTCCTGATATGTTGTGGTTTATTTTCAGCATCCCAACCAGAGAAGAGATATACCTTTTAACCAAAGAAGAGGCCTTAAAGGCATGGAATGACAAAGTTGCATCAAGTAAAAGGCACATGAATAAGAACTGGTTGGAAGAAGAAAGAAAAACAGATCTCAAGGCAACAGAGATCTTGAGGGAAGATTTCAAAGAGCCCCAAAGAGACTTAATCATTATGCTCAGTAAGACCTTTGGCAAGCCGGAATGTAAACATTTTCATCCATGGATGTTCCAATTTATAACCACTATCTTAATAGGGAAACAGTATTTTGATTGGCCATAGATCCTCTCCGACAATATCTGCAAACAAATGAAAGAGGTTCACCAGACCCAAAAGTTCTTTTCCACATCTTATGTCATCTGGGTAGCTACTAGAGCTGGAAAGTTCTCAGGGCTACAGGTAGAAGGTCAATTGGGAGAGGAGGAAGGACAAAAGAAGGTATGGGAGTATTATTCCCAACTCACTCTAGCCAATGCAAAGGATCATTTCAAGAGAATTAATGATGTCTTCATTTTTCTAGTGATAATCAAATTAACAGGGGACGCAGGATACCGGATTAGCATGGAGGCCATGGCTATTATCTGAGAGTGGGCATGTTGGTTCATCCAAAACCCACGCTCGACCTACATCAGGGTTAGCGGATTCACAGGGAACCCAATGTTGTTGCCCTAATATTGCAATGATAGAGTAATTTTGCTGGAGTATGTAAGGAAACTTTTGGTCCTTCGGTCTCTTTTGTCTTCAAAACATAAAACAGGTATTGATTTCTCGGTATCAATTGGATATTTCGCATGCTCAAAAATACAGGTTGCAAAATTAGTAGAGCTAGAGCTTTAGGATTTGAACCTGAAGGAATATGATTATGCTAGGGAGTTATATGACCCCTACGGGAAACTCAAACAAGCTATGCCTAAGGCATATGAGGGACATAAGCTGAGACTGGAGGATTTTTGGGCTAACCTTTAGGATAGTTTTGAAGTCAAAGAAAAGAGTTATAGTCGGTTGCCCATACCGCAGATCAAAGATTTTGAAATTGAAATCAATCTCCACAAAGACCTCAGAGATGATGGAGAATTGCTCGATGTGGCATACAAAGGGCTAGAAATTGATAAGAAACCTCTCTCTCCAATGAAGTGGTCAGTGTGTGAAGACCTAAATATTGAAAAAGTTTCTCAAGTGGTCATCAATAGGACCAAGCAATGGTTAAGCCAGAGGGTAAGGCCCAATGCCTCAAAGGCAAACAAAAGGAGTCCACTTCAGGGGTACCTCAATCAAGGGGCAATAAGGAGTATGCTCGGAAGACAAGGTCAGCCTCGAGGAAAAATACGTCCACCGATCCAGATGAGGGGGACAAACGTCAAGAAAGTACTGAGGACTTAATGAAGAAACTCCAAGAAAAGATGAGGGAGTCTTAATTGTTAAATAAGGCAATGGACCTGGGAGTGACCGATGGATTAGGAGCAGTACCACTTGCCAAAGTTCTCCCACCAAGGACGGCTATAGGGCAGACTGCAGGAGAGTGTACCCAAAAGCAGGAAGAAGAAATAGAGATTACATAAGATATACCCACCTCAGCAACTGCCACACAAGACCCAGGCACCAACGCCCCTGTACCACCACTTGTCAATATACTCGCAGGGTAGCCTGGAGTGCAAGGCTTCAGGTCTACCACTAAAGAAGTAAAAGTTAGGAACATCAAGTCTGATTCAGATCAGGAGGAAGAGGATCTTGAGCAACAACGACCGCTAGAAGGCGAGCAAGAAGGGGATGAGGCAGAAGACCTGTTGAATGAAAGACTAGTTCTAACCCCTCAAGATAAAGAGGACCTCCTCAAGGACATAGCAGTCGGGAAAGGTGAAATAAAGGCAAGTGGGGAAGAGATGGCATTTAATGAAGAGGTTAGTGGTAAACTGGGAGAGTTACATAAGCAACAGGCTCTCCTAACCAATCTAGCTCGCCAAGTTACCTCACCTCAAGATCCCGGGCAAATAGAGGCAGAGGAAAGAGATGAAGCAGAAGAGCAGGCGGACGTCCATGTTGTAACTGCAGATATAGTGTCACGTCAAGGTGACAAGGATGAAGATATACCACAATGGCTTGAGTTTACCTTTGAGAAGAAAAAGAGAAAAGCGGAGCTTCCCAAGGTCACTCTACAACAAGTAATCACTAAGGAGCCACCAAAGGCTAAGAAGCTAAAAATCGTTCATCATTTATCAAAAATTGGTTCTGGTTAAGTGATTGCAGATGTGGCAGTTCCATTCCAAGCTGAGGGACAAGCTTCTCCCAAGTATCAAATATCCCAGATAAATTTGGGTAAAAAAACCAAGTGGGGAGAGCTAGATACTTTGGAGCTAGCCACGAGTGTCGTCAGAGGGCGTGTAGAGAAGGAGCATACTTCGAATCTAGAGCTCAAAGCACAAGTGGAACAATAAAAGAAGCTCTTAGTTGAAATGAGAAAACCTCTGGACTCCTATAGAGCTGATGACCTACCTTCAACCTCATCGTTGCCAGAGGGAGAAGTGAAGGCACTAGTGGAAGTGAGACGAGTGGCCACTGCAGGCAATTCATGGACCCAAATAAATGCGGCTAAGATTAGACTATTTTTGCAGGATACAATGAAGATATATCGGAGGGCAGTACAGGTAGGCAAAGCCTTAGCTTCTTGTGCTACACAATGGGAACGAAAGCTAAGTATTTTCAATAAGCAATTCCAAGTTTTGAATAAATTATTACGGATAGGGAAAGAGACAGTAATGGAGGAGGACCTCTTAGGAGGTGACAGTTATGAAAACTTACAATCCTACATATACATTTTGGAGCTGAAGATTGAAATGCTTCAGCAGTATATGAAGGATATGGAAAAGATTCGAGTCCCCCTTCTCAGGGAAATTTTGTCATATGAGAATTTTGTAAAGAGTATGCTTGGAGCCTTCGGATTAGGACTGACTAGTATGGGGATAATGGAACAGTAGCAAGTTTTGAATCAGTGGGATGCATATGAGGCTCAACACTTAGGACCTTCAGCCCAGTTTGATGTCGCCCTCATGGACAGGTACACGTACTTGATCACTCAGTGTTAAGAGGTGGCAGAGACAATAGGGGAACTAGAGAAAGGAAAGAATCATGCAGATGAAGTGTTGAAGAAATATAAATTTAGAGTTAAGCACGTAGTTGATCCTCATGTTCAAGCAGTTGCATGTGTAATTAATAATTATAGAGCTTTTGCCAAGAAATAAGGAATAAACGCATAGTTGCTAAAGCTAGCAAAGGTTTTTCATAAATCCTTAATTTTGTATTTTCAATTGCAGCTCCTACTCAAGTTCCAATTTTGAGAGAAATCTTGCATGACTACGAAAACATGGCTCACCCAGCATGGTCTTCGTAGTGCTCATGCAGTCCCCATTTCATAGTTGTTAAGTGGAGTATTAAGGCAGAAACTTGCAAGTTAACTGTGACTCCTAGTTTCAGTTCTTAATTCAGGTTAGGTTTATTTCCTAGATAATAGGTTAGAAAACTTCTATAAATTGAGAAGTTGGATTCATTTGTAAGGGTCCCCAAATTGATGATTTGTGGCCCACTTAGAGATTTTTTTTAGAGTATTTTCCAGATCGTTAAGAAGTTCAGCTAATTTTGTTATACATTCAATGAGATGAATACAAGAAGCGGCTTGTAGATTGCCTGATCTACTTCTATATTCTATGAAATTGTTCTGTGTAATCTGGTAATGTCTATTATTTGGAGTTAGCAACATGGTTTGATCTTTTTTTTAATTACTTTATGAATCATATTGCACACGTCAGTGGTGTATGATAATTATTGTGATAGGTCGTATTGTTGATGATTTTATTTCCATAAGTCTATGAAATTGATGATTTTGCAGGTTTATTGGAGGTCCGTTGTTGAATGCTAACTTGGATGATATTTGATAATTTCTTGGATTGCGGGGAACTAACTAAGTAGTTCATTAAGTTGTTATTGTATTGGTTTCATTGCTATTTTCTCATTTCCTTGACATATCTTTTGCAGTTTATTTTCTAGAGAATCCTAAATCATAAAATACAAAAAAAAAAGGAAGGTCAACCATTCACAACCAGCGAGATTTAGTTTCAACCAACATGCCCCTTAACAGGTACAACCAAATCAACCATCGGGTTGCCCATCACCATCGTGACCCGACTATAGAGACCTTGGGGTAGTGACTTTTCCCAAATTCATTGCTTTTCAGGAGAGGTGGTGAGTGTTCACATTGGCTACCTGACTGTTGGTGAGTGTGTCAAAATAGATGTCAACAAGACCGTGATCACCTTCTCAAATTGGTTGAGATCTATTCAGATGCCTTGATAAGGAAAGAGGAAGAAATTAATGAAATTTGTGCATAGTTGAGCATGGCCCATTCTCCCTTACACAAAGCGGAGAAAATCACTGCTGACTCTTCGGTGTTCCAGGAGTATGATGCAAGAAAAATAGAGATCAAACAAATTATCGAGGGGATTGAGGAAATATTTAAGTAAGAAATGACACAACAGGACTTTAGCACCTTTCTAGTTGATTTCAGTTTACAGATTGGAGAGGAGCATGTTGGTTACATTTTTCCAGCACCTGTTGGACATTGTTGTTGCTAGGATATGTTGTTGTCATTGATGTCAACATATTCCTGTGATTTATTGCTACGGTGGTTGCAGATTAGTTTATTGGGATCATGGTTTGATATATGGAGTATTTATAGTATCATTATATCTTTATGTATTGGTTTCGGTGATCCGGAAGCTTAATTGATCATATCATATGATCCGGTTTGCAGTTTGGTTTTTCTAATTAGTACTTTGTAGAGTTTGATATTTCCTCCAGTATATTTCGATGTGATCAAATCTTGTGATGCAATTTTGGGAGAATATTTTGGATGTTCATGTGTATCTACATTTCAGATGGTTCATGATTTGGTGCTCCGCAAGCTATCTTTCTAGTCTGAGTTGTTGTTGTTTGAGTATTCTTGAGTTTTAGGTGTTGATCGATGAAGATTTGATAAGTGGTGTTGGTGCAGCTATTGTGGGTGGTTCTAATGTGTTTGTTGGTGTTTTTTTATCATGTTCTATTTGTCTTGGTGGTCGGCATTGATTCTTGTGTGTGCTCTTGGTGATTTTGTTGATCTGGTGATATTCTTTGTGTTATGTGTTATTCTTGGTGGTGTAGTGTGTTGTGATTGATCTTGGCAAGATTCGCGGTGGTGATGTGTGTTTGGAGATTTGGTTTAGGTCCATGTTATGTCATGTATATCATTATATTGGTCCGGTGGTCGATCTTTGTATCATGCAATGTAATTTTGTAATTGTGAGATGAGGGTTTAATCGACCTTGTAGTCAAGGTTGATGAATTGTATAAATAGGTGGTGTAGTATGTTGTGATTGATCTTGGCAAGATTCGTGGTCGTCATGTGTGTTTGGAGATTTGGTTTAGGTCCATGTTATGTCATGTATATCATTATATTGGTCCGGTGGTTGATCTTTGTATCATGCAATGTAATTTTGTAATTGTGAGATGAGGGTTTAGCTGACCTTGTAGTCAAGGTTGTTGAATTGTATAAATAGGTGGTATAGTCATGCAATTTGAGTGTCGATGTTGTGTCTTGCATTATCAAAGGGTGGTATATGTGGTGCTTAAGATAATTCATCCTTTGGTGTGGTGTATTGAGTAGAGACTTTTGCAGGGGGGAAAAAGCACAAAACCATGTCACGTTTCAGGCCAACTTATCAGCACAAGTGAATTTAAGTAACTCTAACTAAAAATTAATTTTAGTCAACTATATGGTCTATATAGGTTCATTATAGCTAAGTTATATATGGGCCACAAATTTTCCAATTGGAAGTGTCTTCTATATGTATATTTAATACCACTTTAGGTCCAATTACCAAAAAAAGTAAAAAAATTGAAAAACCTCGATGTTTCAACATCTCCTACTCTTATAAATAATATTATTTTTGAAATCTAAAATACCCTTTTATGGATCTATAAGTGAATTTTCCAAAATATGTACCTTTTAATATTTTAATTAGTTTTAATATTTAATATTTTATTTTTATTGAAAGTAGTTCATCAACACTAAAATATAAGGTTGATTATCTTGTCAAGGAAAAATACTAAAATTCATTTAAAAATTTTGAAAAAAATATGATGCAGTAGAGAAAATAATCTATGTCAAGATGATATAATTCTTTTCTAATTTGGATAAATAATTAAGAAAAAAGGTGGTGGAAATCAGAAAGAGTTATATTTCAGCACATGTAACTTTTCAAATTTATTAAAAAATATATATTTATAAAACATAGTAAAAAATATATCCATGCACTAAAGTTTCAAGTTATCAATATACACAAAAAAATTGAAGAAAAAAAGATAAAATTTAGTAAATAAAGTGTGGCAGCTTGTGTAAATTCAATTTCAGCATTTTATTAGCAACTAAATTATAGTGTTTACTTTATAAAAAATTACATTCAAATAATTTTTTAATTTTTTTTTAAATTACAAACATAAAATAGACAAAATAATATAAATTTTGTTAGTTTACATCATTTCAAAATTCAAAACATATATTTCACTTTCTATGGATTTAATTTAAAAAGTTGAATCAACATTGCCTATTTCCTTTATAAAAGTGTGACATAGCTTTGTACTTTTACCCAAGGTAGACAAATGTGCTTAACCGGAACTGTCATTAGGCATAAGGAGATGATATATTTGCAGTTCATTCTTTATAGATTGTAGTTTGGTCATTATTGTAAGGTAGTGAGCCTTCCCTAAGGGTTGTAGCCTTCTAGGTCATCTTATTTTGAGCAGTGAGCTCTAGGCAGTGTGCCTGAATGCATGTGCATTCCCCATTGTAATATTTACACATACTACTATAGAGTATCATCTTATTGTGGATAGGTTCCTGTAAAGCGAAAAATCGAACCCTAGGTGTTCTCCCCCACTCCAAGGAAAAAGGGGGTCACTAGGATTGACGGTTTTCACTTAGGGGAGACTTTACATTCAAAAGAGGGGTTGAAACCCACAAGATCCAATCCCACACAATGCAAGATTGGATTCTAAATGAGTTTCAAGGGTTAAGACAGCAAGGCTACCCTCTTTTGTAAAGAATGTAGATAGAAAGATTAAGCTAAGAATGCATGAAAAGTGAGAAAGATTCACTTATAAACAGAGATAGGAATATAGGATGAAGCTGCGGACCTGGAATTAGCAGTAAAATATCGAGATGATGTTGTTCTGCAAATTTGAGTGAAAGTTGACGGGACGATGGCGCCCGGCGTGCACACGGTCCTCCGAAAAATCCGCGAAACGAAGGGGGATCTATTCGTCTCCGCACAAGGATTCCAGATCTTCAATTACAGCCACGTACCTGCAACCTTGTTGTAAGAATGTTTGTATTCTTACATGTGAAGGTGTAAATGTTGTTGTATGTTGTATGTTGTATGTGATCTCCTCTTCAATGGTTGAATCCTTGTCTTGAATGCAACACCTAGCCTTGAATGGAGACTTAGAATGATCAATTGCTTGAAGGAATGCTTGAATGCTTGAATGCTTGAATATCGTTTCCGCATCTTGTACACATATGTCCTTCCTCCTCAAAATGGGAGAGGAAATGTAGTTTATATACTTGTCAATTAGGGTTGATAGACTGATTTTTCCGACCTTAAGCCGACCAGGAAAGGTTATTTTCCAATTTGCAAACTTAAAGACCCGAGGCCCCAAAAGAGACCGGGCCCAAAATAGGGCCAGGGACCAAGGCCCTGGGCGCCATGGTCCTGGGGGACCAGGGCACTGGGCGCCCTAGTCCTGAAGGACCAGGGCGCTGGGCGCCATGGTCCCACCTCCAGGGACAGCAGGGTGCAAGCAGGATCAGGCCAGGGTGCTGAAAAATGCAGTTTTTGGTGTCATGGACAAGTTTCGGGGTCTCCATTCAGGTTCGGTGTTGCGTCGCCATCGTGAAGACCCAAATGCGGTCGAAATTGCAAGTGTCACAATTTTAGGACGCTACATTTAGCCCTCACTTTAGCGGGAGTATAAGCGTACGCTCATACTTCCGGTAAAGTACAAGGAAACAACATTGAAAGACTTTCACCACCTCAAGGAGGCAAGATACACCAAGCCCCCAATGGACTAAGGATCTTACAACTTCGATTGACAAAGTAAAAGGGAAAATCACGAGGGAGAACCATGACTATCAGTAGTAAGGTTCCCTCACTATGAGTCATGCAAGAAAGATATCAAAAATTTTCAAGGCAAAGCTAAATTCGCCAAGAAATTTTCAAGTATCTTGAAGAGATATGAACAGGGTGTATGCCCCCCTATGTTAAAGCGATCACACACGCCTCATCGGGGGTGATTGCTTTAAGGTAGTGATACATATAGGAAATGAGAAGGAAAAGGAGCACGTTATCACAAGGATTTAGCCCCCAAGTGTGAGATAAGCCCAAGGATAATAGACACAAAACACAAAGCACAAGGTGACTTCGCTTTCCTTGGGGTCAGTATGCTGTATGATAATTCATGTAAATCATATGTATGTATGCATAATTGTTCTTCATTCCCCAATCAAGGAAGGTCACCTAGAAGAAGGGAACACATGTGCCTTTTGAGTCAACATGAGAGAGACCGAAAGAGATCTCAATGCTTTGCATCGTCCTCAAGTAGAAAATACTAAGGACAACAAATAGAAGAATGAGAATAACACATAGAAGAAGTAACAAAAGAAAGAGAGGAGGAGAGAATCTGCTATGCTAATGAAACTAGTCTAGCATGTCATCTACCCCCCGATCTTGCTGATCAATGTTTCGGGAAGGCAGGAAACACGCTAGAAGAGGAACATTCAACATAGTAGATGGAGCTATCACAAGATCCAAACAAGGGTTATGTTCATGTTCCAAGCCACATTGTTCTTGTCTAGGAGCTAGGATAAGTGCTTTAGAAAATTCATTAGATAAATGGTTATCAACATCAACAAGTTCATATTCACTATCAGAAGTAAGAGAAGTAACATTTTCATCATGAATAACATTTTCATCTATATCATCATCAAGATTTATAAAAATAGGATCTTTAACTCGCACAGGATCAAGACCATCATGCATCTTATGTTTTGGAGATTTTGGAGAAGATGGAATAATGCTTGTTGAAGGTGTTTTTGGGGATTGCAAAGTTTGAGAAGCAGTTGCCTGAGCTCTAAGATGACACTTTCGTCGGCGTTCACGCGCAAAACGATTTCGTCTAGTCTTAGTAGGAAGTTGAGAAGATTGAGGAGGAGGAATGTTCTCATCCTTATCACTTGGGTGTTTGGGTTGTGGTCTCTTAGGTTGGATAATAGGGGAAGAAGAAGGTCTCTTCTCTCTATAAAAAGAAGGAGGAGGAACTGCTCCATATAAAGGAAGAATATTTGGTTTAGGAAGGAGACCAAGTCCATCATGACGAGAAGGTATAGGTCTACTTTTAGGCATAGACATAGTCACATCCATAGGGATGGGTTGGGAATCTTCTTGAGGAAAGACATTAGTTTTATCTTTCAAAGGAAGAACTTCCTTCTCAAGAACGATAGGAATATCAAGTTTGGGTGTTCTATGTTCACTTAGAGATAGGATCATATCTTTTTTCCACTTTTGATAAGATTTAAAAAGATGATCACTTCGCAGAGGAAGAGATTGGAATTGTTTAGGCCAAAAATAATCAATAGGAACGCTAGAAGTTATTTCAGCTGGTTTAAAGAGACTATGATTGACAGTAACAACTTCACCATTATGGGGAAGTTTCAAACATTTATGAATAGGAGAAGCAATAGCTTTCATGGAAGATAGCCAAGGATAGCCTAGCTTCACATGAAATTGTTCAAATGAAGGAATAATAGCAAAGTTCACATCAAGGGATTTGTTATGGATCTCAATAGGTAATGTAATAGAACCAATTGCAGGAGAAGAAAATGCATCAAATAATTTCACAACCACGTCTGTTTTGTCATAGATCACTTGATTCAATTGCAAAGTAAAAAGAAATTCTTCAGTAATGACATTAACCATAGAGGAAGGATCAATAAGCACTCCACGGCAAGGTGTATTCTTGACTTTTGCAACTATGTATAAAGGACCATCAGGTGCCCTGATAGTTTCATTAGAATCAAATGTGATGGAAGGTTCTTTAGGGTTTTCTTGCTGCTCTACAAAGTTAATCACATTCGGAGTCATAGACACAAGACCATCAGATGAGAAAGAGGAATCATTAGCCTCAATCGCATTAGAGGTATGAGAAGGTAATGGATTAGTAAAAATATGAAGATTTTGGTTAGGAGCTACAAATGTATTGCCTTTATCATTCACTCCTGAAACAGAGATAGTATTATTATCAATCAAATCTTGAATTTTACCCTTTAAAGCAAAACATTTTTCAGTATCATGCCCAGGTTGACGATGAAATTGACAAAAAGATTTGTTATCAAAATAGGGTGAATTAATCTTTGCAAGATCTATTTGCCTTATAGGAGGAAGAGTAAGCACATTTTGTTCCAATAATTTATTCATAATACTATGCAATGATTCATGCAAAGGAGTAAACTTTCTTTCTTTCTTGAAAAACTTAGAAATAGGAGGCACACCTGATGCTGCATTCACATTGTTGTTGATGATGTTTTCATTGAATTTAATGGAGACTCTGATCAGTTTAAACTTCCCAAATGGTTGTTGACTACTATCACCCTTATCACTCGGAGCCATAGGATGTGATTGTTCCATTTGACTCACAATCAGTTGATAATTGTGAAGAGTTGCACACAACTGTTGGAAAGAAGTAAACTCAGAAAACAGAAGTTTATCTCGAATATCTTTTTGTAAATTAGAAATAAATATTCTTTGAATATCATTGTCAGGCACTGGAAAAGAAATTTGAGCATACAAATGCTTATATCTACCAATGAAATCAGTCACTTTTTCTTTAACACCTTGTTTACAATGCATTAAATCAATCAAAGTAACTTTAGGACTTATATTGTTTTGAAATTGTTGAATAAAAGCATTTGCAAGTTGTTCGAAAGAAGTGATAGAATAAGAAGGCAACGAGCAATACCATTGTAGAGCCTTGTCTCTTAATGTTCTAGTAAATAGTTTTGCAAGCAATCTTTGGTCATAAGCAAAATCAGTACATATTGTTTGAAAGGTCTTAACATGTGTTAGAGGATCACCTTTACCATTATAAAGCTCCAATTGTGGGAGTTCAAAATGCTTAAGGGGAATAGCTCGAACAATGTCAAGAGAAAGTGGGCTCGCAACATCAAATGTGGGCACACTAAACTTAGATTGATTCATAGAGGCAATTTGTTGCTATAAAGAAGAGACAGTTTGTGCAAGATTGTTAATGGTCGCTTCAGTCGAAGAGTTAGATTGTGATGGAGGTGTTATGTTATTGAAAGAAGGTAGAGAGTAAGGTGGCGGGACGCTATGATAGTTAGTCATAGGAGATGATTGGAAAGGAGGAACACTACAAGGAGGAATGGAATGATTAAATGAATTGCCCCCTTGCGCCAGGTTCATTTGCGGAGATGAAATAGGAACACTTGCTGAAGGAATGAATGAAGAAGTCGGATTAAATGAAGGAAGAGGGTTAATTGAAGAAGAAGGATTGCCCCCATGACTAGTGATCATAGGAGGAATGTCTTGTATTGAAGTAGTCATTATGTTTGATGTAAAAGTAGGTATACTAGCAATAGAAGTTGTCAAAGGAATAGAATGATTGTCTTGAGTAGGAGGTTGTGTATAACCCAAAGTTTCAGCACAACTCTTCATAGGCATCACATTTGAATCCACAATGTGTGCAATACCACGCAAAATATCAATTCCATTCTTATCACTTTGAAGCATACGTTTTAGACCCTCAATTAAAGGAAGAGCTTGACTATCGGGGTATTCTTGAGACATCCATTGTCGAAAATCATCAAATTGGTTATCCAATTTCGAAAGTTGTTCTTCAGAAACCTCATGGAGAGCTTCTTCATCATTAAGGGGATTAGAGGAATTACCCGTGTCCTCATTAAAAAGGCCATTCAAATTAGGTTCCATCTCCTTAGTAATTAAACCTTGGAAAGACTTAATTCTAAGGCTTCGTCTAACGGGAATAGTGTAAGTAGGGCTTATTGTTGTAAAACTCATGCACTAGAGAGAGAGAAGATTTTGAATTTAGAGGTAGCAAATTTCAGTAAAATCAGCCAATCTCCTAGATTTAAGCTGTTAAATGCAATCAGGACAATCTCCTGAAATTTCAGAAAAAATGTCCGGGACCGTGGCGAACAGAGTGCACACGGTCCTCGCAACTTTTTTCGAAATTTTCAGGGATGAAAGTTATGATGATTTTACAGCTAACCTGAAAAAATTGAGTGATTTTACGATCCGTAGATAGGCCAAATTAAAGTTGCAATCTCGAAATTGAACCCTACCAAGATTGTCGAAAAATGCAAAATTTGAATTTTGAAAAAGAGAGGGGAATTGAAATTTTGAATTTTATGATTTTAGAGGGAATACTAAAAGCAATGCAGGTTTTGAAAATTAAAAATTGACTCAATTTCACGCAAAATTCAATTTTGAAAGTGGAAATCAAGGTTGTTGTAATTAAACATTTAATTTCAAAAGTCACAAATTGCAAAAATTTGAATAAAGCACTGAAATTTTGAATGAATGCCAACACACTTTTCAGATTTAGGATAATAAGAAACACAATTTTGACATGAATTTTAGTTTTAACAATTTTTTGAATGATTAGAAGCCTTAAACCAAGCAATCCCTAGACCAACTTTGACTTTAATTTTGAAAGTGTTAGAATTGATGAAATCAGCCAAAATTCTGGATTTTAGCAGAAAAATACAGTAAGATCTAGCTCCCAAAATTTTGGAAAAAAATGTCGGGGACGATGGCGCTCGGGGTGCACACGGTCCTTGCAACTTTTTTCCAAATTTTCAGGGATGATAGATATTATGAATTTGTTGCGGAACCCAAAGTTACAGCCGATTTGGAGATGTTTTGATCAGTGAAATTATCAGTCAAAGGTTGAATCAAGAAGGTTTTAAAAATTAGGGTTTTGACACTTAACCACTTAATTTTCAAAATTAGAGCACAAATATGAATTGACAATTTGTAATAGAAGGGTAGATTTGAAACAAGCATTAACAATTAAACATTTCACAAGCTCAATTACTAAAAAGAAAATTTAGGGTTTTCATGCAATTAACCTCTAAAATTTGCAAAAGATCAAACATGGAAATGTAATCAAGGCATCCAATTTTCAGATCTAACCATGAATAATCAGAAAGGATGTTCACATCGGGTTCACCAAAATGTAAAGCGGAAAATCGAACCCTAGGTGTTCTCCCCCACTCCAAGGAGAAAGGGGGTCACTAGGATTGACGGTTTTCACTTAGGGGAGACTTTACATTCAAAAGAGGAGTTGAAACTCACAAGATCCAATCCCACACAATGCAAGATTGGATTCTAAATGAGTTTCAAGGGTTAAGACAACAAGGCTACCCTCTTTTGTAAAGAATGTAGATAGAAAGATTAAGCTAAGAATGCATGAAAAGTGAGAAAGATTCACTTATAAACAGAGATAGGAATATAGGATGAAGCTGCGGACCTGGAATTAGCAATAAAATATCGAGATGATGCTGTTCTGCAAATTTGAGTGAAAGTTGACAGGACGATGGCGCCCGGCGTGCACACGGTCCTCCGAAAAATTCGCGAAACGAAGGGGGATCTGTTCGTCTCTGCACAAGGATTCCAGATCTTCAATTACAGCCACGTACCTGCAACCTTGTTGTAAGAATGTTTGTATTCTTACATGCAAAGGTGTAAGTGTTGTTGTATGTTGTATGTTGTATGTGATCTCCTCTTCAATGGTTGAATCCTTGTCTTGAATGCAACACCTAGCCTTGAATGGAGACTTAGAATGATCAATTGCTTGAAGGAATGCTTGAATGCTTGAATGCTTGAATGCTTGAATATCGTTTCCGCGTCTTGTACACATATGTCCTTCCTCCTCAAAATGGGAGAGGAAATGTAGTTTATATACTTGTCAATTAGGGCTGATAGACTGATTTTTCCGACCTTAGGCCGACTAGGAAAGGTTATTTTCCAATTTGCAAACTTAAAGACCCGAGGCCCCAAAAGAGACCGGGCCCAAAATAGGGCCAGGGACCAGGGCGCTGGGCGCCATGGTCCCACCTCCAGGGACAGCAGGGTGCAAGGAGGATCAGGCCAGGGTGCTGAAAAATGCAGTTTTTGGTGTCATGGACAAGTTTCGGGGTCTCCATTCAGGTTCGGTGTTGCGTCGCCATCGTGAAGACCCAAATGCGGTCGAAATTGCAAGTGTCGCAATTTTAGGACGCTACAGTTCCCACCCTGGTATTTCTCTTAACTGGGTTCTCCATGTCAAAATATTGGTGTTGTGTGTTGTGCTATCAATTTGCTTATCTCTATTGTTACTGCAATTTATTAGATTTGCATTTGAGGTTAAGTTTGATAATCCAATGAAAATTGATTCACCCCCACCTCTCTTTTTTCCTTCATTGTTGTTACCAACAGGACCTTCCTCATGGGATTTACCACCTATTTCATTGATTGATGATATTTTGGCATTGTTGATCAGAATTTGGACAAGTTACACTTTGAGGGAAGCAGTTATTAAATTGGATAGGAGAGATTGGAACACCCTAAATGGAGATAGAGGATGTGGAATGATGAGTTCTTACCTTCCTAGGGTGGTAGAGATACATGTTTCTTCATTTTGGATTTGGTTTATTGGTTGCATGGTGTTATTTTGATCTATGCCAGCAGCTTGATAAGAGTTGGAATTTGTTTTAATGCACCTAGGTTGGGTGTTATCCATATTTGCAAGTGACCACTATGGGTGGGATGGATCGTTGATGACTCAGACACTACAGTCTTGGTCACATGCTCAGGTATCTTTGGAGGTTTGTTCTCGTGTTGATATTGTTGATGGAGTAGATCTTTTTGCATTGAGTGGTCTGTCGACTTCTATTGTTGCCAGCACAGAGGGAATTACACATGGTCACTCTAACATTTCATTGGGGCAGACAGGAGTGTTTCATCTCGACTACATATTGAGGTGTGTTCACCAATTTATCTTTAGTTCACATATATAGGATTTGACTATGTCATTGATGGTAGGGAAAGGTGATTTGAGTATGGAGCTTTGGGGGCCATCCTAGTATGACATGTTTTTTATGACAAGTGATGAGACTAATTTTGGCAAGTCTCAGACCCTGTTCTCACTTGCTAGTTGCTTACAGAATTCGGTGTTTGAGATTTGGTTTGATTGGACTGTAGAGGGTGACAGAGTAATGGAGCATCAGCGTGGTGGATTTTTTCCTCATGGTGATGACTCCATAATGTAGTAATAATGTTGTTGTTACACCCTATTTCAGTATATATAGGATACCGCTATAGTTGTTGCAGGTGGATTGGAGGGAAATTTTGGCTAGGACTTGGCTTTTGGTCGATTTGATGTTGTAATTTGTGGTTTTGGTCTTGCTTACTTTTTTTTTTAGCACTTCCAGACATCTGTGCAAACATTTGTGGGGGATTTCTTTGGTATAGCTCAATTACCTTCCATCTCTACTTGTGGGAGCATTAGACACTACAGTCGTCACATGATGTCAGTATGCATGCCCCTAGATGGTGAATGGTTGATTGTAGTGAGTTGGGTTGGTTGGTGCTCTCAAGTTTCTTTTCGAGACACTTGGAGATTTAGGTGATAGTGAGGGAATCATGGTCTATGACTAGAATTTCATTGTCATGATCTATGATTATGAGGTTGACTCTATGATTACCAGTTTCCGGTCAAGTGTTGATTGGCATCACTATTGGGACATGTTGTTGAGAGATGTTGAGGGTCATCCTTCAAGGTGGAGCAGATTCCATTTCTTGTTGCCCAAGATCGAGTTAGGCAATGGGGTTTCATATATGGATCTCCTTGTGGCACCTTGGCAGGAAATATTGCATGGGATAGATCTCAGTTTACTTAGGATTTTCAATATTGGTTTTGATGATAATTTGTTGATGGGAAACAAGGAGATGACAGTGCAGTTTGAGGAAGAAGGTTTGTTGGTTTCAGATTCCATTCCTATGGTTTTGCAGTTTGATTCACTGGGAGAGTAGTTTTTTGAGGAGATGAATGAGTTTACACAATATGTTTTTGCTCTTCTTTTTGGAGGTTTTCAGGAGGTCTCTGATTGGGGCACCTTACAAGATAATGCTTCCAGTAGATGGTCTTGCAGATTTCTTAGACTAATTTGGGACCCTGGGATTATTCTTAGTTTCAATTGGATCAGTGAGAAGATTGTGGGGTTGTATTGGCATTGCTTGAGGACATGCAATCTTTGGGCAGGGTGGACTGTAATGTCCCCAATTTTTTTAGGTTCTCTAGCAAGCTTTAGTAGCTGACACTCTAGGTTCATGACATCTTGTTCAGATGAGTAATCTGATGTTTCTGATGAGCTCAGTTGGTTTAGTGGGTTTATACGCCACTTTTTGAAGTGATTTTTGGCCTGTAGATTGGTCTCCAAGAATCTTGGAGAAGCCGTCTATTTTTAGTGAGTCACCCGATCAGCCTGGTTTGCCGTCTATTTTTAGTGAGTCACCCGATCAGCCTGGTTTTCTATTATTCATCATTAGGATCACTCTAGTGTGATCGAAACTTAATTCCGATGTGTTCTGACAAGTTTTCACAAATTTGGTACATTAATGAGTTATTTTAATTATTTTACTAAGGTTTCTTAAATTTAATTAAAATATTTAATTCCAACCTTAGTGTTATAGCTCGTTGGAACCGAGGTGAAAAAATTTAAATCTTGGGCGCATAAAAGAGTGACCTTAAGTGTCAAAATATTATTATATTATTGAAAGGGTCATTTTCAGAGGAAAATGGAGTTTAAATTAATAAAGTGACTATTAAAATAAAGTATATTTATTTATAAAGTCACTTTATTTTAAAAGGTACACTTTATTCACTTAAGAGGGAAGTGATATTTTAAAAAAAAAGTTATTTATCCCACATTCGCAGTGTCTTGGGAAATGAGCCCAATGAGAGTTATAGGAATCAAGGATCACTGAGAGGGGAAGGGTGAATCAATGATCTACGGGTTAACTAATTTTCAAAGTTAACTTTTAACAACCGAAAGCATACACTTAAAACTCAAATGCAAAGACATGAAACAAACAACCACAAGATCATAACACCAGTATTTTTACTTGGAAACCCAAATGAGAAAAACCACGGTGGGACTTGAACCCACAATATTATTCCACTAATATGGCCAGTAGCAAAACAGTATTACAAAATGGGAATGCACAGGCATTCAGGAACACTGCCTAGATCTCACTGCTCAACTACAATAACTCGGAAGGCTACAACCCTTAGGGAAGTCTCACTGACTTACACAGCTTTTACAGTGATGGATTACAATGTATGAACTCTGAAATAACATCTACTATGCTTGGATGAGTTCCGGTTAAGTGCAAAAACACTAACTGGATCACTTCTCTATTTTGCTTTGTTCTTCCCTGTACATTGTCTCAGTAAGCTACCATATCAAAAATGCGCATGTGAAACTGCACGAAAATGGATTCTTGATCACCTCTCACTCGCATACAATTGCACCATCCACCAAAAAGATCGCCCATACCAAACTTATATACTAGTAATCAAAAAATAGGTCATACATCATGTCGGACTAAAGGTGTAACGTGTAGTTACATGTCCGGTTGACTGGATCCAAAAAGATAAATGCGGATCACCAAAATAATAATAAAATAATGTATCTAAGTCAACCCAATCAACAAGAACACGATTTAATGTACTGCAATCACTGGGAAGCATCCGGACCCAAAAATGCTCTGGAATAATCTTGATTTACCGGTTAACACCTACTTCCGGATAAGAGGAATCACAACCACCAAATTGAATCTCCAAGAAAAGTTGCTATCAATGACAACCCTAAACCAATAACCATCCATCGGAAACCACCAGAAATCATCAGAGACCACCGGATGAGTGTCAATTGCCAACAATCTCCCCCTTTGGCATTAATGGCAACACTAGTGAAAAATGACTAAGTGTTGAGCATTGTACACCGGTTCAAAAGAATCAAAAGAATCTCTAAGGATCCCCCTTAGACAGAGAATTTCACTCTTCAATGTTGTACATTTTTTACCGTTCCTCTCCCCCTTTGACAGCAATGCCAAAGATGGGGTGTTGTCCAAATTTTATATACAAATGACAAACACTTTACAAATACTTGAAGAGGTCAGCATAAATAGTCTACAAAAATCCTAGGTCAGTATCCCACCCACTCTTCAAGTTGTCCAAAACTGTGATAAATGCACTGAATATAGTTTCATGAATCTCTAACTCTCTTAAATCTGATAATACAAGTCGGACCATCTTCTTCATACAGTCCACCTTATTACTTAGCATAGTGTCCAACCGAGTGGCAATCGAGTTCTAGAGTTCACCTACGTTTCTCAAAATGTTCTCCTTATCCGCTTGAAGGCTTGAGATCTAATCATTTAAGGCTATAATCTATCCTTCAATACTCCTGGTTAGAGTTACATTAGGATCAAAGGACTAAGAAATGCCAACAATCTTACCCTAGCAAAAACCTATCTGCTTATCAATATCAATAGTGAACTTAGGGAAAATAAGGCAAGATTCATACTATTTACCAGGATCTGACAATGTGTCATAAATAATCTGCAATCTCTTATTTAATCTCACTCTATCATCTTCAATCATTTTCCGAAATGTTTGTTTCCTAACATCCTTGAACTTATCCAAAAATTTATGTGTAGTTGTCTTCTCCAAAGAATCAAAACTAGTATTTACACTGTTAATTAACTATAACAATTTCTTGGAGGGGTTGTTATTTGAATCTATCTATACATTAGGGGCCACCTTCTACAAAACATCTATAGACATCAAAACCAGCTTTTTATCTCCAGTCTATGATTTCACCATATCTTGGTTGGCCTGAGCTTGCACAACAGCTATGAGCATAAGATTCTCAGCAGGAGACATCTTCCCAAGATCAACAGAACCATCAAGATTAATGGGAATCTGAGGCGGGGTCCATGTAACCGGAGGAGTGACAATTGTTGATCAGCTATACTTTTGCCTTTGTTAACCTCAACAACCTTAGCCTCTATTGTCTCAGCATCCTTCTTCTCTCCCTTATCCCCTTTATCTATTGCACCGGTGTCGCCACTTGGTGCAGTATCAACCTGTTGGACCTTAGGGGATGTAGAGCTATCCACCATCGGAGGAGCATCACTAGTCTCAACATCAAGTGTAGTATTACCTTGGTCTTCCAGTTGAGTTTCAACCTACTGACTTTTGAAAACACCTTGCTTATCTTCTGGCTAAGATGACTTGAATGCATCCTTGTACAGAGAGTTGTTTTCAGTTATCTTCCTCCATGTCTCCTCTATCTCTTTCCTCACCTCTTTAACATTTCCAATCATTAATCTATTAATCTTGTTTTTACTTCTAAATTCCTTCTTATTAGCCTCCTCAATCAACCTCTTTTCTTCACTTTGTGAAACACAGGTGCAAACATTTATCAATTCTCTTTATTTCATCTCCATGTCAATATTGCTTGTAGTCATCCTTATAGCATCTATAAAACTATACAAATCCTTTGGAATGGTCTTTTCTAATTCAATTAATGTCTTACTAAAATTATGTAAGTATAGTACAACTACTTCCTCAATATTTCTCTTATCTCCTTCATCAAATTCTTCATAACAAACTCCAGTATTCTTAAAATTACCATCAACTATTATTTCATCTATCAACTAATATGTTGTCAACAAGGGAACAGATTTAGATTTTACCTTTTTAGCACCGAACTCAGGTTGAGTCTTGACTTTCATTTCTCTTTTGGGCCTTGCGGCAGGAGCGGGATCTAATTTTGCCTTTTTGATTTGTTAGGATCCACCGGATTGCGGCTTCCTCACCACTCTGACAAATTGTCCCTTTTTCTTTGCCTTTCATTCCTTCTCCTCAAACTCAATTTCTGAGGCCATCGGAGATACTACAACATAGGTTATTTTTGGCTTCTCCTTCTTCTTCAATACACCTTTCTCGGATGGGCTAGGTTTTCCAAGTTGGGCTACCAAAGCAG
Organism: Cryptomeria japonica; assembly: GCF_030272615.1. NCBI lineage: Eukaryota > Viridiplantae > Streptophyta > Pinopsida > Cupressales > Cupressaceae > Cryptomeria > Cryptomeria japonica. The sequence continues at coordinate 102,589,498 of NC_081414.1, forward strand.
GAGAAGACTTAGTCTCTTTCTGCACATGACTTTCCCTTGCTTTCTTCACCGCCTCTCTGGTGAAACCCTTCTAAACTGCCATTTCCTCTGCAATCTTAGTAACTTTTCTTTTTTAGGCAGGAGCAGTGAATTGTACGTGCAAACTGAGGTCTTTCTCCTTGAAAGTCCCAAATCTCCCATCCTTGGGATCCACCAGTTGACTCAGAAGATGTTGGGCATATGCCTCAAGTATAACAGAGTCAACTTCATACCCCATGGGAATGATCCATACTATCTGGGGCTCCACTGCTTCCATTAAACACTGATCCTTATCGACCATGAAACAAATGGTTTGCTCATATTTTTCAATAACCTCCTTAGGGATCCTCTCCCTGCTCTTCATTGAAAATTGGAAGGTTTTGAAATATCTGTAGAGAGCAAATATCCTCATTGTTGCATCTCCAACTCCCCATAATCCTTCCTTGATCTGCATAGCTATCTGTCTGTCATAGGCCCATTGGACCTTACCATTTATACTGGGTGTAGACACATAAATTTGTCCACTTAATTAAATGAATATTTAGTATTTATTTGATTATTTAACCATCAATCAATAATTAATTAAATTAATATTTAATTAATTCATCTTAACCCTCTTCTCTTATTAATTAAATAAATTATTCAATTTATTTGATTTAATTCACTTTACCAAATTCAAACCATTAATTAAATAAATAAATCATATTTGTTTAATTAAATCTTCTCTCACATTTAAATAAATTAATATTTTTATTTAAATCCCCCAAAATCTCATCTCTCACATTTAAATAAATTAACATTTATTTAAATCACCTTTATCCTCCACCCACTTGCATTTTCCTACAAATGCAAGTTGCACGACTATTTTAAATAAATAAATTATTTATTTAAAATCCTATTTATCCTCACCCACTTGAAACCTTTAATGGCTTCCCTTAAAGTCTTCAAACTTAATGGCTTCCTTCTAGAGTCTTCTTAAGCCTTTAATGGTTTCCCTTAAAGTCTTCAAACTCAATGGCTTCCTTCTAGAGTCTTCTTAAGCCTTTAATGGTTTCCCTCAAAGTCTTCAAGCATTTAAATGCTTTATCTTCCTTTTTCTCATGTAAATAAATTAAGATTTATTTAAATAAAATCCAAAATTCACATTCACATTTAAATAAATAAATATTTATCTAAACATCTATCCAAATGCAAATTACACCATTTAATTGAAATAAATGATTTTATTTTAATTAAAAATCCCAAAATTCCTCCCACTTGCATTCTCCTATAAAATCCACTTGCATGCCTAAATCCCTTCTAGATTCTTCTAACTCCTTCTAATTAGCCTAAACCTATCCTAATCATTGTCACATTCCTAAATAAAAGGAAGTCACTTCTCGAAAACCTCCAAAGTCTTCAATAACCATTAAAGGATTTATGTCTTCAAATGGTTAACCTCTAAAGTCTTCCAAACCATTAAAGGCTCTTACATAACCATGTATGGTTAACTCACCTTTTACCTTTCGTTAGAGACTTTCCTCTAACTTAACCATCCTTTTGACTCATGGGTCTCTTCAAAGCATTTACTTCTTTGACTAAGGTAACCATTTAACCCTTGCACATTCATTTATCCCTTGGATAAAAGGAAAATCCATTAACCTAACCCTAACCCAACTCCCTAGGGTAACCATCATGTCCCCTCAAGCATTTAATGTTCATTATCTCTCCTCTCAAGCCTCCTCATGGTGACACGTGTCAACATGGGATTGGGTTGAAAGTCTCACATGGATTGAATATCTTTCAATCCTAACCCTTGTTAATATTGTTCAATCTCAACCCTTCATTTCCCCATTTCTTCTATAAATAGAACCCTTATCCTCAAGCAAAGAAGGAAGCATTAGAGTATTGTTGCTATACTGGTCTTAGCATAGAGCTTTTTCATAGCATCGCTATCTACACTTGCATAGCATTTGTTTATCACATCCAACCATCTTGAATCTCCATATGGCATCCATGGCTAGTGCTAAAAGATGAGAGCTACACTCATTTGGGACTTGGAGAGGGGAGAAACAAGGGAGAAGCATCAAAAGGCATCATGGAAGCATCTTAGGGAGGCTCTTCTCCTTTCTTTTGTTTTGTTAAACTTCTTTCATGCTTTTTGAAATCTCTTTTGATATGTTTGGAATGGTTTTTAGTGAACTTTGTTTTGGTTTTATGGTTGAAACTAACTTATTAACATTGAACTTTATTAATCAAACATTGAACTTTGTTGTTGCCTTGTCCCCATTTCCATGACATCACTGGGTATCTCATTCAAGAAGTACAAAGCCAAGCAAATAAGAAGTGTGAACCAAGGGAAAATCTAAGTGAGGTAAATTGGTTAGTCTAATCCATAAAAATATTCAAATAACATTATACCTTCACAAACTTTCTCTTTCCCCTCAGATTGAGCCTTTGATGAAGTGGAATGTGCCCAAATGCTCCACTTGATTGGATTGGCTCCTAGATAGGATGTGGATTGCTCCCCAATGTTGCACAACAATGATGGATAAAAGGGGATAAGATGATGGATGCTCAAGTGATGGATATGGATAAGGATATAGACGCTATGGATTATTGCCTATAATGATGATGCGTTTTGATGGATTTATAGAGACATGTTGACATCATGAGATTACTTGATTGGAGATGATAAATGAAGGGGAGGAGACCCCAATTTATAGATTTGAGAGAGGATGAATGGATGGTCAAGATTGAAGATGAATCAAGGGTGGAGATTGAAGGAGAGAGATCACATGGATTGAGAGGACATGAGGTGACAAGTGTGGAGACCAAGATATTTGCCATAAAGGCATTTCTTGTCTCCACACTCCATAATGTATATGGGGAAGAGATCCCCAAGTACATAAGGAAGATAAAAAGGAATTAAAATTTCCTTGGGAGATGAAGAGGGAATTAAAAAATTCTAAATAATGAAATGCATGGGGAAAGGGAATGAGAAAGGCAATTTAAAATTCCTTGGGAAAGTGAAAGGCATAGGAGAATGTGAGATTTTTGAAATCCTTGAAATGACCCAATTGGGTTCATTTAAGGTGGAAGGTGAGGAGGGGACAAGTGGATTTAGCCATAAATGGCTATGAGTTGACTTGGTGGCTAATCATGGGGATTAGCCACTAGTGAATGATTAAGAAGGTGATTAGATGAGATAGTGAGGGATTAGAAGACAAATGGGATTTGTAGGAGGATTTGACAAGAGGAGAGAGAATAAGTGGGGGAATTTAAAATTGAAGAATAATGATAATAGGCTTCTAGAAGAATTAATTAGGCTAACTGAAGATTAGAAGAAGTGACTTGTAGGAATCACATGACTTAAGTTAATTAATTAAAATTAATTAACTAAGAGATATTCAAAAGAATTAATGATTGAGATGACTTTAAAAGAATGGGGAATAATTAATTTTGATAAATTAAATATGGGACTATAGTGATAAAAATTAATTGAATTTGATTTAATTAATTTTAAGAGGAACAATGATAAATATAATTAAACAAATTAATTATGTAGACGGGATTAAATTAATTAAATATTTAATTTAATTAATTTTAGACATCTACATTTTTCCCCTCTTTGATATAGCATCATAAAGTGATGTTATATCAAAGAAGAATAAAACATAGTGGATGGAAAAGATAAGGACTAATAGCATGATGCCCCAGTCATAGGTGAGATGAGGAAGGATGACGAAGAGGTAGTAGTATGCCCCCTCGAGAGGACATGTGGGTTCTAAGAACATGGTTGTACTCTCGAAATGTATAGGAGGTCTAGATAATGAAAAGATGAAGATGATGAAGAGCAAGTGAATGAATAAATTAGAGTCTCCAAGATAAATGGGTGAAATGGGATGAATGAAAGAAATGCAGTGGATGAGATTTCTTGTTGTGTAGATGTGGAGAGAAAACCTAGTTTTGATATTGCCACGGATTATCCATACCATTGATTATAGGAATCAAGATGTTGTGAATATCTGAGGCATGGATTAGACTCTTACACAATAGGTATCCCTTTGTACACAGGTTTGCAAATATCGATGATGATGTAAATGCGAGACTGTAGGATCGTACAAGACAAACCATCAGACACACCATGCCACAAAAATAATGCCCCATTATACACCAACCAAGACTTGTTGAGCTATAAGATGATCAGGGCAGCCCTGAACAAGTACAGTCATGGGACACAAGATAAAAAGTCAGAGCGAAAAGCTCAATCATGCAAATAACTTGCTCATGGCCAATTGACATCTCTTGCCAAGAGAAGTACATGGATTTGGTTAGGTTGCTAGACATGGGAAGGATACATCCCGATGGGCAGGAAGATGGATTTGGATAAACTACCAGACATGGGAAGGATGCATCCCGATGGGAAGGGTACAGATAGATTGATAGGTACAAGAGACAAGATGGTGTGTGGGATCTCTAGGTGAGAGGATTTCCACTTGGATTTGATTAACACGGTATGGATGGGTGTTTGGATTACGTGTGAGTTAGTATAATCTCAGATAGATGGGAAAAGCTTAGTGTGATGGGGGTCATAAATGGATTGGATAATATGGGAGGGGGATAAATGATTGAATATGATTGGATAGGATGGGGAATATGATATGATATGATGGGATTGGTTTGTGGAAATAGGATAAATGGAGTGGGGCCAATGACAAGGGACAACCAAGGCTTGGTAAGAGGATGGATGGATGGGGAGATTGCTTGGATAGGGAATGAAGGGATTAAGCAGATGGATGGTGATAGGATATAGAGGACTAAAGGATGTAGGATAGGTGGAATGGGGATCAAAGAACTATGTTGAAAAGGAGGTAAATTCCCCAATTAAGGCTAGAAGGATGGTGAATAAAGATGTGTGAGATTGAAAGATAATGCACAAAGGATATGGATGGTGGAGGAATTAACACTTGCATTTTCCCAAAGCATGTGTATGCATTATTCTAACATGATCAAGACCAAAGGTAGGAATGAGGCATGAATTTGGATAAGATGAGGGATATGAGATGGAGAATAGGGATAGGATAGTCAAGACCAAAGATAGGTGAGGAGGATGGACTTAGATAGGATGTGGATAGAGGATAATGGATATGGATAATGCAGATGGTAGGATAGCATGGATTAAGCTTGTCCCCAAGTGTAGAATGCAAGAAGATGGGAGAAATACACATGACGCTTGTTTCGGGCATCTAGTTTCGTGGATAGTATATATTCTATAATAGACTGAAAAGGATAAGAGATGCGAGATGAATTGGGATTGACTTGGTAAATGGGTTGGGATGGGAGACATGGATAGGTGAAAGTTGGATAATTTTGAGGCATGTATGAGCTATATATGGATGGTTGATATGGCGATCCATGAACTTCCATGAGCATTTTCTAATACCAAGATTTGAATTTTGGATATGGATTTTGGGTAGCCATGTAGCCTCAAAATGCTGAGAATGGGGGGGATAAGTTGGGATTGGATAGACTTGAGTGAAAAAAAGCAATGAAATGATGTTCAATGAAGATGAGGACTAGGAATTAGAAAATTTAGATTGGATGGATGGATTGATTTTATTTTATTTTATTTTATTTTCTTGGATCGGGTTGAATTTGATTAGATTGGATAGGGAAAAAGGATCCAAATGATTAAACCTTCTTCTATTTAGGGTGGACTTGCGTTCCTAAAAAAAATAGGGAAAAAGGATCCAAATGATTAAGCCTTCTTCTACTCAGGGTGGACTTGCGTGCCTAAGAAAAATAGGGCAAAAGGATCCAAATGATTAAACCTTCTTCTACTTAGGGTGGACTTACGTGCCTAAGAAAAATATGGCAAAGGATCTGTATGCGGGAAAATTTGCACTATGAAACGAATGTTACGAATTCAAGACTAGTCCACACACCAATGGGACTCTTGGTGCAAGTTATGGAGGTATATGGAATAGCTCAACTTCCCAAGGGATGTTCCATTGTTCTCTATCTCACAAGACTCCTTAAGCCAATGCCTTTGCTATTAGATCACTGAGCAAAGTGACTTAGGGATGACAATCATGAGAATGAGGGATGTTTGATCAATCTAACATGAATGCAATCCTAATGTGCATGATATTAACAAAAGATGAACTAAACTAGCATGTATATGATGATAAGATGAAAGGATTAGTAAAAGAACTTTCCTAACATGATACACTAGCTTAATATGATTATTATGATAAAGAGAAATACTTCTAAAATGCTTATTAAATTATTTATATTCAAAGAGGGATTAAAATGCTTGATAAAAATGAGTATAGATTAGATGCATAAAAATTGGTTCTTTGAAAAATGTCTATAAGTTTGATACTAAAGACTTGGATATGAAATGGAAGAAAGAGGGCTCTATTTATAGGAAAAATAGGGCAATGAAGGGTCAAGATTAGATAATCTTAACAAGGGCGAGGATTGAAATTTATCACTCCATGTTTTCAATTCTCACCAATGAAATGGTGACAATTGTCAACATAAGACTACTTGAGAGGAGATGCAAGAAGCATTAAATGCTTGAGAAGACCTCATGGTTACCTTAGGAGGTAAGGGTTAAGGTCAGGTTAAGGTTATCCATTGGATAAAGCTTTTACCCACTAGTACACTTGGGCCTAATTTCTGATGGGTAATTGTCGGACTTGTGACGACACCACGTCTGACTTTCGACCAACTTTACCATCAAAAACTCATCGTTGAGCTTCCCGACGATGCCATTTGCATCGGTAGTCTGACGACGTTATTAACTCCTCTGACGGCAGCTATATTTGCTCCCCTGGCTACAAATTTTGGTGGATTACCATCGGAATTCCGACGGATGCTATGTTTTCTCCTCGACGACTGTCTGACATGGAAGTGACGTCGGATATACAGCATCCTTGTCAGATGTTTCTTTAGTTGTCGTCGGAATTCCAACGGTTAGAGAAGATGTGGGTCAAACGGCTTTGTCGTTGGTACATGAAAGCATTGAATGAGTTCTACTTTTAAAAATTGCATAAAACATTTATTATTTATTTGATTCAGTGTTATTTGCAAAAAAGGATTATCAATGATGTTTCCTTTCTCGAAGAATTGTCAAGGATCTTTCCGTCAAATAATATGTAACATCGAATGACTAAATATTTTTCTTTACAAATGCTTATTTTATTTAATTATTATCTGAGCGTGAATTAAAATTTATATCTGTACAGAAGCAGAACATACAAGTTGAAGAGTCATGTGCAAGTAAATTTTGTAAAAGAAAGCAAGCAGGCATTATCTTGAATGACATGGAAACAAGCTCATCAGCTGCCTAGAAGAGAGAAATTGGAGAAAAGAAGAGGAAAGTGTTAAAGGGTGATAAATACATAGAGAGTATGCAATACAAACAAACAATGTCTAGAGTGTGTGATGTGACGTCTCTAATTTATTTCTGGAGGGACTAACTGGTTTTGGAGTTCCTGCGAAACCTATTGGGCCACGCTTGGAGGAAATCAATGTGTTCATGCAAGGAGCACCTTTTTTCTATTATGAGAATGATGCTTTTGCACCGAAGGATATTTGGAAGGAAATATCAAAAAATTTCTATAGTGTGGAACCAGAGTTGGCGGACTCGAAGTAATTTTCAGCTTTCAGAAAACCAAGAGGTTATGTACACAATCTCCCAATAGAAGGGCGATTTCAAGCATTACCTCTCCCCCTCATGACTATTCAGGAAGCACTTCCTCAGACAAAGGACTATTGGCCTCCATGGGATCAAAGAAAAAAATTGAAGCATAGATTCTAGACGATGTGGTGGTGTCCTTCGGGAAGAACTACTCTACACTATAATTGAAAATTTACGATGGAAACTGCAAGATAGTGAAGAGAAATACATTCTTGAAAAGTGGGAAGAATGGATCTTGGTTTGGGTGGGGCCAAGTCAGGTGGCTCCTCTAGAGGTTGATGAGATAGAAATCATATTAGGATTTGAAAAAGATCACACTCGTGGAACTTTGTGTGCGACTGATCGATTGCGTTGTTTGGTTAATGTATTCCAAATAGATATAGTTGCATACCATTTATCTATCTTGATTAAAGCCTTTTATCCTGATGGCATTAAATTAAAGTTCTTTCTCTTCTATCTGGTATTGGTGGAGAAGAGGTTGCTTTGCATCGACCTGGGATATAATGCAATGCAACCTCTTCTCCACCAATACCAAATAGAAGAGAAATTGCTTTAATTTAATGCCATCAAGATAAAAGGCTTTAATCAAGACAGATAAATGGTATGCAATTGTATCTATTTGGAATGTATTACCCAAACAATGCAATCGATCAGTCGCACATGAAATTCCACGAGTGTGATCTTTTTCAAATCTTAATATGATTTCTATCTTGTCAACCTCTAGAGGAGCCACCTGACTTGGCCCCACCCAAACCAAGATCCATTCTTCCCACTTTTCAAGAATGTATTTCTCTTCACTATCTTGCAGTTTCCCTCGTGAATTTTTAATTATAGTGCAGAGTTCTTCATGAAGGACACCACCACATCATCTAGAGTCTATGCTTCAATTTTTTTCTTTGATCCCATGGAGGCCAATAGTCCTTCGTTTGAGGAAGTAATTCCTAAATATTCACGGGGGGGAGAGGTAATGCTTGAAATCACCCTTCTATTGGGAGATTGTGTACATAACCTCTTGGTCTTCTGAAAGCTGAAAATTACATCAAGTCCGCCAACTTTGGTTCCACACTATAGAATTTTTTGGATATTGCCTTCCAAATATCCTTTGGTGCAAAAGCATCATTCTCGTATTAGAAAAAAGGTGCTCCTTGCATGAACACATTGATTTCCTCCAAGCATGGCCCAATAGGTTTCGTAGTAACTCCAAAACCAATTAGTCCCTCCTGACATAAATTAGAGACGTCACATCACACACTCCAAACATTGTTTGTTTGTATTGCATACTCTCTATGTATTTATCACCCTTTAACACTTTCCTCTGCTTTTCTCCAATTGCTCTCTTCTAGGCAGCTGATGAGCTTGTTTCCATGTCATTCAAGATAATGCTTGTTTTCTTTCTTTTACGAAATTTACTTGCACATGACTCTTCAGCTTGTATGTTCTGCTTTTGTACAAATATAAATTTTAATTCATGCTCAGATAATAATTAAATAAAATAAGCATTTGTAAAGAAAATATTTAGTCATTCGATGTTACATATTATCTGATGGAAAGATCCTAGACAATTCTTGGAGAAAGGAAACATCATTGGTAAACTTTTGTGCAAATAACACTGAATCAAATAAATTAAAAATGTTTCATGTAATTTTTAAAAGTAGAACTCCTACAATGCTTTCATGCACCGATGGCAAAATCGTCTAACCCACACCATTATCCATAATAGAACAAATCAATATAATAGGCTATTATAAAGAATATATACAAAAATATGAAAGAACATTAAATTACCATTACAAACCCATAAACCATTAAATAGTGAAAATAGATATAAATTTGTAAATGTCTCCCTACAAACACCACAACCATAACCAAAACAAAAAAAAATCCTACCCGCAAAAACTAAGTAGCTGGTGAGTTGCAAGTCTACAACATCTCTTAGATGATCGAACCATTTCTTAATTTTGTTCTTCTGATTAGTCAATGGATTTAGTTGCATGTACAAGTTTTCTATTTGAAGCCTTTCGTTTCCCTATATTTGAGACTTAATAAAATTCTTGTGAGTAGAATGGTGAAGTTTATCACCCAAACAAATCATATGCAAGTGAGACAATCACTTAAGGTCCATCTGATCTTGAGACATTGATGCCCACTTTAGCATGTCACATCCTAAATTGACAAGACTCATGATTGGGACCCAAAATATGACCCCTCATTTCTTGTGTGAGGATTCAAGAAATATTCATCAAGGTATCATGTTCAATTTTAAGCATTTTTAGATTAGATCTAAAGGGATTATTTTAAAGAGGGAGGAAGAGATCTTTTCATAAAGATGTCTACCTCCAAAAATAGAGGAGATATTTAATAAAGATATCATCTTTTAAATTAAGAAATGGGTAGGAGATTAAGAATACAAACCTTCCATATTGCACACTTCAAGGTATATTCAAACCTATTTGACCTAGGAAAGCCCCATCAACAAACCTATTTTTGTCATTCTGTGTGTAGGAAATTGATTCAGGAGTTGCATGTGAAGAATCTTGCAAAGTAAATGATGACAATCAAACTCAAATTTTATTTGTCTTGAAAGCCTTTTATCCTAATGGCATTAAATTAAAGTTCTTTCTCTATTTTTTGGTGATCTCTGGAGCAAAGGTTGCTTTGCATTGACCTGGGATACATTTAACTTGTATTGTATCTGCGGAAATATGTATCATAGGTCGATGCAATGCAACCTCTACTCCACCAATACCAGATAGAAAATAAAGTACTTTAATTTAATGCCATCAAGATAAAATGCTTTCAATTCATTGCTAAAATCAATTTAAAGTGTATTCATTTAGGGACCTTTCATAAAATATTCTCAACTTACACATCATAAAAGGATCTTAAAATATTCATTGTTTATAATGATAAGAATTTGGTTGTTCCATACACCTTCCTTTACTATTTTAAAAATATCATCGACCAAAATATTGTGCAGCAGTAGTATGGGGTGCATTTCATCTATTGTATGCCCAAATATTTCATCATACCACTTTCTTTTCAAAGGCGACTGATCGATTGTGTTGTTTGGGTAATGCATTCCAAATGGATATAGTTGCATACCATTTATCTGTCTTGAAAGCCTTTTATCCTATGGCATTAAATTAAAGTTCTTTCTCTATTTTTTGGTGATCTCTGGAGCAGAGGTTGCTTTGCATCGACCTGGGATACATTTAACTTGTGTTGTATCTGCAAAAATATATATCATAGGTCGATGCAATGCAACCTCTGCTCCACCAATACTAGATAGAAGAGAATGTACTTTAATTTAATGCCATCAGGATAAAATGCTTTCAAGACATATATTAGGTATAAAAGGAAGCCTACCCTGTCATTTGAAGGGGTCTACCTACAATTCAAGTGATCTCTTAATTATAAAATCAATTCAATTCCATTAAGTGAACAAGCAATCAAGCATTGAAGGAGAATTCAAGTTGGTGCAAGTGCATTTGGAAGACCAAAGGACTCAATGAAGCCATTAAAGACTTTTGAAGGTCTTAGGAGTGAAGAGATAATTAATTATGATGTCTTAAGGTCCATTATGGCCTTTAATGATGAAAATTGTAATAAGTTTGTAATTTATCCTAAAGGGCCTGGTAAGGACCTTAGGACCAACAAAAAGATTTAATAGGAATTTATGGCTTAGGGAGTCTACAAGAGTTTAGGCAAGTTCAATAAATCATTTCATGACCTTTTCTGACAAAAATTAAGAGTTTTTTATCAAATGGTTGATGTAATGCTTTGTACGGCAAAGAATGCTGGTGTATGGACTAGGACAAGCAATAACAACAAATTTTTGTTTTCTTGAAATTTTTTGGTGTTTTGGCTTATGGTAACTTTGTCTTGAGTGTGTATTCAAATTCCTAATGCATTGAAGAGACCTTGAACATCTTATTTGCGGGGAAGATGCACTGATAATCCATTTGTCTCAGACTTTAGACTAGTTGCATTGACTATTCTAACATATTTGTGCAATTTGGCACTTGATTTGGTTGATTTACAATGAGAATGGTCATTCCATGAATGTAAAAGGCCTAATATTCATGGGATGACACTCCTCTAACATGTACAATAAATTACTAACAGGTTGATGTGCAGATTGGGTGGAGAACCGGGGTGATCACCAAAACAGCGAATGTAAGAGTGGAGAAATTGCTTGATAAGGAGCATCAGTAGAAAATCCGCCTTAAGGAGGAGCACATTTTATGATTGACAGTGTTTAGATATTTCAAATGAAAGGTAAATCCATCATCATTTGGATGGTATAGTGTTTGGAAGAGGGGTATATGAGAAACCCTACTTTTAAGGGTTTGTGAGAGGGTAAATAAGGGATTTTGCATCTAAGAAGGTTAAAACTTGTAAATAATTGCATTTCCTTAGTTTTGAATCATACTTTCCAAAGAAACCTTTTGATAGTAGATTCTATGTACCATCCTAATCCAAAAAGCATTCATTTTGTCTACATCTGATAGTCATTGCTAAAATCAGTTTAAAGTGTATTCATTTAGGGACCTTTCATAAAATATTCTCAACTTACACATCATAAAAGGATCTTAAAATATTCATTGTTTATAATGATAAGAATTTGGTTGTTCCATACACCTTCCTTTACTATTTTAAAAATATCATCAACCAAAATATTGTGCAGCAGTAATATGGAGTACATTTCATCTATTTTATGCCCAAATATTTCATCATACCACTTTCTTTTCAAAGGCGACTGATCGATTATGTTGTTTGGGTAATGCATTCCAAATAGATACAGTTGCATATCATTTATCTGTCTTGAAAGCCTTTTATCCGGATGGCATTAAATTAAAGTTCTTTCTCTATTTTCTAGTGATCTGTGGAGCAGAGGTTGCTTTGCATCGACCTGGGATACATTTAACTTGTGTTGTATCTGCGGAAATATGTATCCTAGGTCGATGCAATGCAACCTCTGCTCCACCAATACCAGATATAAGAGAAAGTACTTTAATATAAAGCCATCAGGATAAAATGCTTTCAAGACATATATTAGGTATAAAAGGAAGCCCACCCTATCATTTGAAGGGGTTTACCTACAATTCAAGTGATCTCTTAATTATAAAATCAATTCAATTCCAAGTGAACAAGCAATCAAGCATTCATCAAGAATTGAAGGAGAATTCAAGTTAAAGTATACCATTCTACATGACATCCTAAAACCTTGTGTGAGGATTCAAGAAAGATTAATCAAGGTATCATGTTCAATTTTAAGCATTTTTAGATTAGATCTAAAGGGATCATCTTAAAGAGGGAGGAAGAGATCTTTTCGTAAAGATGTCTACCTCCAAAAATAGAGAAGATATTTAATAAAGATATCATCTTTAAAATTAAGAAATGGGCAAGAGATTAAGAATACAAACCTTCCATATTGCACACTTCAAGGTATATTCAAACCTATTTGACCTAGGAAAGCCCCCATCAACAAACCTATTTTTGTCATTTTGTGTGTAGGAATTGATTCAGGAGTTATGTGTGAAGAATTTGGCAAAGTAAATGATGGCAATCAAACTAAAATTTTGATGGCATGAAAAGCAGAAGAGTAGGCAAGTTCCATACAACTTCCTTTACTATTTTAAAAATATCATCGACCAAAATATTGTGCAGCAATAGTATGGAGTGCATTTCATCTATTTTATGCCCAAATATTTCATCGATGTATATATCACTTAACAAACCACCTGATACTTAATCGACATGTCTATCATATATGCAAGACAACCGATACTAATCGCAATGTATTAGTACTTAAGCCTGATAACAATCAATGCTCACAATTAATATATTAACCGATATTAATCAGAGTGCATTGGTTAAGCCCGATAACAATCAGTGTTCATAGTTAATATGTTAATCGATATTAATTGGAGTGCATTGGTTTTAATGTAAACCAATACCAATTGGTATTTTGTGCTATGAGATTTACAACCGATGATTGTCGGTAGTTAAGAATTGATTGAACTTTTCAAGTATGGTTGAATATATACAAATTTAAGAATGATCATCGATCAAATGAAGGAAAAATAGCTTGAAGTCTTCATCATAGTTTATTGATAGGATAGATGATTGAATGAGAGACTTAATTTATCTCTCATTCAATCATTTATCGACTTACCAAGGCTATCATGCATTAACAGGATACAAGGACCTTATAGAAAATTAAGGAAGGCATGAGAGTGATATATGTATTAGTGTAATTATTATACTTTTTGAATATTTATCCTTGGTTACATTCAGACCAAATTACAAGTTACATTCAATATAGGACCACAAGTTACATCACCCAATTAGGGTCAGACCAAATTACAAGTTACATTTATAGGGTCTGTCTTATTCGAGCTAGCTACTATTTCAACACATTCTAACACATGTATCTATTTCTATGCAATAATTATTAGTAGCTACATAGACTAGCATGGTACATAAGTTCTTTTCTAATAGTGCCCTTCATATGCAATTCTTTCAAGATTATTTAGTTGTATCTACCTTCTTAGGTTATGCAAATGGAGATTAGATTAGGTTATGTATCTACTTTCTTGCTCTGTAATTCTCGTTGTGTTTAATAATTTTGTATCCCTTTGGTGAAAAAAGGGAGGTTGGTGATAAATATCTATGTTGTCTATTAGTTGATTCCCATGACAATAAGTGGTTAATGTTGATACAAAGTAACACTAACAGGAAACTTTGATGACAATCTAATACACATCACTATTGAACTTACCCCTCTCATATAACCCTATGTTGGCTAGCCCCCACAATAATTAGAAGATCCTAATTACTACTGTCCTAAACCTTGCATTGACCATCACAATTTCATAGTGAGTTGAGTTAATTAGTCCATTAGCGAGATTGGGAAATAGTTTGGTATTGAGTTAGGTGTTGGTGGAAGGTTTAAGGAGGTACACTATCATCATAATTAATGTTAGAGAGTGTTGTGTGAAGAATAATGGCCACGAAAGGAGTGATTGTCCTAAGTGCTTGAGACTATCACAAAAAGTGAGTGTTGTAGCAGTGAATCTTCCTTTGACCTTTGTGTGTTTGGGAGGGTAAAGACCCTCATATCAACTATCTACTTTGACATCCTAGGATGTTGTCCACAAACTCTAAAACCTTGTGGGCACTCTCTGTCTGATACTAACATATACATAACATGTGCCTCTCATATAACCCTATGTTGCCTGGCCCCACCATAATTAGAAGATCCTAACTACTAAAAAACACTAGATTCTCCCCTAAAAGGTTGTTGAGTCATAGAAGGCCTAGCTTGATAGCCCTATAGTCTCTCATACCTAGAATATCCTTGTGTCGATGATGGTCACATGTGACTACCCTATGGTCCCTACTATGCTCTAGACCTTTGTCCCTAATATTGATACTATTGGATTTTTCTTTGTAAATCATATAGTAAGTCTAAATTACCCTTTGAAGGATGGGGAGGCCTATGGACACTTTATTCCCTTCATCAAGGTTACAAACTTCTCTCATGCCTCTTGTGTCCTCCCATGTACCTCCTTTTCCATAAGAGACTCTGCCATAGCAACCCTAAAGTCATTTGGATTGGCCATGTGTAGGAAAACTAAAATTCTGGGCTTTCCATCCCTAATGAAATAATTGACAAGTAACCTGTCTTGAATGTAATCTACAAACTACAAGAACTCTAAAAACTAACTCTCATGTTGAGCCACTATGAAACCTTATTATGTAAATTGTGAAACTCATCTATGCATCTCTATCAAAAATATTTTGAAATAGAACACACTTTGAAGCACTCCAAAATGGTATCTGGAGAGGGTTTCCAATATGAGATGGTGCATTTTATCCTCCCAGTACCACAAGGTAGAATCAATTCCTCTCAAAAATTGCATTAAAAATTATGCCTTTTGGTTGCTCACATATAGATGCAACCCAAAGCATAAGTCCAAGCTAAGTAACCAAGACTTATCGTCAACCCCATTTGTGGATCTTAAAAATGTAGAGGATTGGAGATGAAGCAACTCTCGAATATGATCCTTTGGCTCATGATATGTTCTTGCTATAGTCTATACCTCTTGTATTTATGCATGATGAGGCTAGGTAATGTGTATTAATCAATATTCTATCTCCTCTATGTGTATTTCCCAAATTCAAGGTGAACTCCTAATAAGCTCCCAAGATGCAAGTATATGCTCCTCTACTACAAGTGGATCCTCATGGCTTGTAAGATTTGAGGTCCATACTCAGGCTACTCATCTTAGTGAAAAATCTTAAAGTGATATGACCCTTCCTTCCATTTCCTATACCATATTTTCTAACCCACACCTCATAACCTTTACCTCACTTCCTATCATTATTACCTTCCATCTACCTTTCATATCCCCTATCTTAACCTCCTCCACTTTCCTACATCCTATCCTAAACCTTAACCTCATACACACTTACTTTTACTTCACCTACCTAACCCTATTCCATCCTTTTATCTCCCCCCATTCACTTTCCTACCTTCCAAACGCCTAACATATCCTAACTTACTCTTTCACCATTACATCCTTCATCACTTACCTCCCTATCTTATCCTAACCCACACCTCATAACCTTATACCTCTCAGCTTCCATTTTATACCACCTTCCTAACGGTACACTTATGCTCCCTTCCAAAACACCGACAAAAAATAGCACTTGATCACTACATAGTGCTCTCACGGTTCTACAACAAGGATTTTTTGTCACAACCATATATACCAACATCCATAATTAGGATATATTTTACATAATGGCACTCGATCATGTAGGTTTAGGTCATCCCTCTCCTTAATTAGGATATATTTTAAATATGGAAAGTAGTGTTAATATGTTTCAGGCTTACTATATTGTTCATTATTTAAAATGCAGTGTTTAATTAATACATGATCATGGGATTGTTCAACGGTTTAGGTCTTGTAAGAAATTCTTCTTTTAAATCAATCATATCATATTACAGAAACCTCTCACCATCTCTGCTATTGGCAATTAATCTAATAAATCTATAATAAACTTTGAATCTAAATATTTGAATATGTATAACAATGAATTTGTTGATTATACCCTACCTTTTTTCTTCAACCAGATCTTGTAATGCCCAATTTAGAGTGAAATGATGATAATTGAAATGGCCACCCTGACAAACACATTCCTGTAGCGATTAAACCGGCACAAGGAACCTATGTCTGCCTCCCTCCTTCGTGTTCATCGAGGGATGGCCCAACAATAACTTCTCGACTTACTAGACCCCCACCTGTGACTTCTTGAGCGCGTAATCGATCCGGATTCTTTCACCGGAATCGACATGGGAGGAACCACTTCATTCTGCGGTTGGAGCATTTGTGGCATAAAGGTCCTACCGGGAACCAACCATTTGACTCGATTCGGTTTATTCCATCGTAGTGTCAAAGCATCCGTCCAAAAGCGAGATGTGGGCAAGGAACGCAATGCATTATGACAAGAAGCTATCTCCTTCAAACATCTGAGCGGTGACTGCAATTAGGAGGTCGAGCCCTGATGTCATGTGAATTAGATTTATTCTTTCTCCCCGGTCGATCGAGCGCATAAACAACCTGATTCGATCTCTTTGTCCCGTAGTCATCCAATCAGCACATAAATGATCTATCCCTTTTCATACGAGAAAGAGCACCTGACCTGATCTCTTTGTTTAGTTGAACGCATCGGCCTATCGATCGAATGCATCCCGATCAGGCCATACACTAGTAGTATAGCTAGAATAGATGGTATTTTGTAATGGCAGAGACGGGACGAAGAGGCGGGATTTTGTAATGGCAGAGGTCGACGGGACGAAGATTTATGAAATGACTTGGTCTTTTCTTTTTTTTTCATGTACTGCCTACGGTCGTCGGAATTTCGACGAACGTGGGCACTTTTTCTAAAAAAACACAAATGTCATTGCCAATTCTTTCTCCGTCAAAACCAAATGTTGCATTATCATCGGAATTCCGATGAAAGCTGGCATTTTTTCAAAAAAAAATCAAATTTGATCACAATATACCTTCTCCGTCGGAAACCTCCGTCGGAATTTTAGGCCAAATGTATTAGTGACCCAAAGGATAAACTCTTGTGCTAGGGTTAAAGGAATAACCATGGTCAAAGCAATGAATGCTTGATAAGACCCTAGGGTTAGATGACGGTTGAGTTAAGAGAGAAAGTCTCTAATCATGCAAGAGGGTTGAGTTAACCATTAATGGTTATGTAAGAGCCTTAAATGGTTTGGAAGACTTTGAGGGTTATCTTGTTGAGGATATAAAGCCTTTAATGGTTTCCAAAGACTTTTTGGGTTTGAGAAGTGACTTCCCTTTGCTTAGGGATGTGACAATATTTAGTAGATGGGTTAGGCTAATTTAGAAGGGATTAGAAGAATTTAGAAGGGTGTTTAGAGAGGCAAGTGGGAGATGTAGGAGAATGCAAGTGGATGGAGGGTAATTTTAATTAAAATAAATTGCTTTATTTCAACAAAATAGATGCAAGTGGGGGATTTAAATAAATTAGATTTATTTATTTGAAGTGAACAATTTAATTAAATGTAAATTTAATTAAAAAAAGTAGAAAGGGGATTTAATTAAATAAAGTGATTTATTCAATTAAATGATATGAAAGGCTTAGGTGAATTTAATTAAGTAAATTGAATAACTTATTTAATCAAATAAATGAATGTGAATTATTTAATTAAATATAGGAATGAGAATAAAATGAATATTAAATATTCACTTAGAAAAGTGGTCATTTTTATACGTCTACATGATCCAAATGATTAAACCTTCTTCTACTTAGGGTGGACTTACGTGCCTAAGAAAAATAGGGCAAAAGGATCCAAATGATTAAGCCTTCTCCTACTTAGGGTGGACTTGCATGACTAAGCAAAATAGGGAAAAAGGATCCAAATGATTAAGCCTTCTTCTACTTAGGGTGGACTTTCGTGCCTAAGCAAAATAGGGCAAAAGGATCCAAATGATTAAGCCTTCTTCTACTTAGGGTGGACTTTCGTGCGTAAGAAAAATAGGGCAAAAGGATCCAAATGATTAAGCCTTCTTCTACTTAGGGTGGACTTACGTTCCTAAGCAAAATAGGGCAAAAGGATCCAAATGATTAAGCCTTCTTCTACTTAGGGCAGACTTGTGTGCCTAAGAAAAATAAGACAAAAGGATTTAGGGTTTTCATCAACCTAAATGATTAAGAAAAGGTACTTGAGGGAGATTCTTTCCCAAGCACAAAAAGACAATGGATGATTGATTAATGGTAAAGGTCTAAATCAAACTTTCACAAAGTGTTGAATTTGGATTAGGATTGATGATTGATGATTGGATTAAAGAAATATTGATTGATTGATTGGAATTTTTGGAGATTTGATTAGGTTGATGTGCTAAGTCCTTGAAGGTGAGAAGAAAATGATTATGGATTGATGGTAGGAAGAAGAAGGGGAAGGCTACCCAGGAATGGATTTATGATGGGATAAAGATATTAGTTGGGAATTGATGATCGTTTGGATGCATGAAAACTGATTGGGAGGTTTGACTGGAACGGTGACAGTGAAATAAGGGTTTGACAGTGATAAAGTGAAGATTGAATGGTTTGGTCAAATTTGGGAATGTTTTGGATGTTATCTACTCTTGGTAAGAGAAATCAAACAACAACAAGCACATTGGCCAAAGAAACGCTTTATGTTAATTGTGAAAGTGAAGGGGACATAGATTAGCCCAAACAAAATTTTATTGGTTTTGTATAAGATGAAGACACACATCGGGCATACAACTTAGGTTGGAAGATGGAAACCATTCAATAGGCCTCTCGCACAAGTGATACCTCAAACAGGCAGACAAATAGATATTCTGGTAGCACTGGCTCCCCCTTACACTGCACTCACTTCTCGGGCATACTAGGTTCTCTTACCCTAAAGATCCAAGGATCTTTTATACAAAGAATTCGTGTCTCATCTTGAGTGGGTTTATGAGAGGTAACTTTGAGGTATGATCCGCATCCCCTACACTATGAATGTGGGATATTGGCTACTAAAACTGTTGTCTAGTGTAATTTCTGAGAGATCACCAATCCAACGACGGATTATCGAAGCAAGCCACTTAAGGCTCTAACTGAGCTTATCGGTGCAGGGAAGGCCCCCGCATACGTCGAATTTACTTAGCACTCTAGCTACCTGACCATCTTATTTATATAGCGGCTCGAAAAACCCGCTCAAGATCGTGCCAGGAGAGTCGATATCCCTGATGTGTCCCAATTCGAGATACCCTTGTGGGGTGATGAAATCCCCAATCAAGAAATACCCCTTGACTACTAAAATAAAAAGAGAGTGTTGTTGATCACGCATTCTCTTACACCCAAGATCCGCGAAGGCGAGGGGGGAGGATACTAGAGCGCAATAGTGGGTCCACTCAACATGAAGTGTGCAAGCGCACAAGACACAAAAGACAATTGTTCATTTTAGTCCCACATGAATAAGGTTTTCTATCTAGAAAGCATAAAATAAAACTAAACTACTAAAAAAAATGAGTCTTTGACATGCATGCTGCAAGAAAACAGGATTAGTAGTTTAATTTTTTACTTTGGACAAACGAAAAAGAGCCTACAAAACTCAAAAATTGATTAGTACCCCAAAACCCCTAAGGATACAACGTAGGCGTTGATCAACAGGCGGACGCGCTGCAGCCCCTGCGTAGGCGCTGAAGTGAGTCTACGGCCCTAAAAAACAGAAATAGCAAGAAAACTTGAAATTTTTTCAATTTTCCAAAAAAAATTGATTGACTTATACTTGAAACAGACGTGCTGAGTTATGAATCAGGTGCTAATGCGCGTGCGCAACTGCCAAAAGATGGAAACCTGACACTACCCGTTAGCCAAATTTTGAAATTTTGAAATTTAAAAAGTGGCAAGCTTTTGGGTTCAACGCAGGCGTTGATTTGCCTGCACAGGCACTGGTTTGCCTATAAACCCAGAAATTTTAACCAATTGCTTAGATTGATAAAAAAAATAATAATAATAATAAGAAAAATTATCCTACAATTGTTTTAGGTTCCTTTTGAGTATTTTTTAATGTTTTTGTGATTTTTTTAATTAATAGAAAGCAAAAATTTGAAATCTATCTCTAAAGAAACAAGTGTCAAAAGACACTACGGCGCATGTGCTAATGCAGGGGCAGTCGTGCTGATCTGCAAAACCTACAAAATAGCGGTCAGAAAATTTAAATTTTGAAATAGAGGCACTGAACCACGACGGACACACTGAAGCAGTGGGATGGACGCACTGAAGCAACAACCTGTGAGCTAGAAACACTAAAAACTCACAAAAAGGTTAGAAAATTGGATGTGGGTCCCACCATGCGTGCCAAAATGAACTAAGGGAAAATCTAAGTGAGGGGAAATGGTTAGTCTAATCCATAAAAACATTCAAATAACATTCAAAACAAGATAAAATACCATTATACCTTCACAAACTTTCTATTGCCCCTCGAATTGAGCCTTTGATGAAGTGGAATATGCCCAAATGCTCAGCTTGATTGGATTGGCTCTTAGATAGGATGTGGATTGTTCTCCAATGTTGTACAACAATGATGGATAAAAGGGGATTGGATGATGGATGCCCAAGTGATGGATATGGATAAGGATATGGATGTTATGTATTCTTGCCTATAATGATGATGTTTTTTGATGGATTTATAGAGCTATGTTGACATCATTAGATTACTTCATTGGAGATGTAAAATTAAGGGGAGGATACCCCAATTTATAGATTTGAGAGAGGATGAATGGACGATCAAGATTGAAGATGACTCAAGGGTGGAAATTGAAGGAGAGATGGCACATGGATTGAGAGGACATGAGGTGACAAGTGTGGAGACCAAAAGATCTATCATAAAGGCATTTCTTGTCTCCACACTCCACAATGTACATGGGGAAGAGATCCCCAAGTACATAGGGAAGATGAAAAGGAATTAAAAGTTCCTTGGGGGATGAAGAGGGAATTAAAAATTCCTAAATAATGAAATGCATGGGGAAAGAGAATGAGAAAAGGAATTTAAAATTCCTTGGGAAAGTGAAAGGCATAGGAGAATGTGAGATTTTTGAAATCCTTGAAATGACCCAATTGGGTGCATTTAAGGTGGAAGGTGAGGAGGGGACAACTAGATTTAGCCATAAATGGTTATGAGTTGACTTGGTGGCTAATCATGGGGATTAGCGACTAGCAAATGATTACGAAGGTGATGAGGTGAGATAGTGAGGGATTAGAAGACAAGTGGAATTAGAAGAAAAGTGGATTTGTAGGAGGATTTGACAAGAGGAGAGAGAATGAGTGGGAGAATTTAAAATTGAAGAATAATGATAATCAGACTTCTAGAAGAATTAATTAGGCTAAGTGAAGATTAGTAGAAGTGATTTGTAGGAATCACATGACTTAAGTTAATTAAATAGAATTAATTGAGTAAGAGGAATTTAGAAGAATTAATGATTGAGATGAATTTAGAAGAATGGGGAATAATTAATTTTGATAAATTAATTATGGGACTATAGTGATAAAATTAATTGAATTTGATTTTATTAATTTTAAGAGGAATAATGGTAAAAATAATTAAATTAATTAATTATGTAGATGGGATTAAATTAATTAAATATTTAATTTAATTAATTTTAGACGTCTACAAAGTGTACCATATTTAAATGTGTGTTTTTTGTCTTGTTTTATCTTCTTCAGATTGCTCAATAATTCATTCAGAAGTGCAGTGCACATATCATACCTTTTATCATCCTTAAGCATCTAGTATGCTGAATATATAGCAGTACCAGAGACAAAGTTGTACCTATTGGATTGGTAAACCTTTTAACCGACTACCATTGATGCAAACTTAACATCACTCTCCAGGATGTCATTTATGGTCATTTCTCTACTATCAAATTTTGAGCCAGTGGTGGCAATCATCGTGTCATTTGACACTTTCCTCCGACTAGGCACATCACTAGTTTCTGCTAGACCTGTCACAGCTCGAATCGCCTGCTTGGTGATCTTATGCGATCTGTCAAGCCATGTGAACTTATCATGAACACGACTAAGAATATACTAGATCCACTCAGCCTTGTCAAACAATGGAAAATGCACGAACTGTGAGAAACCCTTATCCTAAAGCACCTTGAACTCAGGTTTCGGATTGCCCAAACCGTCAACCAAATGCTTGTTATATAGATCCAGCATGTTTGTATTTCCAAGCTCTTCAAGGTCACAGTGAATGTATGCCTTGATATCTTCATTATGCAGCATGGCGTAGGGCATAGATGAAAATGCACCTTATGGATCATCCTCAACCGACTTGAAAGGGTGTTTCTTGAAAACTGGTCAAGCCCTATCTTTAATCTCAACCACCAGAGGGGTATCAACACTAGAAACTAAAGCCATTTCGAATGCTATCATTTGTAGAAAACTAAAAGTCTAAACAGATAAATACCTTACTTCTCAACCGGGCATTAAAATTTTCTTTAGAGTCGCTGAAATCGTTGTAGAAATCGCCAAATTGCTTTGCTCTCTTCTCTTCTCTCCTCGCTTGATCGCATTGTGACAAATGAAACTTCAAAATTCACTTTTATCCTTCGAAAACCTAATTTTTGAGTGTAATAAATTCAACAACTGATTACCATGATTTTCATGAAATTGCATACCAGAGTACCAAATCCTTCTCAAACTTTTGGATATCATCTATACATATGATTTAATCCTTCTACAACATTTTGGAAATGATTGCAGACCACAGAAGAGGGGGTTCTTAGAATCTTCATGAAAAGCTCCCCCTAAGGCATAAAGCCCTAGATGTCGGATGAAGATCCTACACCAGATTCAGGTGCAAACCCATTGTCAGCTTTGGATTCATCCTTTCTTACCCACATCTTCTCATGCTTCTCCTTGATTTCTTCTACTTTCTATTTTCCTTTCTCATCTGAGTTACTCTTGTCTACCAGAGCATTGTTCTTGCTTCTGGAGTACTTTGCAATGTGACCAGTTTTGTTGCATGCTTGGCAAACAACATTATTTTGCATGGGTCTGAAGTTCATTTGATTTGGTCTTGTCTTGCACTGATTAGAGATATGTCCAAACATTCCACAAGCATAGCATCTTTTGTTTTGAAATTTATTCATTACTTCTCTACACACATTTGACTTGTGACCAAAATTATTACATATGAAGCACTGACCAGTAAAGGTAGAAACATTATTCATGTTGTTCATTCCATTATTCATCCTACTTCTACATCGATTTTCCATATGACAAAACTTATTGCAAGTAAAGCATCTGCCATTGAATTTATGAGCATTAGGTTGTCTTACAAAAGGATTCTTGCTCTTCTTTTGATTAGGTTTTGCATTGCCTTGCCCAGATCTAGAGGATTCACCTTTCTCAAATCCAAGTCCTTGCATGTCCTTTCCATGTCTCTAACTTTCCAGCATCTCATCAAGTCTTTCTGAGCTAGCTTTAAATTTTTCTTTGTACTTATTAGCAGTAGCAAGTTCATCCCTCAAGGTAGCAATTTGTCTTTCAAGTTCTTGACCATTAATTCTTGACTATGTCAGCTCAAGCTTCAATTGATCATTCTCATAGGTAAGCCCAAAGCATTCACCTGCTCTTTCCTTCAATGAGTGTGCCAAATTTTCTTCATTCTTCTTTCGGTCCTCAATTTCCTTAGTCAGCCTCATCACAATGGATTGCATCTCATTCTTCAAAGTAGGATTCTCTCTTTCAAGCTTGTTAACTTCATCAGCTTTATCCTAGTATTCCATGATCTGATATTCTTTCTCCTTCAACTTGTCCATCAACTCATTCCTCTTCTCTCTAGAGTCATTTGCTTGATCCTTTAGGTCATTAATGAAATCATCAGCGGCATTCAGGTTCTTCTTCGGGGTACAGATCTAATTTCTAGCTGCATCAAGATCCTCAAGTGCCACACTGAGTTGTCTCTAAAAACCAGAATCCATTGAATCAATCTCCTGGATGTTCCTCACATAGTTAAGCTTCATTAGAGGAACTGGGCTTTAATACCAATTGTAGGAATCAGGGATCACTAAGAGGGGGGGTAAATCAGTGATCTACCAATTAACTAATTGTCAAACTTAACTTTTAACCACCGAAAGCATACACTTAAAACTGAAATGCAAAGACATGAAACAAACAACCACAATATCATAACACCAGTATTTTTACGTGGAAACCCAAATGGGAAAAACCACGGTGAGATTTGAACCCACAAAATTATTCCACTATGGCCAGTAGAAAAACAATATTACAAAATAGGAATTTACAGGCATTCAGGCACATTGCCTAGAGCTCATTGCTCAATTATAATAACCCAGAAGGATACAACCCTCAGGGAAGTCTCACTGACTTACACAGTTGTTATAGTGATGAATTAAAATACATGAACTCTGAAATAGCATCTACTATGCTTGGATCAGTTCTGGTTAAATGCAAAAATACTAATTAGATCACCTTCTCTATTCTGCTTTGTTTTGTCATGTACACTGTCTCAGTCAGCTACTAGATCAAGAATGCGCACATGAAACTATGCCAAAATGGATTCTCAATCACCTCTCGCTTGCATACAATCACACTATCCACCAAAAAGATCACCCATACCAGACTTGTATATCGATAATCACAAAATAGGTCATACATCATGTCGGCCTGAAGGTGTAATGTGTAGTTATGTGTCGGCTTGACCAGATCCAAAATGATAAATGTGGATCACCAAAATGATAATAAAATAATGTATATAAGTCGGCCCAACAAGAACACGATTCAATGCACCACAATCACTAGAAAACATCCGAACCCAAAAATGCTCTGGAATAATCTTGATTTACCAGTTAACAGCTACTTTCAGATAAGAGGAATCACAACCACTAGATCAAATCTCCAAGAAGTGTTGCCATCAATGACAACCATAAACCAATAATCATCCCACGGAAACCACCAAAAATCACTGGAGACCACCGGATGAGTGTCAATTGCTAACAAGAGCTATAAATGAAAGCACTAAATGCAGATTGGGACATCTTGGGAATTGTGTTCTTGGATATTGTGAAATTGAGGTTCTGGAGAAATCTGGAAAACCTCTTAGCATTTGGGGATGAAATCTCTCGAATGTGACATTTCTCTTGCCTGTGAGAGACTAGGTTTGGGAAATCACTTAAAGATGAATTTATCAATGGAAGGAGAGTTCAAAATTTTCAGTTAGGACTAGGGTACGTTGGAATGGTAAGAAATTATACTCAAGCACTGTGTTTGTATTTGAATGTTCTAGTCGCAGTAAATTATCAGCTCAGAAATATTCAGAGTTGTAGAGTCAAAAAAATCACCCTCATCACCTTTAGTGGCAATTGCGACATGTGGTGCCTCCCCCACGCTGCTTGGAGGATAGGTTCACCAACTTGTACTTTTTTGTCCACCGAAGAAGTCCATATCAGCTTCCTCAGAGGTGTTACCAATTCTGTCGACCTGACGAATACGCGGATGAAGACGCGGCGCTAAGATGTCCATGTAGCATGCTACCGTCCCGCCAACATACCAGCCAATAGGTGGCCATTGGGACATTACGACCCACACCAAGAAGGTATCATAATACCTCCCTACACGACCACCGACATCCAAACTTGTCCCTTAGCCTATATTCTTGGTTTTGGGACATTTCCAAAGGATCTTTTGGTAGATTGAAGAATTTCTCTTGGAAATTGAAGCTCTTGAAGACACCACCACCATTGTTGCAGTATCATCAACCTACCAAGTTTACCAAACATGCCAATATTTGCCAAAAACTAGGGGAGTAATCTAAATCTATCTTACATTTCCAATATCTCATTTATTTTCTAATTACCAGATAGCATAGCATTGTCTTTGTATTTTCTCTTACATTCTTCTTTATCATCTTCTTCATCATCTTCCTTTCTCTTGGCTTTTTGGGTTGTTCGTGGAGGTGGAAACACCAAAATGGAGGTTTGACTTAGGCAGACTCCAAAACACAACCCCCAACATTTTCTCTCTTGCATGTGTGTAGGCGCAGCTTCGCGAAGAGGAGATTATCTTGTGGGAGGCTTCACAGCGTGGACCAGTTGTGAGATTTCCTTATTCTCTATTAAATTTTCCTTTTTATGTTTCTTAATTTGTGTTTTTCATAGTTTTCAATATTATTTAGTTGTTTCATAAGTTCTGTCAGCACGTCCAGGGCTTTCTTCCTATACTTTGTGCTCTATCTATACAGGATGACAGCGCGTCGCGCTAGCGTCCCAGCTTCGCGTGCTCGTCTTGTGGGCAGAGGCTTTGCAGAGCCATTCAGAGACACTTCTTGGGTGGCTAACGCTCCTTGTATAAATCCGTTATCCCCTGGCTCATCTTAGCACCAGATCGTAGAGGTAATCAGAAGGACAATTTATCCTTGAGGTGACAAATTCCCTCCGTTACATTTTGGTGAACCCGACATGAAAGGAGATTTGTGTGTGACTATTTATTCTAGTATAGCTTAGTTGCTTTATTTCTTTTCCTTTTCCAAGTTTAGCATAGTTGTATTACTTTTCATCACACTCATTATAAAAACTTACAAATAAAAAAAATAAAAATACAAAACAAAAGCCAAAAACAACAAACGTCTTTTTCCCTTTCACGATTTTATCTTAAACATATCAAAACAAAATAGTCCTACATCTTTTTCCAAAGACTTGCATAGGTGTCCTCATTTTTTGATTTGGTTGTGAATCAGCTTATGATCTTTACGACCCAGACTGC
This sequence comes from Cryptomeria japonica, assembly GCF_030272615.1. Taxonomy (NCBI): domain Eukaryota; kingdom Viridiplantae; phylum Streptophyta; class Pinopsida; order Cupressales; family Cupressaceae; genus Cryptomeria; species Cryptomeria japonica. Next base: position 102,617,054 of record NC_081414.1, read on the forward strand.
GACAGGAGCCATAGTCAAGAGGTCATCCAAGAGGAGTTTCCCTCCTGATCGCTACAGTCCTCCTCTACTTGGCGTCATGCAGGGTGAGCAGGCATCTGTTCCCAATGAGTTCTTAACCTCTCATAGTCTGAAATTTATTCTAATTGGGGGGCCTTCTTCTAATTCATAACCTAAATCTCCTAGGAGTTCTACCCATCTTCCCCTCCTGCTATCAATCATGATTTTACTGTCTCTATCGATTTTGAGTAGATCAATTCTTTAGAGAAGAATCTGAGAGATTTTTCAGGGATTCTTGAACCGAGAGAATGTCCTCCCCCAGGCCAAGAATGTTGTCAGCACATTGAGAGACATATTGATATCTGACAGGAGAGGCCTGGAAATGTTGAGGACCCTATCCATGATTGTTAAAAACCACATGCCCCTAGTCGAGGTACCCCCTGTGAGCACCCAGTTTGATCTATTTGGGTCCCAAGTCAGTGTTAGCATCCCAAGTTTGAAATCCCGTATAGTTGATTCCACCATCCTGAGTATCAGTGCCTCCTCTATTCCTTTAGGTTACACGGGTATGGCTAGTGACTCGACTGCTATTTCGGTTGTTGCCCATATTGTAGTTGTCTCTGCCAGTACCACATCAGTCGGCATGTCATCTGGCAGGGGAGGTGGTGCAGCTCCACCACCTCCTCCTCCGCCTACGAACATGGTTCTAAATACTATATTGCAGAACATGGGCCAACTTTAGTTGTAGCTCACTTCTCTGGCTTCTGCTTCTTGCCAATTATTTGCACCTGCATACTATAGGAAGAGCCCTTTAGACATCACTATCTTGAATACCATCCTTCCAATGGCCACCAAGTCATTGAAGTTTGATAGGTTCAGTGGTGATGGTGACCCAAACACTCACATCGATTCATTTATGACCATGTGTAGTGACTATCACAATCTGGACTTTGTTCTCCTTAAGTTGTTTGCTTGTTCCCTCAAACAGACTGTGTTGGAGTGGTATAATTCTTTGCCTAACCACTCCATCTGCACCTTTGACCAGACAATGGATCTCTTTCTCAAGAGGTTTCAGGCTAATATAGGCAATAAGGTCACTATATCCGACCTTGTTCATTGTAAGTAGAAACCAAATGAGAAGGTGATGGATTTTATCTCATGATATCAGGCGATCTCAGCTAAGATCCCCTTTTCTCTGTCGGATAACAACTTGCAGTGTATATTCATAAGCAGCCTACATTCAGAATTGAGGGAGAATTTGTCCCTAAATCATTATCAAAACTTTGCTAGCATGTGCTCTGCCTTGACCAATCATTAGCACACCATGATGCAGTTTAAAGACTCTTCTTCAAACCCTCATTGAGGGTCCTTTCATGAAACGTCCTCATATGGGTCTTGGAGGAATAAATCCATGGCTAATGTAGTGGCTACTCCTCCGATAGCTTCCTCTCAATCTTCGCAAAACTGAGTCTTCATAAAATTGAACGACTCTTATTTGAGTATCATGCAGCAGTTATTGTGAGACAACCTGATCACCCTACCTGACCCTAAACCTCTATCAAATAGCTGACCCTGCCCTCAATGGTTCGATCGGTCAAAGTATTTTCATTACCATCATGTGCCTAGTCACGACATTGAGAGATATTATCTTCTTAGACACATTGTCCAAGACCACATCGACAATGGGGTTATCAAAGTTGACGCAAGGAAACACAAGTCAAACAAGTCTGTGGATAAAACCAATAGTGACTTACATATCTATAGCAACCCATTTCCTCCGCACAAATGTGATTTTTACATCTGATACGGCCTTGGAGTGTGGTCCATATGTCAACACGGTAACCATCACCCCTATCGTCTTGTTGGCATTTTGGCATTAAGTTGCCATTGATGTCAACTGGCATGATGGAAATTCACATAAGAATGAGCAGACAGAATGAAATCTTACCAATCTGGCATAAACCAGGTTGAAGGATGTGTGTGTGTTAACATGTTGAGCAATAAATTGATCTTGAGGTTAGCTGCTTGTTTATGATGAAGAGGCAGAATGTTAAACTTATCACAAACCACTAGAGGTGAAGATGTGTTACCAGTATAGTGTGCACTACCAATTAGCAGAAGAAGAAGGCCTTACCGGTATTAGTTTGTTGAATGTTCAAGTTTGAACCGGCTGTGTGTTAGTGAGCAGAGTGATTGACCATGGTGATGTCATGTGGAGCCAAGGTCGCAGATATGTAGAGGTTGATAAAATCGCCATCGACACAGTTGGTGAAATGGTTAGTTGACATAAATGAAACAACCACAAATTACGAGATTGCAACTAACTAATGCGGCTCGAGGAAGAAAGGATGACAAAGGAAGATCAGGGAGTAGTTGGCACCCGGATCAATGCAAAGGAAATGTGATTACAAGAAGACCTCGAAAAGGAAACAGTTGAAGGGTTTTATGAGTCGATAGAATTCAAGGCAGAAAATCCTATACACGATTGCTATCTTTAGCAAGTATGCATTGGGTAATGGGAAACGTGAATAGATGCATCCCTTGAGTACAGGGGATCGATCCATGATAGTCTGGATCAGATCTCATGCATATTGTGTCAGGAAAAGGAAACCCTAACCGCTCCAAATTTGAATTGCCTTTTGGCAGGAAACCACGGGATAAAGAGGAGAGCTCGAGACAGAGCAAGGTGATGCTGTAGAGAAGAGGAAGAGAAAAGAGAGATTAAGTGAAAGAGAAGAATTGCTAGCCTTAGAAATTATCCTAAGAGAGTTGTAGAGTAAGTGAGCAAGCATACCAGTGAGAGAGTTCTACCAGTAGTGATTGAGTACCAGTATAACTGTAGTTTCACAGTTAAGCTAAACCGGCAAGGTGTGATAGAGCAGACAGCATCCAAGTGTGACACAATGTGTTAAGATACTCTGTGTGTGTGTGTGTGTGTGAAAGAGAGAGAGAGAGAGAGAGAGAGAGAGGGAGAGAGAGAGAGAGAGAGAGATAACAGAGGCCAAGAATTATAGAAATTAATCTCACAATTGGTAGTGTGAGATTCAATGGAGGAGAAAAGACTATCAACCGATAGTAGGATATTTAATCAAGGGTTGTAGAATTCATTTGCAACAAGAAGCCTTAACTGTATTCAAATTGTATTTCAATATACATTGCCAAGTTAGAGCTTGGTGCAGGGGTTGGTGCTCTATTGGGTTGTAACCCATAAAGTTAGGGGTTGGTGCTCCTTTGGTTTGTAGCCCATAAAGTCAGTGGTTGGTGCTCCTTGGGTTGGTGCCCTAAACTTTGTAATTCAGTGTTTTACCTATGAGGCTAGATTGGAGCAGTAGTCTCAAGCAGCTTTTCTCACCGAGTTTTTTCCCACATTGGGTTTTCCTCGTACATTAGATGTTGTGAGTTACATTTGTGTGGTTTATCTCTTTGGCTTTCCTTCTTACTTTACCAGTTTGATTGTTTAAGTGCTTAAGTGGTTAACTGGTATTCTGAAGTTGCTTTGAAAAGTCAAAATTTAGGAACCACCGATTCACCCCCCCTCTCAGTGGTACTCTGTGTTCAACAATTGGTATCAGAGCCTAGGTTCTCAGTTATCTTTAAACCTTGGGTAGATTCTAGACTTTGAACATAATGGCAAGAAATGAGTCTTCTTCCTCAAAATCCCCCATGTTTGATGGATCCAACTATCCCTTCTGGAGCAGAATAATGGAGACCTATATTTCCTCCCTGGGTGTTGATGTGTGGATGTTTGTCAAGATGGCTATGTTGTTCCTAATGCTCCTCCCACTGGTCCAAATGCCAAAAAGGAATATGAGAATAATGCAAAGGCCAAACATGCTATCTTGAGTGGTCAGTCTGATAATGAATTTGTCAAAGTCATGCACTGTGTTTCAACAAAGGAGACTTGGGATAAATTATAGAGGTTGTTTGAAGGAGATGCAAAATTCAAAGAATCCAAGCTACAAGCACTAAGGGGCCAACTTGAAAGCATCAAAATGAAAGATTATGAAAAGATTGCAAACTATCTTCACAGATTTGATGAAACTGTGAACACTATCAAAGGACTTGGAGAAGAGATTGCAGATGAGATTCTTGTCAAGAAGGTACTTAGATCTCTCACACCCAAGTATGATACTAAGGTATCTGCCATAGAAGAAGCCAAGGATCTGAAGACTTCTACAATGGATGAGCTATTTGGTTCACTAACCGCCTATGAGATGAGAACAATCGGTGATACTTCCTCAAGGAAAGAAGCAGCATTCAACATCACTAAAAAGGGGAAAGATGTAGCTACTCATGAAGAATCTAGTGAAGAATCTGATGTAGAAGTAGCAAACTTTGTTAGGAAGCTCAAAAGAGGATCCGACTGGTATAAAGGAAAGTTACCACTTAAATGTTTCAACTGTGGGAAGGTCGGACACTTTGCTGCTAATTGTCCTCACAAGGAAACCGATGGAGATGAGTCAAGAGAGTTCAAAAAATTTGTCGCCAAAGATAGAGAAAGAAATGACTACCAGCAAGGAAGGAGAGGCTACCGGAATCAGAATAGTCTATATACTATTGAGGATGATACAACAGATGAGGAAAATGCATCAGAGGATGATTATTATGAGAATGACAGAAAAGTTAATCTCTTCATGGAACTTGGTGAACCAGTTGATGAAGATGAGGAAGAGGAGGACATTGAGGTTGAAGTGGACTTGGAGGGTGAGCTTATCAATGCTCTTGAGGAATTGATAAAAACAACAAGAGAACTCAAAAAGGTCAAGTTTGTTGCAGTAAATAAACAAGATCTCTTGAAGCAAGCCCTGGATGAGTCCGGTCAAGTTATAGCTAACTTGAAATTGCAGCTGGAAGAAACTAAGAGGATATGTGAAGCTACATCCTCTGATCGAACAAAGAAGGAAAAAGAGCATCAAGAGTTGGAAGCAGAGATAGTGAAGCTCGGAAAGGAGCTTCAAGAAAGTAAGGAAGAAATAAAAATAAGGAGCAAATATGAAGGCAACACCAAGGCCTTAGACAAGATGCTGAGAAAACAAAAGCAGTCCAAAGACACTGGTGGTTTAGGCTTTGAAGTAGGTCAAAGTTCAACCCACAAAGATAAATATGGCAAAGAAATAAAGTTCACCTCTTCTTTTGAAGGTGAAGAAAAGAAAACATTCAATGTAGGCAAGGATACCGACAAAAAGACATGAAGAGGGGAAAACATATTTGAAGGTCAAATGATCAAAACATAATGAAATAAACATGCAAAATGCTAAAATATCATTAAAAGACCATTTCACCTTGCTATTTTACCTTGTCCTTCGGATTGAGCTTGATGAAGTGAAGGCGCCCCTTGATATTGCTCCACTTGATGTGCTCCTTTGATTGCTGGATGTGGATGGCTCTCCAATGTTGTGCACAAATGGAATGGATTTGAAAAATGATAAGGATGAGATGATCAAGTTGCCAAGATGATTTCCTGGGCTCAAAAGGGCAGCATAAGCTTACTAGATTTCAAGATGATTTGAATGAAGGGATGGAGCCCTATTTTATAGGAAGAGGAGAGGAAAATGAAAGGCTAGGATGAATTCGAGATGAAGGGCTAAGATTTACTTGTGAGCTCACACAAGCTCCAAGAGAGGGTGTGGAGACCAAAAAATGTGCCTTAAAGGCATTTCGTATCTCCACACTCCACAAGGTGCATTGGAGGAATTAAAAATTCTCCAAAAAAGGATATTATGGGGATTGGAGGAATAAAAAAGAATTAAAAATTCCTTGGGAGAGGGAATTCCTAGAGGAATGTGTGATTTCGAAAATCTTACATTCACCTAGGAAAAGAGCATTTAAAGCTAGTGGCTGGATGAAAAGGACAAAGAGTTGACTTTGTGGCTAATCATGTTGATTAACCATTAACGACTCATTAGGAGGGGGATTAGAGGAAATGTTAGGTGGGATTAATATTTGTAGGAGAATTTGACTAGGAGAGAGAGTGAGTGGAGGGAATAAAAAATTAGAAGAATAATGTTAAGTGAGTTTAGGGACTTTCTAGAAGAATTTATTAGGTTAATGATGAATTAAGAAGATGATTTGTAGGAATCATGTAGGTTAACTAATTAATTGAAATTAATTAGCTAAGAGGAAGATTTGTGAGGATTTGATTTTTTAGAAGAATAAAGAAAGGGATTGATTTATTATAAATCAATCACATGCTATAGTGACAATATTAATTATAGTTAATTAATATTGGGAGGAATTTGAATTAACATAATTAATTAATTAATTATGCGAAGGAATTAAAAATAATTAAAATAATTATTTTTTAAGTGTCTACATTTTTCCCCTCTTTGAAGCGAGGTGTGATGACACATTGATTCAAAGAATAATCTTGTTTTGATGTTGATATTGATTTGATAAGATGCCTTGGCTCTTGATTGATAGATTATGGTATGGTGATGCCCCCTCAGGAGATCAATTGAGGTATTTGATCTTTGGAGTTTTGCGAAATTGATATCCTGATAGATTTGATTTGATTCGATTGATAAGATCTAGATTCAGTCTGGTTTCAAGAGAATTCATCCTGTATAAGACAAAGATGATCAAAGTGTCTGGTTTCAGGAAGGATTCATCCTGTATAAGACATGATTGATCACAATATCTGGTTTCAGGAAGGATTCATCCTGTATAAGACATGATCGGAGTGTCTGGTTTCAGGAAGGATACATCCTATATAAGACATGATCGAAGTGTCTAGTTTCAGGAAGGATACATCCTATATAAGACATGACTGATCACAACGTCTGGTTTTAGGAAGGATTCATCCTATATAAGACATGATCAGAGTGTCTAGTTTCAGGAAGGATTCATCCTGTATAAGACATGATCAGATCACAATGTTTGGTTTCAGGAAGGATTCATCCTGTATAAGACATGATTGATCACAACGGCTGGTTTCAAGAAGGATTCATCCTGTATAAGACATGATCAGATCACAACGTCTGGTTTCAGGAAGGATACATCCTGTATAAGACATGAATCAGAATCAGAATTGATTATGTGAGGAAAGAAAGAAAAAAAAAATAGAGGAAGAAAAATTAAGGTGGAAGGGATAGATGAGGAACAAATATGAAGTAGTCGTGAGGTATTTGGAAAGAAGAATACGAGATGTGAGACCACGGAGGAAAATGGGGGCAATTGAGAACTCCATGGGTTTATTGAGTTTAGGATTTGATGGAATGATGGTAAGATTTTGTGCACAACAAATGTGGAGAGCCAACCTAGTTTGATGTTGCCCTAAGTGATTTGCACCATTGATTATAGAAATCAAAATGCCATGAGAAACACAGGGCATGGACTGACTCTGTAGACAAACGGGAATTTCTTGCACACAACAATGCAAGTGTTAAGAAACACTAATATAGAGTTGTGGGTTCGTGCAAGGAAACCCTCAAACACACCGATACCTCTTGTACATGAGAAGCTAAGTGTTGATAAACACTAGTACCAGGTCGCCGATTTATACAAGAAGGATCCAAAACATGCCATACTATGAAATATGCCCCAGTATGCACCTATCATAACATGCCTGGATATGGAAGAACCCAGACAGTCGTAAATAGTGGCAGTCGTAGGGCAAAAGATGCAAGCCTATATGAAAAGATCTAACAAAATCTAACAACTCTCTTCCTTGCGACCACATGATACCTCTTGCCAAGAGTAGAACTAGGATGGACTTGGGATTGTTTCTCAAGAATTCTTGAAGCTTACACACAGAGGCATAAAATCTCAGTTTCAATGGGACATTCCTTTTTCATGACTCAGGCGAAGACTTCATCATCATACGCATGTTTTATTGGGAGGCGGAAAAGAAGGAATGTTGTGCATGGGTGGGCTAGATGACAGATGATTTGTAGTATCGACATGATAGACAATGGATCCGGTTATTTACCTTGGCGTCTGCACAGAGGTTTTCACCAAGGTACTTGTCCATAGCGCCACCAAGTGGTTTTCACTAATGGACGAATTGTTTTTTCTTTCTTTTTCTGATTTTTTAATTTTTTGTGTCATAAGGTGCCTGTTTGCCAGGTTTTCACCAAAGTGACGATTTTTTTAGGATCTTTTTCTCATTTTTTTATTTTTAAAATTTTTCTTGATTTTTTTTTTTTTGACAATTTAAGACTTTCTGAGGACTAGGTGCATGATATTCATTGGATCATCCAAAGGATCACCTTCAGGAGTAGCCAACTGATAAGCTCTTGATCCATATTTCACTGTGATTACATATGGTCCAAGCCAATTAGGCTCAAACTTGCCTTTATTTTCTCTTTCTTGTAGATTTTTCTGATTTTCCATGAGGACAAGATCACCAACTTGGAATTCTCGGGTTCTAACTTTTTTATGATAACTCAGGCGCAGATGGTTTTGATATACTCGGAGATGATTCAAGGCCTTGAGGTGCCTTTCATCTAACAATTTTAGCTCTTGTAAGCGAGCAATTCTGTATTCTTCCTCTGGTAGGATGTTTTGCAGCGATACCCTTAGAGAGAGGATCTCGATCTCAAGGGGAAGGATGGCTTCGGAACCAAATACTAGGGAATAAGGAGTGGTGCCTATGGGGGTGCGGATGGAGGTGCAGTAGGCCCACAATGTAGGATGGATTTGGAGGTGCCAATCACGGCCCGCTTCATTGACTATCTTTTTGAGGATTTTTATTAGGGTTTTATTAGAAGCCTCAGCTTGGCCATTACCTTGGGGGTAATATGGAGTGGAGAAGCGGTGTTGGATGTTGAATTTTTGGCAGAGTTCTTTGACATCCTAGTTCTTAAATTGTTTACCATTATCTGTGATGATAACTTTTGGGATGCCATATCGGCAGATTAGGTAGTTCAGGATGAATTTGGATATTTGCTTGCCGGTGGTGAAAGTAAGAGGGATAGCCTCTACCCACTTGGTGAAGTATTTGGTGGCGATGATAATTAATTTATATCCATTGGAAGATGAAGGGTGGATTTTCCCAATGAGATCGAGTCCCCACTGCGAGAAGGGCCATGGTGTAATGAATGGCTGCAATTCTTGTGACGGTGCATGAATCTTGTCACCATGCTACTGGCAAGGGATGCATTTCTTCACATAATTGTATGCATCTTCTTCCATTTTAGGCCAATAGTATCTTGTTCTCAAAAATTTTTTAGCCAATGTGAGTCCACTTGAGTGTGCCCCATAGATACCCTCATGTACTTCGCGTAATGCCCATTCTGCTTCTTGTTTATCTAAACACCTTAGGAGGGAACCATCAAAATGCCTTCTGAACAAGGTGTCTGCAAGGATGGTGTAACGGGCACATCGGCGGATGAAGGTTTGCTGTTGGGTTTTGGTGAGGTGTGGGGGAATGGTGTTGTCTTTGAGGAAAGTGAAGGTTTCTTGGTACCAAGGGGACTCGGGACCAACAAGAACACACACCATTTCAAACTCTGGTAGGTCGTATGCTGGTATAAACAATTGCTCGACCAAGAACTCGCACTTCTGACTGTGTGCTGGCATTTGAAGGAGGGAGCCAATGGTGGCCATTGCATCTGCAGCCCTGTTATTTGTTCGTGGGATTTGGTCAAACTTGATTGCCGTGAAATGTTGCTTAAGATCTTCAACCATGGTACAATAGGGAAAGAGTTTATCATCTTTTGTCTGGTATTCATCATTGACTTGTTTTATGATGAGTTGGGAATCGCCATAGACTTGTAATTCCTTTATTTCCAGTGGATAGCCAAGCGTAAACCTGTGATGAGGGCCTCGTATTCTGCTATGTTGTTGGTACATGCAAAGGCTATCTTGTATGACTTTGGGATGCCATCTCCTTAAGGTATGACTAATAATATTCCTGACCCTGATCCATTTTGAGTGTAGGAGCCATCAAAATACAATTTCCATGTGGAGGATGTGGTAACAGTCATAATGAACTCATCTGGTAATTCTGTGAGAAGAGGATGGTCGCCTAGAAGTGGAGCTTCAGCCAACTAATCTGCAATGACTTGTCCCTGGTTGCCTTTCTGTCCACATATTCAATATCAAACTCACTTAAGAGCATGACCCATTTAGCCATTCGGCCAGTGAGAGCAGCCTTGGACAAGAGATATTTAAGTGGATCGATTTTAGCAATTAGTTTTGTTTTGTTGTTTAGCATATAATGTCAGAGTTTTTGTGTGCTAAACATCAATGCCAGGCATGCTCTTTCAATGGGGGTGTAATTGAGTTCATATCCTACCAACGTTCGACTGATGTAGTAAATGGTGTTTTCCTTCCCTTGATCATTTGTTTGCACCAATAATGCCCCCAATGCCACTGCAGTAGCACATATATACAAAATAAGGGGTTTTCCAGGAGCAGGAGGCATCAATATGGGAGGTGATGCTAGATATTCTTTTAATTTCTCAAAGGCCTTTTGACATAGGCAATCCCATTTAAATTTTGTGTCTTTACGCAACAAGTGTGCAAATGGATGCCACTTGTCTGCTAGCTATGAAATGAAATGCCTAACAGACTGGAGTTTTCCCTGGAGACTGCGCAGTTGTCTGAGAGTTTTTGACGGAGGCATTTCCATAATAGCTTTTACCTTTGCGAGATCAACCTCAATGCCTCTGCAGGAAACAATGAATCCCAGTAGTTTTCTCGATGTGATGCCAAACACACACTTTTTTGGATTCAGTCGTAGTTTGTATTTTTCTAATCTTTCAAAGATCTACTTTAGAATGGGAATGTGTTCTTGTCTTGTCTTAGATTTGCCTAGCAGATCATCCACATAGTCCTCCATAATTTTGTGCAAGAGGTCATGAAAAATTGTTTTCATTGCCCGTTGATACGTAGCTCCAGCATTTTTAAGGCTAAAAGGCATGACCCGGTAACAGAAGGTACCCCATGGTGTTGTGAATGAAGTTTTATGTTGATCCTCATCTACTATCCTGATTTGGTTGTATCCAGAAAACCCATCCATTAGCGATAACATTTCATGTCCTGTTGTAAGGTCCACAATCATGTCTATATTGGGGAGCGAGAAATCATCTTTAGGACAAGCTATATTTAGATCTCAAAAATCTGTGTAGATGCGGATGCCCCCAGCAGGTTTGCCGACAGGTACAATGTTGGAGACCCATTCAGCATAATCTATTGGTTTGATAAATTCTGCGTCTAACAACTTTTAGAGTTTCGCCTTGACCAGGAGTACAATATGTGGGTGCATTTTGCGCAATTTTTGTTTTACAGGTTTTGCATCTGGGCGGACGGTGAGATTGTGAACCACCAAGGCAGGGTCCAACCCTGGCATATCGGAATAGGACCATGCAAAATTGATTTTTACCTCTGTCAGGAAGTTGATGAAGTCTTGTTTCTCGATTTCTGTGAGAGATTTGGCAATGAACACATTTTTCAGAATGACTTTGGTGCCCATGTTGATGTTGTATGTTTCTTCTATCAACAAATTTGATTTGTCCTATGGAAGAAAATCAATGGTAGGGAGGTCAAATCCCTCATCGTCAAGTGCCTTTTCCAGGTTTTCACTTTCAGATACACCCTTTGTTTTTATTTCTTATTCATCCAAAGGCGCCTCAGGGAGGTTTAAACCTAGGGAATCATATCTTTTTCTTTTATTATCTTTTTTGTGGCTAAGGGCATTGACTTGACTACCAAAGTATTCCTTTTCGTGTAGTTGAATACCCTCGATTCTGCTACAATCTTCCATATTTTGCACCGTTAGGAGAGCAATGAGAGCATTATCATCGGCGCAGATATCTAAAGTGGGTTTGTCTCGTTGGCCCCAATCAATGAGTTCAGGATGGACAAGATGTAGCTCATGTAGCGTCCAAGAAGATATCTTTCTCATATTCATAAGGCATTTCATGGAATTCCTCTTCGTCAGCGCTTTCGATATCTGAGGAAGGACTAGAAGGGGCACCAGCGATAGTAATCTTAGGCACCGAGGTGTACCCCAAGCCTCTGTTGTATATGTAGGAGATAGGATTTATGGGTGTTTTTCTTCCTTTCTCCTCTGGTCCCAGGCCATGTCCTTTGTAACCCATTTTTTCAACTATGGTAGATGCTTTTGGGTACATTTCTTTGGATACTCTTGTTGGATCTTCATCTTCTTCCCGGTACAGCCATGAAGAGATATCTGCTTCGAGGCTCTCGTTATCAAGTGGGCCTCATTGCTAGAAGGTGGTGTTTTGGTATTGCATGACTGGTTTTGGGTCCTTTTTTATCTCTTTTGGTTTGCCAAATGACTTAAGAGAGAGAGGGAGGTTGCCTATTAATAAGACGTCCTCCAATTTGTATTCTCCACAGCCATTGTCCAATATCTTGATTTGATTATCTGGTTGGGATGATGTGGAGGCAACATTTGATGTGTCAGATGGAGGCATTGGCGAGGGTCTATTTAGTGGGCAATGATATGAATGCTTCCCCTCTAATAGTTTGCAATATTGAAAAGGTTGGGGATCACCTTTGATAGTGATCTCTCTTCCGTTATAGGGGAATTTGATGCATTGGTGATAGGTGGAGGGTACGACCTATAAGGAATGAATCCATGGCCTCCCCAGGAGAATGTTGTAGGGGAGGTCAAGATCTAGTACTTGGCAAGGGGTTTCAATTGTAATGGGGCCCACTTGAAGAGGTAAGGTGACCGCGCCCTTTGAAATTCTTTCTGCATCATCATATGCCTTTATTGTGATCCTTCCTGATGTGTCTATCAGATCCTCAGAAAGTCCCAATTGTTTTATTAATTTGTATGTACACAGATTGAGTCCGGACCCACCATCCATCAGGATACGTTGGACCTTGTGCTTGTGGATAAGAGCTTCGATGTGCAAATGTTTGTTATGGTCTTCGTCTGCGGGAGCATCTTTGGAGTTAAATACAATGTGTTGCTGGGCAGCAAGGTTTCCAATGAGGGCTTGGAATTGGGTGGTGTTGATGTTATCTGGAACGCATGATTGGAGAAGGGCTTGTTCCAAAATTTCTTTATGGACCAGGGAGGTCTTGAGAAGTTCCAAAATGGAGATCTGCGCAGGTGTCTTCCCAAGTTGATCAAGGAGGTCATATCGGAGGGTGGAAGACATGGGTGTGGGGTTTGGTGGGGGAGGGACTCCTTGGATGGTGACTTTACCTCGGCGTGTAGTTGCATTGTAGTCATTTTGGAAATGGGAGGTGGAAGGCATGGCACCCTAAATGACTATCCTAGCAGGATTTGATCTGCTTTGGGAAGAAGGAGAATTGACTCCTTGGATGGTTATGACATTGACATGATTGTCTGCAGGTTCAATGTGACCTACTAAAAAATCAAAGTTGGTTATGTGATTAGCGTAGTCATAACCCATTGCGTTAGATGATGAGCCTTTTCCTTTATCATGATTCGGGAAGGGTTCCTGGTACATTTTGAGTTTGTCATTGTTATTACCAGGTTTTGCATTTGCTACTTCAATCTCACCTCTATCATGAGATCTTGTATGTAGATCTTCAGTTTCATACACTTTCATGTATCATGTCCCTTGATACGATGGTATTCACAATACTCATTTTCATTATACCATCTCAGTTTAGGTTGATTGGGGTCAAATGGGCGAGTGATTGGAAAAACCACTACACCTGCTTGGACAAGTTTTTGAAACACCACTTCAATAGGCTCAGCCAAAGGAGTGAAATCTCTTGGAGTCCTATTATTCGATCGGGGTGGTCGTCCCTGGATTGAGACATTGTTGTGAGGTTTTTGGGATTGATTTTGGTTGTTGAATTGATGATTGTTGGTGGTGGATTTTGGGGGAGTGGCCACGGTTTGGACCCGCTTTGCATCAGTTACGCCATCATTGACCACATTTTTGTTTTTGGACCAGAATTTTGGCTTGTCATTATAATAAGAGGAAGAACTTTGTGTTGATTTCTGGTAATGTTTCAAGGTTCCTTCCTCCAACAAGACACGTTCGAGGGCGAGGCCCTTATCTGTCAATTTTTGCAAGGATTTGATACATTGAGATATTAAAGGTCTTGAAAGTTCAGGCACCAAGTTCTTTTGGAATAGCTCAATTTGATGTTGTTATGGCATGTCCCACTGGAATTTCTTGATAAGATGTCACCATCTTTGTAGGAAATTGGCGAAGGTTTCTCCGGGCCTTTGTTTTGTATTACATAGGTCCATCATAGAAACATCATTACCCATGTTGTATGCAAAGTGGGCCACAAATTTTTCTGCCAAGTCTAGAAAAGAGACAATGGAACCTCATGGTAAAGATGAGAACCATGCCAAGGCGTCTCCTGTGAGACTCTTGGGAAAGAGTCTGTGAAGATAAAGGTCACTATAGGAGACTTCTTGGCATAAGATGTGGAATTCTCAAACATGATCACGGGGGTCTCCTTTGCCTTCATACTTGGTGAATTTAGGAATCTCAAATCCCGGGGGATATGGTGCAACTGATATAGATGGAATGTAAGGACAAGGGCAAAACTCTTCAAACAAGTAAGAATTGGATGAACCAAAGAAGGTGCACCACCACCAATATATTGATATGATGAGGAGGTGGGAACATGGGATGTGATGACTGATGTTGTTGGGGTTTGAGGAACAGTTGGTTGTGGTCCGCCAACTGTTGTGACGAGATTGAATACGGCTCGGATAAAATTTGCGACATTGTTGGGAGGAAGGGAAGTTTGTGGAATAGAAATTTGTGGTTGAATAGAAGGAGGTGGTATAGAAGTTTGTTGGAGAATGGATGAGATCAGATTTGATAGTGGTATGGATGGTAAGGAGGAAGAAGGTGGGATGGAGACCATGGTGGGAGGTACCGTGGGTGGCATTGATTGAGCCTGGATGATTGATGGGGCTGCAATTGATTGAGTTTGAATAGTAGGTGAAACACTTTGTGTGGGAGCAAGGTCTCCTTGTGGTTGTTGGGTGAGAGTGGATCTATTAAATTCAGGCAGAAGTTGAGCTTCATGTTCAAGGAGAGTTTTCAGAAGTGCAGTAGGATTGTGTTTAATAAACTTTTCCATCATCTCTTGGTTATAAGAATCTGCTAGGAAAGTTTGCACTTCCGGACAAAGTTCATCTTGGTTAACCATGTTAAGATTTTGACTTTGATCTTGATCGCTAGGTTGCCCACTTTGTGTATGATCTTGCGTGGGATCTTCATATAGGACATTAATGTCTAGCATGCCATATTGTTGTTCAGCCATCTTTTTCTTTTGGGATCGAGTTGCAACCATACACGATATTTGTGATGAAAAGACTTAGGAAAAATGTGATGAAAGGACTTAAGAAATTTGTGATGAAAGGATTTAAGAAATTTGAGAATGAAAAGACTTGAGAAATTTGTGATGAAAGGATTTAAGAAAATTGAGGATGAAAGGATTTAAGAAATTTGAGGATGATTGATGAAGAAGGTATGCTAGTGATAGTTTAGAAGAAATTTGATGACTAGGTTGTCTTTGGTATGAACATGAAGGATCAATTCGAATGGCAAGTTGTATGAAGGGATATGACCACCCTAATTTGAACGATAGTTGGTAGATTAGGTCACATAAACTTTGATAACCTAGTTGCAGTAAGCAGAAAGGGGTGTGTAAGAAATATTCCACCCATCATCAAACCAGTTAGCACATTTTGTGATGAATGTGTGAAAGGTAAGCAAACTAAAGTAAGCTTCAGGACAAAAGAGCACAACACCTCAAGACCACTTGAAATTGTGCATACACATCTGTGTGGTCCAACTAGGACAAGAGCACTTGTAGGTGAAAGATACTTTATGCTCTTCATTGATGATTACTCAAGAATGACATGGGTCACCTTCCTGCAAGACAAATCACAAGCATTTGAAAGATTCAAGATCTTTAGGAAGATGGTGGAGAAAGAAAGTGGGTGCAAGTTAAAATGCCTAAGAACAGACTGGGGTGGAGAGTTTACTTCAAATGAGTTTGAATATTATTGTGAAAAGCGTGGAATTAGAAGGCAATACTTAGCTCCTATGACACCATAGTAAAATGGTGTGGTAGAAAGGAAGAACAGGACAGTCAAGGAGATGGCCAAAACCATGATAAATGAGGCCAGACTACCAGACACATATTGGAAGGAAGTTGTTCATACTGCTGCATATACTTTGAACTGGGCTCAATTAAGAACAAACAGCAGAATGACACCTTATGAGTTTTGGTATGATCGGAAGCCTTCGGTCAAATACTTCAAAGTATTTGGAAGCAAGTGCTTTATCAAGAAAGATATGGATGGTCTAGGAAGTTTTGACTCCAGGAGTGATGAAGGAATATTCCTTGGTTACTCATCTAACAGCAAGGCCTACAAATGCTACAATAAAAAACTAAGAAGATTCGTTGAGAGTGTGCATGTAAAATTTGATGAGGATATGCACAAAGGATGTCAGCCACATATCAACTGGTATGATAACTTCAGTCATGAATATGATGAAGCTCAGTCAGACATTGAACTAGAGGAAGCATCCAAGAAGGCCCCCAACCGGTATGTACAGTTGAATCACCCAGAAGAGCAAATTCTGGGAAATAAGAGTGATGGTGTGCAGGCTAGAAGAAGACTTGCTCAGAATGATGAACAAGTCAACCTCTGCCTCATGACTGAAGTTGAACCCAAAACATTCAATGAGGCCAGAAAAAGACAAGAATGGATGGATTCCATGGAAGAAGAACTGCAACAGATTGAGAAGAACACGACTTGGGAATTAATCCCTAGATCGGAAGACAAGAACATAATTGGCACTAAATGGGTCTACTGGAACAAGATGAATGAAGAAGGTAAGATTGTTAGGCATAAAGCTAGACTAGTGTGCAAAAGATACTCTCAAGTAGATGGGATTGATTTTGAAGAAACATTTGCACCGGTAGCTAGATTAGAAGCAATTAGAATGTTTCTAGACTACTATGCCTACAAGGGTTATAAAATATACCAAATGGATGTAAAATTTGCCTTCCTAAATGGAAATTTGGAAGAAGTGTACATGGAGCAACCAAAAGGGTTTCTACTGCATGATGATGAGACATTTGTGTGCCAGTTGAAGAAGGCCTTGTATGGTCTAAAGCAAGCTCCTAGAGCATGCTACTCAAGACTAGATCAGTATCTGAAGGAGCAGGGATTCAAAAAGGGAAGTGTTGATAGCAATTTGTGCATAAAGAAAGATGGGAACCATATGATCGTTGTGGTTGTGTATGTAGATGACATTATCTTTGGAGGCAACAAGGACACCCTCTGCAAAGAATTTGCTGATCAGATGCAGTCAGAATTTGAGATGTCAATGCTTGATAAATTGACTTACTTCCTTGGTTTGCAGATATTACAGAAAGATAAAAGAATATTTATCTCACAAATCAAGTATTCAAAGGAGATGTTGAAGAAATTCCAACTGGAAGATTGTAAACCGTTAAGTACCCCCATGGTGACTGGCAGTAAATTGAGCAAGAATGATGAACCGCCAGTGGTGGATGAGACTCTATACACATCCATGGTAGGCAGTCTACTGTATCTATTTACTTCAAGATCGGATATAGTTCAGGTAGTATGCATGGTGGCTAGATTCCAAGTTGCACCAAAGCAGTCACATATGAATGTTGTTAGCAGAATCTTTAGGTACCTACAAGAGACTCTAAACTATGGTTTGTGGTATCCTAAACAAGGAGATTTTATCTTGGAAGCATAGACTGATGTTGATTGGGCAGGTTGCATTGATGATCAAAAGAGCACAAGTGGTGGTGCATTCTTTCTAGGTGACCGGTTAGTCTCATGGCATAGCAAGAAGCAGGACTCAGTCTCTCTATCTACTGTTGAAGCTGAATACATTGTTGTTACTACATGTTGCTCTCAAGTGCTTTGGATGAAGCAGGCTCTCAAAGACATACAGGTGGACATCACTGATCCTATTCTCATCCAGTGTGACAATTTGAGTGCAATCAACATAGCAAAGAATCCAATCATGCATTCCAAAAAAAAGCACATTGCTATCAAATATCACTTTCTCAAAGAAGGTTGAAGGATAGGAGGTAAGGATGGATTATGTCCCTACTGGAGAACAAGTAGCAGACATTTTCACCAAACTATTACCGGTAAGAACTTTTGAGTACCTCCGACACAAGTTGGGAGTTGTTTCATCTATCTAAGAAGGCTTCATGTGCTTCAGGGGAGTTGATAGCGGTCAAAGGGGGAGGTCGGTATGGATCAAAGGGGGAGTGTATAGTACCCTTTGTCATTGTGTCAAAGGGGGAGAAATGTACCGGTATGAAGTGTCTTGCGAGAAGTTGACATCAATGCCAAAGGGGGAGATTGTTGGCATTTTGGCATTAAGTTGTCATTGATGTCAACTGGCATGATGGCAATTCACATAAGAATGAGAAGACAGAATGAAAGCTTACCAGTAAGGCATAAACTAGGTTGAAGGTTATGTGTGTGTTAACACGTTGAGCAATAAACCGGTCTGGAGGTTAGCTGCTTTTTTATGATGAAGAGGTAGATTGTTAAAGTTATCACAAACCACTGCAGGTGAAGATGTGTTACCGGTATAGTGTGCACTATCGGTTAGCAGAAGAAGAAGGCCTTATCGGTAAAAGTGTGTACCGGTATGAGTTTGTTGAATGTTCAAGTTTGAACCGACTGTGTGGCGATGAGGAGAGTGATTGACCATGGTGATGCCATGTGGAGCCGAGGTGGAAAATATGCAAAGGTTGATAAAGCCACCATCGACAGGGTTGGTGAAATGGTTAGTTGACATAACTGAAATAGCCACAAATCATTAGATTGTAGCTGACTAATGTGGCTCAAGGAAGAAAGGATGACAGAGGAAGATCGGAGAGTAGTTGGTGCCTGGATCAATGCAAAGGAAATCCGATTGCAAGAAGACCCCAAAAAGGAAACAGCTGAAGGGTTATATGAGTCGACAAAATTCAAGGCAGGAAATCTTCTACGTGATTGCTATATTTAGCAAGTATACATTGGGTAATGGGAAACGTGAATAGATGCATCCCTTGAGTACAGGGGATAGATCCATGACAGTCTGGATCGGATCTCATGCAGATTGTGTTGGGAAAAGGAAACGCTAACTGCTCCAAATTTGAATTGCCTTTTGAGGAGAAACCACAAGATAAAGAGGAGAGCTCGAGACAGAGAAAGGTGATGCTGCAAAGAAGAGGAAGAGAAAAGAGAGATTAAGCGAAAGAGAAGAATTGCTAGCCTTAGAAATTATTCTAAGAGAGCTGCAAAGTAAGTGAGCAAGCATACCGGTGAGAGGGTTCTACCGGTAGTGATTGAGTATCAGTATAACTATAGTTTCACAGTTAAGCTAAACCGGCAAGGTGTGACGGAGCAGGCAGCATCCAAGTGTGACACAGTGTGTTAAGATACTATGAGAGAGATAAAGAGAGAGATAATAGAGGCCGAGAATCAGAGAAAGTAATCTCACAATCAATAGTGTGAAATTCAGTGGAGGAGAAAAGATTGTCAACCGACAGTAGGATATTTAATCAAGAGTTGCAGAATTCATTTGCAACAAGAAGCCTTAACTGTATTCAAATTGCATTTCAATATACATCGCCAAGTTAGAGCTTGGTGCAGGGGTTGGTGCTCCTTCGGGTTGTAGCCCATAAAGTTAGGGGTTGGTGCTCATTTGGGTTGTAGCCCATAAAGTCGGGGGTTGGTGCTCCTTTGGGTTGTATCCCATAAAGTCAGGGGTTGGTGCTCCTTGGGTTGGTGCCCTAAACTTTGTAATTCAGTGTTTTACCTGTGAGGCTGGATTGGAGCAGTAGTCTCCAGCAGCTTTTCTCACCAAGTTGTTTCCTACATTACGTTTTCCTCATACATATGATGTTGTGAGTTGCATTTGTGTGATTGATCTCTTTGGCTTTCCTTCTTGCTTTACCAGTTTGATTGTTTAAGTGCTTAAGTGGTTAACTGGTATTCTGAAGTTGATTTGAAAAGTCAAAATTTAGGAACCATTGATTCATCCCCCCTCTCAGTGGTACTCTATGCTCAGCACATCTCCTCCCTACCCAAAAGAGGAATGTGTCTAACATTCTTATCTCATTCACACCGCTTGATGCCCCATATTGCGAAGATCCTGCTCCTCTTTATATCCCCTCTCTATTAAATGGTAAAACTGACATTGGTGTGATGGTTGACCCCTCCAACAAAGTCGATGTCATCACGAAGGAGACACTCTTCATGAATGGATGGCATAGGATGGTCTATGATGAGTGTCGCACTACCTTTCGAACCCACCATGAATTCCCTATCAGCCCATTGGGTAGCATCACCTTGATGGTCATGGTAGGTCCCAAGGTAGTGTCCTCAATTTTTACTATCATCCCTAAGTCTGATCTCTTATGGGTGAGACTCGCCCAATCCCGTGGTTGAACACCATGGAGGCAATTCCTTCCGTGGTACGCAAGTGCTTAAATTTTCCTCATGAGGGTGCAATGCATGTTGTCCTGGACATTGGCTATTGACTGTTGATTGACTGTGGGGACTTCTCTTTGGATCACTTTTGGCCTACTCTGATTGGGCCCATGCTTCCCCACGGTGACCTTTTATAACGTGCATATTATAAATAAAAGACGGGGGAATCGACTTCTACATCGGTGCAGCCTGTCGCACCTTTGTCGTCTCCTGCGTCAACTTTTGCACCCGAGATCTTGAGCTTGGAACGGGATGTGCGACATGTCCCTCCATTGAAGGGGGTTGGGGCTAAACCCACTCCCGCGCCGAGACCTCCTTGTCCACCTAGGACCATGCAGACCCTAGTGGTGTCCTATGTTCCTATGACTGCACCTAGTGCAGCCAACGAAAAGGCACCTTCACTACCAAAGTCCATGGCCCACCCCCCCTTTGAGCTTCCTACCATGGCTGATATCCCTAGGATATCTCGCTATGTGAAGGGGAAGTGCTCATTTTGAGCTCCTTCATCTCTGCTTGCATCTACATCATAGACCATGGCGGTGCCTCCTATCCCTCCACCCGCTCCTTGAGCGAAGCGAGGTCGAGCGCCTATCGCTGTGAATATGGTGCTCGTTCAGGATGTCCCTCCTATTTCATCAGTTAGGCCTTCTCTTGTCCTTGAGCCGATCTTGGAGGCCTCTCCTATGGAGCATGATTCTCCTGGTTCATCTCTATCTGTGGTTGGTGGTCCCCACCTTTGTTGGAACTAGCGTGCACGCGAGAGTAAACACTTCTGACAGGTTGAGGCTCAAGCGCATGATGTTGCCTTACAGTATGTTGGTGCATCCTCCAGCGCTGCTATTTCAGAGCCTATTCCTTCAGTGGCTCCCATTTCTATCATAGTTTCAGTTTCTCTTTCCGATGCTCTAGGGACCTTTGATGACCCTCCCCCTAAGCAAGTGCAGGTCTTCATCACTCTTTCCTCGGAGCCTCTGCTTATTAGTTCTCTGTCGGACACTCCACCCTTATCTATGCCTTTGGATATGTCGCACATGCAGGTGGTCTCCAGTGCAGCATCGGCTGCTCCACCTATTATGTCGCCCCTTCAGCATTGCAGCTTTCCTGGGGTCCTTCAACCTGCTACGGTCTATAGGAGGCCTGACACTCCTATCCAGTGTAAACGCAAGTTCGAGCACGGCACTATCCCAAAGTTCTGACATCACTGACCAGTACAGGTTTGTTCTTCATCCCTTCCTTTGCCTATCTTAGTGCCTGCTAGTTTGCCTATTTATGTTTACATGATCGAGAAGGCCTTGCTTTCTCCTGAGTTTGTCACTGCCCCTCTTCCAAAGGTCGACAGTCTTGT
This sequence comes from Cryptomeria japonica, assembly GCF_030272615.1. Classification (NCBI taxonomy): domain Eukaryota; kingdom Viridiplantae; phylum Streptophyta; class Pinopsida; order Cupressales; family Cupressaceae; genus Cryptomeria; species Cryptomeria japonica. The sequence goes on from NC_081414.1 coordinate 102,638,809, forward strand.
TCTTATTCCATCTTCTCCAAGTGAGTCACCTGCTTCCTCCCCAAGAACCTGCATGTTCGACTCCTTGGAGGACATTTCGGCCTTGTCTATGATCTTCACACGATCATTGACCCTCACCTCCTCCGAGCTTGAAGACGAAGACGTTGTTGTTGCTTTGTCTATTTCCCTCTTTGCTGGTGAGGCACCCGGTGCGTCCCTTGCAATAGTCCCTCTCCGAGCTCGCCCCCCCTCTCCCAATGACCTAGATTGGGAGGATGAGGCTCTTCTTGAGGACGATGATCTTTTGCAATATGATCCCCTCCTAAGGGTTGATCATTAGGACTTTTACTTTTCATCTCCATCTGCTTGCATGTGCGTGTGGTTATGTTTCCCCATGCTTTCTTTATCTATTTGTTCCCTCCCGTGGGACCCAGGTCACCTAGTAGGTACCTAGATATGGGAGGTTGATTGTCTTTATCTATTGTTCTCTCTTGCAGGACCTAAGTTACTCTGTAGGTTCTCGGATACAGGGGATTTTATGTCGTACACATTCCTCTATTTGTTTACCTCCTATTTGTCGTATCTTGCTTTTTGACATTCGAGGACAATGCAAAGCATTGGGGGAATTTTTTGCTTTCTTCCATGTTGACCCAAATATTTATCTTTTCTTTGTCTTCATGTGCTCTTCGTGAGATCCGAGAAACTTAGCACTATGACGATACACCCATCTTGCAGTGATACTATATGTCCTTTTCACACAGCTATGGGTTCTGATGCCAAACTATCAGATCCCCATGTCCTCTTGCATTGCATCTTTTGATGTTGTGGACATCTATGTGTCACTATCTCTTGGTGGCATTCCACAGAAACGTCTCATTATGTTGGCATGCCACAACTCTTCTTCTCCTTAGAATGGAATGCCTTTCATGCATATCATTCTAAGGGGGGCCATCGTATCATCATTCCTGCATTTGTGCCTGTATTTTCATTCTTTTTCATGCATGTTCTTTATCATGTGCGCCCAAGTGGGGGCAAAACCACTTGATCTAATCCAAAAGATTGCCTACATGGGGGCAAAACCATCTTTCCAATCTGCATCATCTTTCTTGCCTTGATGGAGGCCAATTTACTATGTTCCAATTCCAGTTTCCCTATCGCATGGCAATCTAGCATGTCGCTACCCATGTCAGCTAACTTATCTACCCTATCCCATGGTGATCCATTGCCTCACTACTCATGCCGACATACCAATCTACCCTATCATATGGTTATCTATATGGGTGCTCCAATTTGCCCTATCATATGGTTATCCATATTGGGGTTCCAATTTTCCCTATCATATGATCATCCATACCAGCTTATCACGCCCTATCATATGGCTCTCAGCATGGCGCATCATGCTAACCATATTTGTGTATCTTGTACCAATGGTGGTCGCCCTATCTTGTATCTTTTCGCCATCAGGGACTTCCCTCCACGGTGAGGCTTGTTCTTGTTGCATGGTGGTCACCCTATCTTGTATCTTTTCGCCATCATGGACTTCCCTCCACGGTGAGGCTTGTTCTTGTTGCACTTTCCTCCAACTTCTTTATCATATCTTATCATCCATTAGGCTAGACTGCAGCTAGCGTGTTGTCGACGTTTCAAGTACCGATTTTCATTCCAAAGTCCTAACATCATATCATCGAGGGCAACTTTGTCTGATCAACGAGAATCTGCTTCCCTATTACGATATATTCTCCTCTTCACTTTTCTATCTTTCCTACTTTCTATTTGCATCTCTTAATGGAGACATGCTTGCTAAAGTGGGGATAAAATGTATAGTCAAAAATATCACCATCATCACCTTTAGTGGAAATTGCAACATGTGGCACCTCCCCCATGCTTCTTGGAGGATAGGTTCGCCAACTTGTCCCTTTTTGTCCACCGAAGAAGTCCATGCCAGCTTCCTTGAAGGCGTTACCAATTTTGTCGACCTAACAGATTCGTGGATGAAGGCGCGACGCGGAGACATCCGCGCATCGTGCTACCATCCTGCCAACCTCCCAGCTAGCAAGTGGTCGTTGGGATGTTACTGTAGACACCTAAAAATGGTCAACGCTTGCGGAGTCATACTTTAAAATTTGCGCATTGCCTCATTTTAGGTTTTTGCGTCGCATTAACATTTCTCCTATGTCACGCACTTGGTCTTTATCATTTGCGAGCATCGAGTCATTCTTCTACATTCTTTATTCATCTCGCTCTCGAAATTGGTCTCGTCGACAACACTCTCCAGTCATGATTTTGATCGATTTTATCCTATCACATCAATGTGCGTAGTCATTTGTCATTTTGGACATCGTCAATCCTAATTAGGATTTTGTCCTCTTATCAATCTTATCATTTGGCGATCGATTTGTCATCAATCCTTATCATTTTCAATCTTGTCATTTTACGATCGATTTGTCATCGATCGTTGTCATGTTCGATCTTGTCATTTTGTGATCGATTTGTCATTGATCGTGGTCATTTTCAATCTTGTCGTCTTGCAATCTATTTTGTCATCGATCCTTGTCCTCTTGTCAATTTTGTCATTTTGCGATCAATTCGCCATCGATTGTTGTCTGTCTCAATTATGTCAATTTGGATCAATTTGTCATTGTTCCTCGTCAATTGGTGCATTTATCAATCAAATCATTTATCACATTGGTCCTTTGTTAATCAGAATCATGATCGAGTCAATTATCTTTCATCAAGACCTAATTTATCTTCTAAGGTTTTATGATTTATTCATTTAACCTTGTTTGTCATTTTCTCTCCATTTTTCCTCTAGGATTAATAAATTATTTATTTATCCTAAGTCTTCGAGTCACAATTAAATGTTCATTTAATTGGCTAATTATTCCTCTCTTTGTGAATTAATTAATAAATGAAAAATTATTAATTAATTTACCTAATTTCTAATTTTCATCAATTTCTTAATTCCTCTTTTTCTAATTTTCTAATTTTCTAATTCTTAATTTCAATTTCCTCCTATTTCTCTCCTAAATTCATGGGAATGACATGTCAATTTGTCATAATTTGTCATAATTGACAATCAATCAATTTTTGACATAGAAGTTTGTCATAATTTGTCATAAATTACCAATCAATCAATTTTGCATAGAAAGTGCATAATTTCTCATAAATTTGTCATAATTGACATAATTGATTTGCAATTTCCATTTGAATTGAATCATGCTAATTTGATCATTTCTCCAATTTGTCTATAAATTGGATGAATTTCTTCAATCCCAATCTAATAATCACTTGTTGGAATTACTTTGTCGAATCAATCACGCTTCGAGTATTCTTGAGCAATCATCTTGTCTACTTGCTTTCATAGCATGATCATGCACTTGTAGGTGAGATCCACAACAAAACTATTTGAAGAAGAAAGAAGGACAATGGAGCCACATGAAGGAAGCATTCAGATCTACATTTGATTTGCATAGTCTTTAGTTTTGAATGTTTCATTTTCATGTCTTTATTGAGTGTGTTAGGATAGATCATTGCATTTTAGCTTTCGTGATTGAGCTAGATTAGTATTTTGATCCTTTCTTTGATGATTTCTAGATTCCTATCTACAGTTACGACCCATGCCAAGAAGGAATCGTAATGCCTCCCTACGTAGCCACTGACATTCAGACTCATCCCTTAGCCTATATTCTTGGTTTTGGGACATTTCCAAAGGATCTTTTGGCGGATTGAAGACTTTCTCTTGAAGATTGAAGCTCTTGGAGACACCACCACCATTGTTGCGGCATAGTCAAGCTACCAAGTTTACCATGCATGCCAATATTTGCCAAGCACTAGGGGATTAATCTAACTCTATCTTGCATTTTCAATATCTCATTTATTTTCCAATTACCAGATAGCACAACATTGTCTTTGTATTTTCTCTTACATTCTTCTTTATCATCTTCTTCATCATCTTCCTTTCTAGTGGCTTTTTGGGTTGTCCGTGAAGGTGGAAATACCAAAATGGGGGTCTGACTTAAGTAGGCTCCAACAAACAACCCCCAACATTTTCTCTCTTGCATGTGTGTAGGCACAGCTTCGCGAATAGGTGATTATCTTGCGGGAGGCTTCACAACATGGACCGGTTGTGAGATTTCCTTATTCTCTACTATTTTCCTTATTCTGTTTCATAATCCATTTTTTTCATAGTTTTCAATATTGTTTAGTTGTTGCATAAGTTCTGTTAGTGCGTCCAGGACTTTTTGCCTAGACTTTGCACTCCCTCTGTATAGGACGACAACATGTCGCGTTGGTGTCCCATCTTCGCACGCCCGTCCTATGGGCAGAGGCTCTGCAGAGCCGTCCAGAGACGCTACTCGGGTGGCTGACGCTCCTTGTATAAATCTATTATCCCTTGGCTCATCTTAGAACCAATTCGCAGAGATAATCAGAAGGACAATTTGTCCTTGAGGATTCGTCATCCTTGAGGTGAAAAATTCCCTCTGTTACAAGTGCATATCACAACATAGGCGAGGATTTGTGCAACAAGCAACTGCATCCCAATAAGAATACATACTGGGGAACATAAACCATAAGTTGAAGTAATTAGTTCATTGAGTTTACTACAGCCTAAGCACTTAGAACTCCTTAATCTAAAATCAGTGAACAAATTATCTCTATTTGAGAATGGATTCTATCAACTACTGTGTGAAGTAAACTTCTTGTTTGTGACTGGGCGTATTTAGACATTGTTGGCTGAGCACAATAATTGTATTTAGACATTACTGGCTGAGCACAAGAATCACCTTCTGACAGGGGACATAACCAGAATTTGGTTGGACGTGTGCATTTTAGTGGCTGGTATTCAATATTGTTCAGCTGGGCAAAAAATAAACTTGTGGCTGGGCGCGTATCATTCATGTTGGGCAAACTGAAACTCCTACTACTAGTCGTGACCATATACCTATGAGTGGTTGGGTATTTGTTGGGTGTCTTGAATGTGGAAGTCATTTAGCTACAACATTGGGGACATGGAAGTTCAGGAGGCTGCAGTAGTGACCTTGGGCGGTGAAGCCAATAGCTGGTCGTAGAAACCAAACTCCTACAGCAAGCTAACATTCTAGGTTTTTCATACACTCTTATGTCATATGTGTTGAATTATGTGAACGAATCAATGTATAATTTTCTCAGGAAGAAATACTGAGATTTGCAAACTGTTGGGAATCAATGAACCAATATCATTGTTTCATATGGATCAAAAGCTTTGATTTTTTGTACAGTAGTATTGTATGTTAATTATGAATCATTGTACTTGAAAATTAGTTTTGGTTGTTAAGAACATTGCACTTGGATATGTAAAATAAATGATTGCAAAAGACCAAAAACGCACCAGGTTCAGCTTAACCATAGTAAACTATAGAAAATAAGAAAAAAACAAACCTCCATTGTCAGCCAGCCAACTGTTTGACGAAATGCTAATCCAAGTAAACTGAGCTATTTAGTGTGGAAAGACAGGGGTCTTTACAGGTTGGTGTTGCGGTGATTATAAGCGGTGAAGTGAATGTAGTGATATCGTGCTCAACAGTGACATCGGATTTGAGTGGATGTGTATCGTATGTCACCGGCAGCTCTTCACAGCCCTCAGACAGTTGTTGTTGCAGCATCTGCACTCTCAACAACGCCGCTGCAACTCCACTTGACCGACGAAGCGCATGTAACTACATTAAAACCATTTCAGGTGAGGTCCCAAGTTTCAGATGGGATAGGGCCGGCCAATTGCCTAGACAATGCGGGATTAATATTGGTTTTCCCATCACACCAAAATTTAACTGCTCCATGTAATACCCTTTTTTCTTCTTTTATTCCATTTTTTTTCTTGCCTGCCCTCGCTTTACCATCACAAATCTACAACCAGCTACTCTGTCGCACTATCCAACCTACATGTTGGTCATCTAACCATTATATGCTCCCATGCCCAAACCTATAGCAATGTCACATACCCAAAACTACGACGATGATGATAACATATATTGTGCAGCTCCCTATATCTCTATTAAAACTAGGGTCCCCAAGGCCATTGATCTTCTAGCATTAACTACATTAATCACAACCTGTATCATCCCCAAAACCATTAATTTGTCGCCTCTATCAAGAAAAATGAATCCCTTAACCAATGCGCATACATAGAATTAAATTCGTCTATCTAGAGTTGCTTGCCTCAGTGCCTACTCCAATGATAACTATCCATGATACAACTCCACACAGCTCTCACTAACCTCTAAATGGCATCATCTAGAGGTGCCCTCTTAGCAATGACTCACACTCCCCTAATCGATAGTCTCAAGATTTGATATGCATCTTCATCGATCACCATGATCTCCTTATTGTAGATAGGTGGAATGTGGCAGTGTCACTCCTCCACCTCTCTACCACATCGTCAACATCGCTATATGAGATCTTATGTGGGGAATTCGTGCTAAGTGTCCTAGTTTGATGGCATCAATCATCACCCACTTTACGGCCCCAAACTAATCTACAACTCAAAGCATTGATGTTCATCTCTCTATGCTCACCAGGATGTCCATGCTCCACTGCACCCAAACAAATCAGCATGTCAAACTTTCTAGCCTAGCTAGATCCTTTTCTTCTTGGCCCCTTTGCCCTCTTTCTTGTCGTTCCCACCATTTCCCCCATCCCTTGAGCACAGGAAAGTGATCCCATAGGTCTTTAACTCACAAGAACATGCTCCCACCGTCGATCCCCACATTCCCATCGACGTGAGAATGTGATCCCAATCCTCTAATCCCTCTCATTTCCCTCCAATCTGCAGGAATGTGATATCACTAGTCTTCCAGCCTAGGGACCATTCTCAAGTTGTATCCATACACAACCCCATTGTCATGAGAGCAAGTTCCCAAGCTAGTCCCTTTCTAGCCTATCCTGCCCAAACCTACTCCCTTGCGTGAGTAATGGGAACATGTTCCCGTTGCTTCAACACACATTCCCACAAGATGTGAACCCATAGAAATGTTATTTTCTCCCCTCTTGTGGCTCATAAATGCAACAAATTAAAGAAACAACTAGGGTTTCTTTGAGCTCACCTATTGATCCATTTGTTGGTGTCACTTGATGCTCACCATGACATCAACATGATGCCTCAGAGTCTGTCCTACCACCATCGCGTCTCCTGGTCTCAAAGCTCTAGAATGAGCTATAGGAGTCAAAGGGCTCTCAATTTCTCTCCTATTTCTCTCTCGTTTACAGTCAAAGTGAATAGTAAAATTTCAAATTTACTAATATAGGGCTTTCTAATGCCTTATTTTTCACTATCCCAGTCCCTTCAAGACCATTTTCCTCTCTATTTCTGCCTACAAACTCCTTTTTAGGTCTCATTTTCGCCTCTTCACTATGTTCTATGCCATCTCTCTTCCTGCCAATTGGGGCAAGTTTCTTTTGAGTGGTCACCTAGTCCTCTGTCTCTTGAGCGGGCATCCCTAACTCATCCTCCATTTGTCTTCTCCCTTGTCCTATCATCATTTTTTGTCTAAGGCATCTTTTTGCTCCTATTTCTTACAATCTTAATTGTCTCGTTTTCTTTGCACTGGCGCTATTCTATCGCCGCCGCAAAGAGGGGCAAATTATAGACACTTAAATTTGGTTAATTAATTTAATAAAATTTAATTCCCTTAGTCGTTTGTATTACTTAAATAATCAATATTATTTAATTAAAAATAGCATCTCTTTTGACTAAATTAATTTAATTAATTGAGTCATGTCCAATTAATTGCTTAATGTTAAAATTAGTTAATTCCCCTTTATCCTTCTTCTACCAAATAAAATAATTTAATTATTTTATTTAGTTCATGTCACCATTTTCCTCCTTTTATTTGAATTTTAAATAATTCAAAATAATATAATTCAGCCACATGTCTCCTAATCTTAACCCTCATCTAACCCTTCCTCTAGCCTAACCTAGACTAATTAACCTAGTTTTTAACCAACCTTATCCTTCTAACCTCCCTCGACACATGTGTGCACATTCCTATTTTCTTAAATATTAGGAAAAGAAGATAATTTTTGGGTGTTACTCTCCCAAATTTGACGTGTACTTGTTTACACTTGTTGCTTCTTGCCATGACACTTTCCCTTCTCAAGGACATTTGTCAATCCTCCCATTGCCACTTGTCCTCAATTGAGACAAGTGTCACATCCTCAAGCATCTCCCTTCTCCCATCAAATCCTATTTAATGCCCTCATTTCTCTTCACAATTGATCCACTTTTATGCAATTGTATCATTATCATGTCATTTTAAATACTCATATCAACTCATTTTGCATCCATATTTTAGCCTAATTCGCACATTCAACCATCATGAAGCATCTTGGAGCACCCTTGGAAGCATAGATTGAGCACACGTCAAAACCAAAGGACAACCAAATCAATGGGAAAATGGAGAGTTTGCAATTTCATTTTTTATCATTTACTTTCCTAATTTCCTTTTTAACGTCCTTGTTTTGAGCGTTTGATTGAATTTATGCTTATTTAGGTTGTCAATTTCATTATTTCAATCCTGTTTATTTGTACACATTTTTACTCACACAACCATTTCTGACGAACTGATAGAAAGAAATATAAATGGCATTTTGTAAAAAGGTAAAGGGGCTTTTATTGAAGCTATAAAATAATGAGGTCACAAATGGGGGACCTCATCCCCAATTTATGAACACTCTATGCAATACTACCCTTATAGAGGTTTGAACCTTGGTGGCAAGAATAAAAACACCATGAATTAACCATCACATCATGCCATCATTAGCAATATAAATGATATTTTTATAATTATTTAAAATAAAAAATTAATTGAAAACTATAAGATTGTTTCTCATTTTTTATTATATATTTTTATTGGCTAAACTAATAAAACAAATTGAATATATCCATAGAAAATTGCTATTATGATGTATATAGTAATCCTCATATCATTCAATCCATTAATAGAGTTGAAATTTGATTCAATGAAGTGAATGCATTGGACATGTAATTTACACAAACAAACAAAAAAGTATATATATATATATATATATATATATATATATATATATATATATATATATCACATTCTTACAACTATTTAAAATAGAAAAGTAAATGTAGGCTATAATATTATTGCTCCATTTTTTAATTCTATATGCTCATTGGTTAAACCAATAAATGAAATTGAAATGCATTAGCATTCCTATCTTGAGAGGAACTAACAATCCTCCATGCATTATAGAAACTTTTGGAGCCCACAACAAAAAATCAATTCATAATATCACCATCCTTGAAACTTATAAATCAATGAGTGCCATAAGATGCAACTTTTATATAGACAATCCTTATCCATAATTTGAAAACTTTTGGTGCCCACACCAAGAAGTAACAATCAAATAATAATATTGTCATCTTTGAAAACTACAAATCAACATGTGTCATATGATGCAACCTCCATATCCACAATTGTATATGCATAATTCAAACTTTTGGTGCCCAAACAAGAACTAACAATCAAAATCACAATAATGACATCCTTGAAAGCTTAAAATTTAAATGCTAAAAAATAGTTGGATATGATGTAACCCATAAACATGTCCAAAGAACATAATTAATAGATATAATCTCCTTGAGCTCTCTTTGTCATTTTTTTTTCTTGAGCTATCTTTATCATTCTAATGATGGATCACGAAGTGTGATCCAAAATGTTGATGTAAAAAAATTCTACACAATCTAATCCAGAAACATCTGTAAATGGATTGTGGAAACTTGATATCATTAATTAAATAATTTAATCTAAGATAAACAAGAAAATAAGTTATACAAGATCTAGAATTATATGCTTATATAAATAATCAATTAATATACATCAGAATTATATTTTAAAAATATAAATTTGATTTCCCTCCATTTCCCTCCTTTTTGATGTGTTTTGTTTTATCAACTTTGTTGGTGTAAATAATTATTCATCAAGGATATTATTACACTTACTTAAGTTTACTTAGGAAATGCATTTCATAGTAGTTTGGGTATGAGACACTTGGGTGTTTGTGCCACATTGGGATAGAGTGTGTAGGAGAATTTCCACCTTTTATGGTGTTGATCTTGTTGTTACACTCCACATTCAGTGGGTGATCCACCTCATGTGGACTATTATATTTTTTCTTCTATCTACCCACACCTATTTCCTACCTACCCTTGTTTCTTATTGAGCCACATGTCATGTTTGTGTGCTCACATATCCATAAGCCTTGCCTATATAAGCAGGCTCATCTACATTGTATAAAATAGAACAATTGATCATTTATCTATTGATGAGAATACAGTTTATTCTTATCCTATATTTTGTCTCTCTATTGTACATTTCATTGAGCTCTTGATCTTGGCAAAATCTCACATGGTGTCAAAGCCATTGGGGCTTCATTGATTGGTTTTTGGAGACACCATGGAAGGCTTCTATTTTCGGATCTGAGGGACTGCATTTTGTGGAGGCATCTTAGAGCGTTTTCGACCTCACCATTGCGTTTGGGAGGCCATTTCCATAAAAATCGATTATAAATTCGACCTATTTTGGTGAAAATCGATTTTTGGGTGTGGAGGAAATTTTCTGCCCAATTTGGGCGGTATGGTACGTAATTTTCAGATTTTTTTTCCAAAAAAAAAAAAAAATTCTAAAAATTATTTTCCAGTTTGAAAATTTTTTTTGAAAAAAAAAAATTTGGAAATATTTTTTTGGGATCCATAGCTTCTGCCCAGTCAACAACGCACGGTCAGCGCCACATCAGCAGTCCAATTGGCTGCCAAATCACTTGCACAGTTAGCGCCAAGTCAGCCATGAAGTTTGGGAGACGGTCATACGGCCATCAAATTTAACCTCCCAGTCTGCTGACATCATCATTTTTTCAAAAAATTTGCAGGCCCCTCTCATTGAGCTTTTTGATTTTGCAGTTCAACTTCAAATGGCCATATCTTGCTCATTTTTGCTCCTTTTTTGGTGCAATTTTTTTTGAAATGGGCTAAAATTTCATGTAATTTCATGTGGTGGAATTATTTTCTGATTTTGATGGACAGATTTTTCAGAAATCTCAGTTTTTGGTGACTGTACCTGTCCAATCCCTGTTTCTGCAACTTCCAGGTCTCCGTTCGGGCTCATACAAACTCCTTTTCAGGTGCCGTTTTTTTTAAAAATGCATTATTTTTTGTCTAATCTCGGAATATGCTATCATTTTGCAGCAATTGTGGGTATAAATTATACTTTCATCATATGGTCTTATTTGGCCAATTTGGCATTTGTATTGCATAGATCTATCTTTCCGATCTTTTTCTTTGAAGTTCTTAGCCTATTGGGGCAGTTGTAATACAAAATCAGAATTCCACCTTGCCATTATTTGCAAGTGGCCTATTGTACACGCACTACATATAAAGTGCCAAAATCATCATTTTTGGGGGGGGTACTTTGATTGAGTGAATTTGGGAGGGTGTCGCTTGTGCTTTTGTGCTCTTGTGTTCCTTCCTTTTTGCTGCTATGGGTTCTTCTAAGTTTCCTCTCTTAACTCCTCATAATTATGCTACTTGTAAAATTAATGCATGGAGTAAACTTATGGAAAAGGGACTAACTCATTACATTGATGGAACTATTGTTGCTCCCGCTGATCCTAAGGTTGATCCAGTTGGTCACTTGGATTGGCTCATTAAAAATATCATGGCAATTGGTACCTTAAGAAAGTATGTATCAAAAGATCTCATTTTTCATATTGAGAAGTGTACTCTAATCAAGGATGCTTGGCAAAAGTTTCAAGACTTGTATGGTCAAGTTGATGAGATTAGGGGATATCAAATTGATAGTGATCTCACCATGTTAGATCCCAAGAACTTTGATACTATATAAGATTATGTCACTAAGGCAAATGAGTTGAGGGCACAACTCAAAGCTTGTGGCATTGATAAGAAGGATACTCAATTGATATTCAACTTGATAGGCAAGCTTCCACAAGAATATGCAACATTTGTTTCTAGTTTCCAAACCCATAGGATGACAATGGGTTCAAGCTACACAATGCCTACATTTGATGTTTTTAATGAAATGTTGATGATGGAACAAACTAAGTTGATAAGCATGGGCATTCTGAAGACTTCTAAGTCTCAAGCATTAGTGGCAAATCAAGGGAACAAAGGAAATCAAGGAGAGGACAACTCAAACAAGAAGAAATGGCAATCAAAGCCTAAGGACAAAGTATCATCCTCTCCACAACAAGGAGATACATCCTCTTCCAAGAGGGATAATTCACCAAAGAGGGAGAGACCTACTTGTGCCTATTGTAAAAAGTTTGGTCATGAGGAGCATCGTTGCCATTCTAAGAAGATTGATGAGCTCACACATATCATCAAAAAGCATAACATTGATTTGCCTAATGTCTACAAGAAGGATGATTCATCAACTTCCACTCCCTCACATTCAAAAGGAAAAGGGCAAGCATTCATGGCTTCTACAAGTGGGAAGACTCACTCTTTTGGGATAAGAAAAGGAAAAGCTCTATGTGCTACTATCAGTCATGATTCAGAGAGATGGCTTCTAGATTCAGGGGCATCTCACCATATGGCATCTTCGCAATCTATGTTCTCTACATTTGAGCCTTGCACCATGCCGCAGATATTGATGGGAAATCATACATACATCGATGTGTTTGGGAAAGGATCTATTGACATTGGGGATAACTCCTTCAATAATGTAATGTTTGTACCCCACTTGACAAACAATCTCCTTTCTATCTATCAAATCACACATGGCACAACTAAGAGAGTTGTGGAGTTCACACCTGAGTCAGTTTTCATTAGAGACTTGGAGACTAGAGCTATCATTGCGACTAGAGTGGTTGATCATGCATCTCGGCTATACTCCTTTTAAGATTTTGTTGATGATGGTGATTTCACATTTGATGATTCTACACATGATGATCACACTTCTTGTGATGGTTCAGATTTTGAGGAGAACTTTGGGCACTTGAACATGGGGATTCTCACATGTGAACCCGTTCTTGAGCCTTGTATTTCATCTCCTCATATTGATATCACATCACCTATTGCACCTGATGATGCGGATAGTGTGATAGTTTTGCCTTCATGTGATTCAGTGCAGCAAGATATTCATTGTCTTCCAGCTTCAGATTCATGGGATGGTTACTTGACAGACATTGCAGGTTTGTTTATGGAATCCTACATTGCAGATTTGGGAGACAACATTGATGACATTCATCTTCTCTTTGATGAAGATGATCCTTCTTCGATTGTTGCGAGGGAGCACTCTGACCCTCTTGTTCATTCTCTACATGATCATTCTTTCGAGGTTGACATGATTGTGGATACTTATGTACAACAGTTGGAGGAGGTCTCTTTATCTTTTGAGGATACATGTGAGTCTTTGGGACATGTTCTACATCCATCTCCACTAGATCTTGGAGTGCCTTTATCAGCAGTGTGGCACAGTTTACCACCTTTGGAGGGGGTATCTTTCAACATCAACATGGGGACACTTGAGCAGTTTTCAGAGATTCCTTTCATCATGATTTTTCTTCATACATCTTCCCTTCATGACTGGGGAGACTTCATGGATACACCTTTGGTTTTGTTTCTTCCTAAGGGGAGGAATATTGTTTGACGTTCGTGGAGCAGTTTCTTCATATATCGAGCTTCTATCATTGGTGCAGATTCCACATTGAGGGGGGGCTTCCTATCTTCTCTTCTTCTCTCATATGGGGGGACTTTTTCCTCACATGGGGTTTTGTCCTTCACATACTTCTATGAGAGTTCTTTGTATCTAGTTTTTCATCTCTCTTTTGGGGGAGGGTTTTTTCCCATTGGGTTTTTCTCTCTTTCCCCACTTTGTGAGAGATTTCATTGCATTGGTTTTCATGCATTCACATTTGTACATGGGTACCTAACATGGCCTAGTAGCTGGGACCCATCTTGCATTGTTTAGTTGCATTGTAGACTTAAGTGCATTCCCCTAAGTTGCACTTAAGGGGGGGTGTTGGTGTAAATAATTATTCATCATGGATATTATTACACTTACTTAAGTTTACTTAGGAAATGCATTTCATAGTAGTTTGGGTATGAGACACTTGGGTGTTTGTGCCACATTGGGATAGTGTGTGTAGGAGAATTTCCACCTTTTATGGTGTTGATCTTGTTGTTACACTCCACATTCAATGGGTGATCCACCTCATGTGGACTATTATATTGTTTCTCCTACCTACCCACACCTATTTCCTACCTACCCTTCTTTCTTATTGAGCCACATGTCATGTTTGTGTGCTCACATATCCATAAGCCTTGCCTATATAAGCAGGCTCATCTACATTGTATAAAATAGAACAATTGATCATTTATCTATTGATGAGAATACAGTTTATTCTTATTCTATATTTTGTTTCTCTATTGTACTTTTCATTGAGCTCTTAATCTTAGCAAAATCTCACAAACTTGGTTTCTCGACTTTGTCATCATCAGGTTTACACTTCATCAACTGGGTATTTCTAAAATTACCACAATATTTTCACCCATCTTCTGAGATTTCTAACCATATAATTTTTAAAAAATTTGAACAACAATAACATATTATTCTTGAATTTCTTTTACCAGTGTCTCCATAGTTCTTAGAGACATGTGTACCATTTTTTAATAAATTTTGATCTACTTATCCAAAATTAAAAACTTTATATAGTATTGTAGTGCACTTGATTATTTACAATTTTTTTTTAAAAAATGCATTTTTTATTGTTTTGGTGCAAGTTATGATTCGCGCATGAATAGGTACCTAGTTTTCAGGATGTGCTCGTTTCGAAAAATTTTAACAAAAAATTATAAAAAAATACACAACTTATAGTGCTCACTCTTAACTATCTTTCTACCAAAGGATTTGTCAAAATACTAAATCTAACTATGACTTTTTTTATGAGCACGTCAAACACTATGTTATGTTTTTCAGAAAAAACCAGGATCTATTTTTCGTGCGTGAAGGATTTGAGACCCTTAATTGTTGGCATTTGCATGAAGATTGTATTAATAATATGTTATGTTGTCATTGATGTCAATTGAACTGGTAATGGTATTTATGATATTGCTGATATTGTTGTTGTTATTGGTATTGGCTTGTAACCAGTGTATAAGGTTAAACCCTTTCTATATTATGTAACAGGTAAACCCTACCGGTTGTTTTTGTTAAATCCTAACCGATTATTTTTGTTGAAATGGTTATGTTGGTTGATTATCTGATGATAAGTGATAATGATGGAGACACGTGTGATCATTATAAGAAGATAAGTTCAAATTGAATTGGCGTGTTTGTTTGATTGTCTAGGGAATGAGCAAAGTGGATTGCATCTAATGCAAAGCGTGTGATGAGTTACAAGTCCGATGAAGCAATGATCATGGAGCGGTTGGAATTTTCTTGAAGAATGTGTATAGATTTCTATATTAATCCAACGGTCACACTTGAACCGATTTGTTTGTAATCTCTATGAGAGAATTAGGTTTTTGTTGTGTTACCGACCTAATTGATTTGTATTTAAGGTCGATGAAGTTGTTTTGTTTAGCGTTGGCAAAGTGTTGGCTGAAATCAGTTGAGTGTGTGGTTGCCTAATCGAAGAATGGATCTGCAATTTGAGTAAAGGAAGATTGAATCTTAAAAAGATCTGATCAAGCAAATGTAGTGCTATTCAGACAAATCAAGAAAAACCTATTGTCTTCTAACAATTACAACAGAATTGAAATCCCCTAACCGGGTAAGCTCTAACAAGCTTGGTTACTTCTTAAATCCTCTAACAAGGTGATCCATTAGCTTGGATTCTCAAATCCTCTACCGAGGTTACTCCTAACAGGGTATTTGCTTTTTATCAAGGCATTTTGCAAATCCCCTAACCGAGTGATTCCTAACATGATCAGTTCTTAACTAGACTTATTGTAAAAGCTTTAACGAGCTTAGCTCCTAACAAGGCAAACTTCAGAAGAGTTTAGATAGCTATCTTGTGAGTCTCATCTCACCGTGGTTTTTACCTATTTGGGTTTTCCACTTATAAACATTTGTGTCATGTGGTGAATGTTTTTGTGGTTATGATCTTATTTGTTGATTTGAAAAACTTCTAATAAGGCATGATAACTGGAAGCAT
Organism: Cryptomeria japonica; assembly: GCF_030272615.1. NCBI lineage: Eukaryota > Viridiplantae > Streptophyta > Pinopsida > Cupressales > Cupressaceae > Cryptomeria > Cryptomeria japonica. The sequence continues at coordinate 102,654,964 of NC_081414.1, forward strand.
TGAGAGATGGAGTGTGTTGATATATGATTAAGCATTTGGAAGTTTACAAGTTGAATGTTGTTTACTGTTAAGTTGTTATAACAGTTAACTGGTTATTGTTAAGTATTCTTATGAGTATTGATCTTGACAGTAATATTCTATTGATAAGTTTACTTTGTGAGTTTGAGTTTGAGATTGGGAAGTTTGTATCAGTTTTTCAGTTTACTTATTCACGCCCCGTCCCCCCCCCCCCCTCTCATTAATCTACCGAATACTTATTATTATAGTGCACTTGGTTATTTACAAATTTTTTTTAAATGCATTTTTTATTGTTTTGGTGCAAGTTATGCTTCGCGCACGAATAGGTGCCTAATTCTCAGGATGTGCTCGTTTCAAAAAATCAAAATAAAAAAAACTCAAAAAAAAATTCCAAAAAAATACACAACTTCTAGTGCTCACTCTTAACTATCTTTCTACCAAAGGATTTGTCAAAATACTAAATCTGACTATGACTTTTTTTATGCGCACGTCAAACACTATGTTATGTTTTTCAAAAAAAACCAAGATCTATTTTTCGTGCGCGAAGGATTTGACCCCCTTAATCTTATCCAAATTTGAAAAACATTAGTAGTTTGGAAACTAGATTCAGAGTACTACAATCTTTGTTATTTGAGTATCTTCATATCTTGAGTGGATGACTCTCAACTTTCTCCTCCAAGATCAGGTTTACCTGATTTCAGAAGAAGAAGAAGAAAAAAAAGTGTCCACTTATACCCCCTTTTTGCACACCATCTTGGTGCACTTACCCATATAGAACAAGTTATGTGTTCAAATATACACTTATGTCTATATTATAATTAGTCGGGCTTCAGAACTTAATAAAATGAAAAATATTCAACATATCACTATCAAACCAACTCCATGCCTTGGATATTGAACTTACAAACCAAAATTTGAAAGAATTGAGTTATAATATTCCACATATCACTATCAAACCAAATCCATGCCTTGGATATTGAAGTTACAAGCCAAAATTCAAAAGAATTGAGTTTTTATCATTTATAGAAAAAAAAAAGTTGTGTTTCGGGAGGCACATCACTCTTAAAAAATGTTGTTTGTTGTAAAAAACTACTTTTCGAGGGAGATGAAAAAATAAAAAATAACTTTCTTCAAAAAAGTTTGAAAAAATATATATTTAGAATCTGCAGACAAAATGTTACAAATCACTAATTTACATCATCTTCAAATTCTTAATGGTTTAAAAGTTATAGGTGTTAGAAAGTGAAGATTATTTTTAAAATGTTCGTCTCAGTGTCAAAGTTGGCAAAAAAGTGGGAACCACTATTGTGAGTTCACCCAATTTAATTATATATTCTCATTGGCTAAAGTAGTAAAATAAATTGAATAAATCCATAAAAAATAACTATCATGATGCATATCATAATCCTCATGTCATTCAACCCATTAATGGAATTGAAATTTGATTCCATGAATTGAATTGAAATCCGATTTTATGAATTGATTGCATTGGACATATAATTTCCAAAAAGAAGATTAAAAAAATTAATTTTTGCACTAACTAATCCCAACATGAAACACTAGGAAGAAAGATAAATGGCATTCTTGCAATTACTTAAAATAGAAAAATAAATGTAGACTATAAAATTATTGCTCCATTTTCTTATTTCTATATGCTCATTGGTCAGACAAATAAATAAAATTGAATACATCAAATGCATTAGTATTTCTACATGAACTAACAATCCTATATGGATAATTGAAACTTTTGTCGAGAGCCCACAACAAAAGTTAAAATCAATTCATAATATCACCATCCTTGAAACTTATAAATCAATGAGTGCCATAAGATGCAACTTTTATATAGACAATCCTTATCCATATTTTGAAAACTTTTGGTGTCCACACCAAGAAGTAACAATCAAATAATAATATTGTCATCTTTGAAAACTACAAATCAACATGTGCCATATGATGCAACCTCCATATCCACGAGTCTATATGCATAATTCAGACTTTTCGTGCCCACAGAAGAACTAACAATCAAAATCACAATAATGACATCCTTGAAAGCTTAAAATTTAAATGCTGAAAATAGTTGGATATGATGTAACCCATAATCATGTCCAAAGAACATAATTAATAGATATAATCTTCTTGAGCTCTCTTTATCATTTTTTTTTCTCTTTGAGCTATCTTTATCATTCTAATGATGGATCATGAAGTGTGATCCAAAATGTTGATGTAAAAAAATTCTACACAATCTGATCTAGAAACATTGTAAATGGATTGTGGAAACTTGATATCATTAATTAACATATAATTTAATCTAGTATAAACAAGAAAATAAGTTATACAAGATCTAGAATATATGCTTATATAAATAATCAATTAATATACACCAAAATTATATATTAAAAATAGAAATTTAGCTAGGGTTCACCCCACGATGTGATGGTTAAGTTGTGGCTTTGTGTCTCTATTGGACTACTTGTTCCGAAATCTGAACTTTTGTTGTTGCATTAATGTAATGAATGAGATCGTTAATGACCTCACCTAAAAATAGATCAAGTTAAAAACTGGAACCAATAAAAAAAACATCAACTCTACTAAAATAAATTAAAATATCCCTTTTTCCCCTTCAATGTGACCCTCTCCCACTCTCAATCTATACCAATTACCAACCACAAAATATTTGTCAATTAAAAAAAAAAAATAGATAAATAGATTGGACGGTCATCCCACTCTCAATCTATACCAATTAAGAAAGGAAAGAATATAAATAGATTGGACGGTCCAGAGGTCCTCTTGATAAATATGCAGTGACGTCATTACCCACTAACACGTCATCACATTAAATAATTGAAAAACGCAGCAACAGAACCGTGGAAAAAGTCAAATGGAAGGTTCTAACGTGAGTTTGGAGGATTACACTAAATCTATCTTAATCCAGAAACAAATTCACCTCATACAGGTTTATGTGACAGTGGCTTTTTCAAGTTAAATTATACCATACGTCACATTACCAAACCATTAAAATACTCCTTAACTACTGAACAGTGTTACGAGTTTTTTCCTAAACCTTTCCTCCCAACCAAATTCTGTCAACTTTTTAGATAAGACCTACCATAAAAACCATAAAAATTTACAGCATGAGCTGGAATCTTGCCGTGGGTTTTAGTGGAATAGGTGTAAAGCATTAAAAAAAGGTGTATGCATTGATTTGTTGCTATATAAATCCATTCGTTATCTTCTGTAGCTTCATAAGCTTGGAGTGATTGTTCAGAAGATCTCCAATGGCGTCCACTGTGGTTCATGGTACACTTCATGCCACTGTATTACAAGGCAAGCATCTGCTTCATGGTTTATCTGCAGTCTTGACCAAGGTAATAATGAAGTCAATAAGTTTCTACAATTTTGAAAGTTTTTGAATTTGGTTGGTAACATTTTTTCAGTAATGTTTGTTTCAGATCATATTTCATGATCTATCATTAGATTGAAGCAGGCATTCTATGATTTGATTATAGAACTTGAAAGTTTCTGAATTTGAAAATGTCATGTTGCATTCATAATTGATCTATTCATTTGGAAAGTTTTTTGGTTTTTTTTTATGACAATTGAAAAGTTTTTGAATTTGATTGAATAAATATTTTTTCATCAATATTTTGGATCAGATTGTATGATCTATCAGTCAGTAGAATGAAGTGAGCACTCTATGATCTATTTATAAAACTTGAAAGTTTCTAGATTTAACTGTCTAATTATATTTCCATCAATGTTTGGATCAAGATCTGATTGATCATCACAATAAGAATAAAGAGAGCACTCATTCTCTTTTCTCAGATCATCACAATAAGAATAAAGAGAGCACTCATTCTCTTTTCTCTTCTCCAGCTCACTTTATTTTGATGATGGAATCCAAAAAATTTCAAAAATTCTAATAAGTTCAAAACATCTTTCTGTTCTGATTTTTTTCTTATTTTTTTCTTGGCAATCTACATTTCTTGGGCTTGAGATTGAGGTTGAGGATTTGACACATGAAATTTGCATGTAGGCTGCAGAGGGGATTAAGGAAGTCCTTCACGTGGATCATTGTCATCATAAATTCTATGCCACCATAGATTTTGGGGCTGCAAGAGTTGCGAGAAGCAGAGTTGTAACGCACAACCCAGTTAACCCAGTCTGGAACGAGACTTTCCATGTACTTTGTGCATATACATCATCCGAGTATGTGGTGGTGAGTGTTAAGAACCAGTTGCCTGTCTCTGCAGAAGTTATAGGAAGGACCAGAATTCCCATCTCAGAGATTCTCAGCGGCGAAGTCATTGAAGGCTGGTATGACTTATATAATGAAGATTTCAGTGAGAAGCTCAAAAAGGCTCAGATTCAGATTCGCCTGCAGTTCAGTGATGTGACTGAAGATCAACATTGGGGTGCAGGGATTCGGGACAGAGACTTCGCTGGAGTTGAGAATGTGTATTTCAAACAGAGGAATGGCTGCATGGTTACTCTGTATCAAAATTCCCATCTGTCTCGGGAGTTCTGTCCAAGGATTGAACTGCAGGGAGGAGGCCTATACAGCCCTCCAAGATTATGGGAGGAGGTGTATGAGTACATTAATGGAGCCCAGGTCTTTATATACATTGCTGGATGGTCAGTGTACACTGAATTTACTCTTGTGAGGGACAGGGAGCGTATGATAGCTGGAGCAGAAGGGGTCACTCTTGGGGAGCTTCTCAAGAAAAAGGCAGATCAGGGAGTTAGGGTTTTGGTCTTAATCTGGGAGGACAGGACTGCTGTAAAACTTCTGGGAAACGAAGGCTTAATGAGAACCCATTGTGATGAAACGTTTGAGTATTTTAAGGACAGCAATGTGCAGTGTGTTCTGTCTCCCAGACACCCAGATCACCACTCTCTGAGTATAGTGGAAAGCGCAGAGGTCGAGGTCCAGTTTACCCACCACCAGAAAACTGTGAGCTTGGATGCACCCATTGAACCGGGGTCGACAGCCCTCCATGTGGTGAGCTTCGTGGGAGGAATAGATCTCACCAATGGAAGATATGATACAGAGAAGCATACCCTGTTTGGGGGTTTGGACACTGTTTTCAAGCATGATTTTCTACAGCATAATTTCAAGGGAGCAGATCTTCGTCATGGGGGACCTCGAGAGCCATGGCATGATACCCACTCCAAAATTGAAGGCCCTGCAGCTTTAGATGTTATCACCAATTTTACTCAGCGGTGGACCAGACAGGCTGATCCATCCCTACTTATTGATTTGGGCCAAATGACCCATTTTATCATTCCAGAGGGCCCAAAGGCCTGGAATGTGCAGATCTTCAGGTCCATAGACGATGGCTCAGTTCGTGGATTTTCCGAAAATCTAAGTGGGGTTTTGGGGCTTGAGACAATAAAAGACGAGGTAGTAGATCAGAGCATCCACTGGGCTTATGTCCATGCAATCCGCCGGGCCAAGCATTTTATCTACATTCAAAACCAGTACTTTTTCGGCAGCTGTGAGTCGTGGGACAAGGATCAGGACTGTGGGTGCCTGCACCTTGTTCCCATCGAGATTGCCCTAAAAATAGTGAGCAAGATCCGGGCAAAGGAGAGATTTGCCGTGTATGTGGTGACCCCAATGTGGCCCGAGGGGATTCCTGAAGGCGACACGGTGCAGGCAATTCTGCATTGGAACCGGAACACCATAGAAATAATGTATGCAATGATTGGGCAGGCACTGAGAGAGGAAGGGAGCTCGGACTCTCCTACAGACTATCTCAACTTCTTTTGCTTGGGAAACAGAGAAACTCATATTCCCGGGGAATATGTGGCTCCTGAGACTCCAGAAGAGGGCACCGATTATTGGAATGCCCAGATGAACAGGAGATTCCTCATCTATGTCCATTCCAAGCTTATGATAGGTAAATGCATTTTTAACTCAATCATTAGATTCAATTATTTAAGATTTGTTCTGTATTTATGTTTCATCTAGCATTTCATAATTTACCATCAAAATAGTAGAGTCAGAGAAATTTTGTTGATGCAGATTTGTTTTACATCAGTGTTAGATCGCATTCCATGATTGATCAAGATAATTAAGGTTAAAAAATCTTGTTTTGTATCAACATTTTGGATCACACTCTAATTTTGTTGATGCAGATTTGTTTTGCATCAGTGTTAGATCACACTCCATGATCCATCAAGATAATTAAGGTTAAAAATCTTGTTTTGCTTCAACATTTTGGATCACACTCTTCATCAATTATCAAGATAATAGAGAGTAGAAAATCAACACACGATATGAGAAAGTTGTGTTGATTTTCCACTCTATGTGTTGACTTTCCACTCTCTATTATCTCGCTGATGGATCACAGATTTGTCTTTCCTATATGATGTGTTTTTATTATTATGTTGATTTTTTTTACTTTGCAATCTTTCTTACCTTGACAATTAATCATGGAGTGATCCAAAATGTTGATTTCATTTGTTATGCATTTTGAAATCAATCATTAGATTCAATTGTATAAGATTTGTTTTGCATTGTGAATTCTGAATTCAATCATTAGATTCAATTGTTTAAGATTTGTTTTGCATCGACAATTCAAATCACATTCCATGATTCATCATCAGAATAATACAGAACTAGAAGAATTTTGTTGATGTAGATTTATTTTGCATCAACATTTCAAATCACAATCCATTTCATTATGAGGATAATACAGAGCTAGAAGAATCTTGTTTTGCATCAACATTTCGGATCACACTTTTCATCAATTATATTGTTTTGTTTACTTTCCACTCTCTATTTGATGGATCACCGATTGTCTTTCTCATGTGATGTATTTATATTTTTGTCTTGGCTTTTCACTATGTTACTTGGCAATCAATCATGGAGTGATCCGAAATGTTAACTTCTATTGACTTTCCACTATGTTACTTGGCGATCATACATGGAGTGTGATCTGAAATGTTGACTTTTCTTGACTTTTCACTAGTTACTTTACAATCAATCATGGAGTGTGATCTGAAATGTTGATGCTAAACAAATCTTACGCAATTGAATCCAGAAATGATTGATAACAATTTATCATGGAGTGTGACCCAAAATATTGATGTGTGATCTGAAATGTTGACTTTTATTGACCACTATACTACTTGACAATCAATCATGAAATGTGATCTGAAATGTTGATGCTAAACAAATCTTACACAATTGAATCCAGAAATCATCAATAACAATCGATCATAAACATGATCCAAAATGTTTATACTAAACAAACCTTACACAATTGAACTCTTTTAACCATTACTTCCGCTTCTGGTTGTGTGTTACAGTGGACGATGAGTACGTAATAATGGGGTCGGCCAATCTGAACCAGAGATCGATGGACGGAGCAAGAGACACAGAGATAGCGCAGGGAAGTTATCAACCCCACCACATAAACAGCAAAGACGGGCACCATCGGGCACGAGGTCAGATATTCGGGTATCGCATGTCACTCTGGTATGAACACTTTGCCAAGCACAATGGGGGGCTAAGGCACGAATATCTCCACCCTGAGAGTCGATCCTGCGTGAGAATGGTGCGCGGCTTTGCTGAACGAACGTGGGAATTTTTTGTGGGTGAGGAAATAAATGATCTTCCGGGCCATCTTCTGCCCTTCCCAGTGCGGATAACACGAGATGGGAACGTTGTGGAGTTGGAGGGCCACCCTGTGTTTCCCGATACCAAAGCTCCCATTGCGGGTCGCAAGTCTGATGTCATTCCTCCCATTATTACCACCTAATTACATCACTGAACCAGCTCAAATTTCATTTTAAAAAGGGAGTGTGAAATGCATTTCAGAGAGTAGATGGAGTGACAGGAAAAGTTAGGCCTCTTCTGGCCGTTCGGGAAATTTGAGCCTCTCATTTGCGTTTTAACTTTATTCATTCGTACTGCCCGCATTCAATGTTTATCTTTTTTTATTTGGATTGATACCCACTTAGCTTTTTAAAGCACGCGTACAAATTAGCTGTATATTGTGATTATTGCACTGTCTTTTTGGATTCAATTGTCTGTAATTTAATGTTTCTGATTGTGTTAGTGTGATTTGACGATTTATCGTTGAAATTCTTTAATATTGTGATGAGGATAAAAAATTAAATTGAAAAAAATGGCATAATGTCAAGCATGTTATTCATATGTTTTCATGTCTCTCAATGTAAAGTTAAAACTAGTAATTGCATCTTGGTGTGCAATGGGTGCACCCAAGAGGTTTGGAAGGTCTATTAGGAAAAAATGGTATATTTTTTTGTATGCAATTGTGTAGAACTTAATGAGATCAATTGGTATCATATTTAGTGAATGATGTTGTTTGTGCAAACAATGTCTCATAGATTCAAATCAATTGTGCATCCACTTAGAGGAATCAAAACACAATTGAAACAAAACCTCTAAATATTTCCATGTTGGTAGAGTATTCATAGTTTTTTTTTTTCAAAAATATGTCAAGGTCATGGGTTGCATATATTATCATTATATGGACCTAAGTACGATTTAATGTTTGGAATATGTTGTTTGAGTTCAAGATTATCATTTTAGATTTTGGGCTATGCTTAAATTTATTAGGTTGGAAAGGGGAAACATTATGTTTAATATAGATTATAGATATAATATATGGTTGAGGATGTGACTACAAGAATATTATCAGTTTATGTAATTCTAACGATGCATTCAAAATTATCTTGAATTGGCATTTATGGAATATTTTGATGATCAAGAAGCTGAGATGCTTTTTATGATAAAGAAGTTGACATTCTTATAAAATTGTATCATTCTTTAATGGTTATATCATTTTAGATTAGTAAATTCATACATTTTACAATCATATTATTTATTATTTGTATTATTACAAGTTTCACACATAGAAAGGATAAGAAAAAAAAACATTCTCTCCCCACTTGTGATGTTAAAGATATGAAATTATAAACAATAATTGAAGATAATTATACAATATACTCCTCAATACAAAAAGTTTAATTTGTATGGATATGCTTTAGAATATATTATCTAAGATGTGTGTATTGATGTGTCCAATTTGATTGCAATTATATATTTATTTTAACTTGTAAATTTATAATGAGACCAATGATGCCTAATCCTCTTGGTAGCATATACAATGTACCTTCCTAATCATCCCACACATCATAGCAATGTTGGTGGAAAAGCGAAACTATAGAATGGACTACCACTTGAAACCTACTAACAATGAAGTCACAAACCATTCCATAAGGTTTTTTTAATGATTAAATCTGAAGTCTGTCATCTACACGAAGTTCAAGAATGATATGATAAATCAGTTTTTTGTCTCTATCTTCGGTACTATTTTGTTGCACTCGTTTGTGATGTGCCTCTCAATGATATGACCTTGAGCACTTTGTCCTTTGGAGGCAATATTTTCTATTGATGCTCCTTACACACTATTCCAAAAATAATCAACATTTTTCACTCACCGAAATTTAATGTTAGTAGAATTTGATAAGGGAGTCATGTGGACTTATGAATTTCACATCTTAAATGTTATTAGTGTAATTCCTTCACCAAATTCTAGAATGCATGAGGTACTGAAAGAGAGAATTCTCATAATGCACAAAGCAATGGAGGTTACTCTCTATGTTGAATTTATAGAAAGACCCTATAAAAAGAAGAAAAATAACTCGAGGTTTCTCCTTTGACCTATAAATATAGGATATTTGTTAGTTACTAAAAAAATAGTCTATATGAAATTGAAACATGATACAATAATATTGCTACATGACATTATGTGATTGTGAAAATATATAATATTTATTTATAAAATAATTTAAAACTAGTTATACAAAATTCTAATTATAGTAGCTTTATAATTATGTCCAATACAAGAATTGCATGAGACAATCCTTAATTACACAAACTTATAAGTTTAATAGATATATGTATATGTCAAATGCAACAATTCTATAAGACTAAATCTCATTCTTAATTATACAAACTTCTATCTATAATGATTTTATGAATATATCAAATACAACAATTCCACAAGACTAAATATAATCTTTAATTATAAAAATGTAAACAATAACAATTTTATAAATATATGAAATATAACAATTCTATGAAATTGAATCTAATCCCTTAAAAACTATCTTAAATTAAGCCAAAATAATACAAAGTATATATTTAATGAGCAAGTAAACTTTATCAGAATAATATACAACATACCATTCCCCATTTATGAAAATCACACCATATTGAAAAAGGTGGGTGAGAGCTCAGATATATAAATATATTCGTTTCACTATGGCTTTATTATATCTTTCTTTATAACCTATCCTTATGTATGCAATTATGACACGACTAACCATTCAAGTCAAACTTTCACTAAGCTCCTAAGCTTGAATAAGATTTGAGGTTATCACTTATGCAATAAAGAAAGTGATGCAAATTTCCAATCTTGTGAGGAGCAGATTCGTTCCACAGAGCTGGGAATACGTGTACACCGTCCCGTACATTTTTTTTTGACAATAATTTAACTTCACTTGGCAATTATTTTCCTTAAATGCAATGGTCAGAAAATCGCAATGAATGTGGAAGAGCTAGGTAATTGCAAACAAGGAAACACTATTAAATTTTATTTTCTTGGTGGGTGTCTGTTGAAACGTATTATAAAAAAAATGATTAGATTTTTTTAGAAATAGGGGTCCACATCATAAAAAATTAGTTGAAAATTAAGCATAAACTACATGATGTTTGCTAAAAAAAATTATTGGACCTTGATTTTTGAAATACAAAAAATAGTTCAAATTGTAGGGGATGCACGCAAGACATTATTATGTTTTTTGATAAAAGTTGAAGTACTTTAGGTGCCCGTTATTTGAACCCCTTAATATTTACCAATTTATAAAGTACAATAATTTAGAAAGTAGATTCAAAGAAATGTGACTTTTGTTCTAGTTTGTGTCTTCAAATTCTCATCCAAGATTAGTCTTTTCTAATTTCACAAAAAAAAAAGCCAATTAATACCCCCTTTTGGTCTCCAATTCTCATTCACATACCCTACCCTTCTATGGAATCTTACCAACCAAAGTTAAACAATGAGATAAATTCACCAAGTAATAGGCAATGCTCATAGGCTTCTACCTAAATCCACAAATCTATTGTACACAACTCAACATACTAGAATAGTTTTGTCATTTAATATCCAATTCATTCTATCTATGTTGAATTTGAACCCTATTGCAAACCCTATAGTTCCAACCACAAAACCCTAGATCTACAATGAAGTTCAACAAAACATCAATGAAGAACCATCAAACATGCAATATCATAAAATAAACCAAATGATACCTTCACACATTCAAATGGGTTTGATCTCCATTGTTCTCTTATCTCCATTGATCTTGTATATGATACAACTGCTCTGAAATTTTTATGCTTGCACAAGAGCTCAATGAAGAAGGATCTGTTTGTGATGATGTAGACTTGATCATGATGATGTGAGCTATGATTTTGATAGAGTGTAAGTATGCACAAAGATTCAATATGAAAGATGGGAGGAGGAAGTCTCTTTTATAGAGAACATCCTAAAAATGGAGGGATAGGATTAAGGGTTGAGATAAAGATGGTCAGCTAAGATTAAAGGGTAGCTAGAAGAAATAATATAATAAAGGAGATGGTTAAGATGGATTATGATTTGGGGCCAAGTTTCTCATTTAGATAATGGAAAGAAGAAAAAGGTAAATGAATTAATTAATTAATTAAAAGTATTTATTTAATTAATAGAGGAAAGAGACACATAAATAAAATAAATAAAATATTTATTTAATTTGGGAAAGAATGAATGAGATTAAATTAAATAACAAATATTTATTTAAATTAAAATAGAAAAAAGGCTTAGAAAATTTTGAGTTAATTAATTGGACAAATAAATATTCATTTAATTAATAGAAGAAAATGAGAATAATTAAATAAATAATAAATATTTATATAATTGAGTTCGAACAGTTTTAGTTGTCTATACATTCATTTTGTACATTGCTTTATTGTGTTGTGTATAGGTAGTTTTCTACCGCATAATACCTAAATCTATTAAAGAACCATCAAGTTTCTTATAGAAATATTCACCTCCATTTTCTAACCTCAAGATCTCAATCTTCCCACCTAACTAGTTCTTAACAAATGTTTTAAAGTGTTTAAACTTAAAGAAAACTTTAGATTTATGTTTTAGAAGGTAAACCCATGTAAATATTGGAGAAACATCAATAAATAAAGCATAATAAAAATGGATTTCGAGGCTTGAGAGAAGGAAGAATATAATGGTAATAATAAATAGTCATCTTGTAAGAAAAAGAGGAAAGCCATAGAGCCTAGGATTAGCTAAGGAATAGAATTGTTAGGAAATATTAAACACCTTGATGAGTAGGCAAAATTATTAGTATCTAGAAGGCCCTTATAAGTGATTTGAAAATATTTTGAGAGAGAATAGATGAATGGGTTAGAGCTGAAGAGTGCAAGTGGGATGAATATGTTGATTTTCTACCCTAAATCTAAGAAGAAAATATTAAGGATTGTAATGAAAGAGGAAAACAGTTTGGACATTGCATTAAAGAGAAATGTAACACTTCACAAGAGGTGGCCCAAGATGTCAAGTACAATTAAAATCATTCAACATTATAGATTACGTTATAGTAGTGACGTAGATCTTTGGGAGACACATATGTGATGAAGTCTTATGGGTTTTATAGAACATAGAAAACAAGAAGAAGCTAGCCAATCTTTGAAAATCTCATAATTGGTGAAAAGAGAGAAGACCATCTCTTTCTTTGTAAATGAGAATGATTGACGGAAGGAATATATGCATATACGTTTTTTTTGTGGCAAAGGAGGAGGATGTAAAGGAGTTGTCTTGTGAGGATGATCCCACAATAGTGGGTTACACTTTTTGGCCAAATTTGACATTGAAATCAACATTTTGCACCATATATTCACTTTTTAACACTTATAGCAGCTAAACTATTAAGAATTTGAAGATGAAGTAAGCTACTTATTTGTGAGTGTTTTCGTGTAGGTTCTAAATATATTAAAAAATAATAAATAAATTATGCATATTTTTATGTAACTTTTAATAACTTAATTTTTAGAGTAATCAACATTTTCCAAGAGTGAGATTTATTTTGTAATACATAGCATTTTTTATAGCAAGAATAAAATTCAAATTTTTAAAATATAGATTTGTCACATCAATATCTAGTGTGTGGATATTCTTTTCATAATTTTTTGTTGCATATATTTTTTTTTATTAACTTTTGAAGTTAGAATCATAAAGGTCCCTTGAATAAATTATTCACAATTACATGTCGAGTTATCCAATACAAACCCAATTATAGAGACCTTATTGATAAAAAATCTTAGATTTATCATCTTTTCAAGAGAGGTAAGATATTTTATTTTACTAGTGTTGTATTATATCATTTAGACCATCAACATGGATATCATGGATCCATATGTTACCATGTGCCCATTTTAATGACATTAGAGACATTAATGTATACATACAAATTGCAAATGAATCCTAAAAAATGTTCAAGGCTAGGCCATATGACACTAAGCTTACAATTCAAACCATGTTTTCAAAATTTATCTTCATACATAACCTTCTTGCATAGAGAAAGAATAAGGGTTGTCTTTATACAGGAGATTGTAAGTTGTCACTTATCATAATGCCACAATCACCTCATCTAACATTGTTTATATAGGAACAGGGTTGGACAAATAATGAATTTAGGAAAAGCCATTCAATATACTATATGTCATCCTATTTGCTAAATAAATTTATTCCCTCGGATATCAATGCTAATAATTTGTGTTAAATGTCATGCAGAAATTTTATTTCTAACTCAAGTTACGTTTTGCACATAAACATTAGTCATAGAAAAATGCTATAAAGTGAAAGAAACATTTTATTAAAAAAACAATGAAAACATAAAATATTTTTTAAAATTAAAAATATAATCTACTCATAAAATATCACAAATGATTAGCTAATATTATCTTCAAATTATTTATGGTTTTCTTGTTATAATTGAAAGAAAATGAAAAATAAATAAATATAGATTTCCATGTTCCACTTAGGCTAAACATTGAGGCATGTATTTTATGTTAACGTCTAGTTAGTTTATTGAATACAGTGTAAATACACCACCTTGGAGTTTTAATTCAAAATGAGTTGAACTTTAGTTGACTCATAGCAACTAGTAAGGTGGGGGAAGGGACAGGAGGGGAGCAAAGGGGAATGGGGAGGATATAAGCTCACATTAAGATATATTTACATTCACAAGTATGAAGTTCAAAGTTGTGGCTATGAAAATGATTTAAAGTATCATGCATTTATGAATTTAAAATAGGGTGACAAGTGACTAGAAACAGGATCAAAATTTTGATCTTATGCATGAATGATCATAAAAATAGAATAATATAAAATTATTTGTCAACTTTTACATAAAATAAACCTTATTATACATTAATAAATATACAAAATACATCAAAAAAAAGAGGCATAAATACCTCACTTTCAATTGAACAATATAAAGATAAATAGTAATGGAATATTTATAAAGAAAAAACACATAGGTATGGAATTTTCAACCATTAAAAAGTAAAGCCCATTAGTTCACATTTCTAAAGAAAAAAAGAATAATGGCATATTTGGATATAAATCTTTTGCTTTGAGTGGATATATATTCTATACCATTAATTTTCTTTACTCAACATCTGGGCCAACATAAATCTTTCACTTTATAACATAAACTATTCGATCTCTTTTCATATTCCCTGTGATGAACAAATGCTTTCAATCATGTATAAAACTCTGGTACTGAAATCAACAAGTAGGTCTCTGTGTGTCATTAATCCATAATTTTTTTTCATTTTCAGAAGATTATAATGGCAACCGATGTAGTCCATGGTACGCTCAATGCCACTGTAATTCAATCTCGGAGTCTTATTTCCAGGTTGCATGGATTTTTCGCCAAGGTACAAAATATTCTGAAACCACCTCTGCAAATTTTACTCTGTTTTTCTTTTGCTTTTTCATGAATTATGACAATCGGCAATGAAGATTGGTGTGAAATGTGTTCGGACTGTACGTGAAATAGCAAGGGGAAGAGTATCAATCGATAACATAGTTTCAATAACCGTCGTCTTATTGTCATGTTGATCTCCAATAGCTGTCATGGTGAAAACACGGTTAATAAATTTGTTTTGTACTAATAGCCGATCATTTTTTGTAATTAATTGATCTATTTGTGCACAACTATTGGAACTTTTGTCTCATTTGTGTACCACTATTGGAACATTTGTGCACCACTATTGGAACATTTGTCAACAAGTACTAGCGATTATGAGTTGACAGTTACTGGAACATCTTTAGTTAGGTATCAGGCGACACTTTGAAATGTGTACTTTTTGACCTTTGTGCGCATAACTGATTCCACAACGTGCATCGTTACTACCCATAAGCCAGATCAATAGCTATAAGCAGTTAAGTCACATACGAAAACAACTAAAAAAAAAAATCAAAATTCGATGTACCGTTTAGGATTTGTGGGTGCGCGAAGTTAACTATGACGGCTACTGGTGCTCTTCCCCTAGATGCTACGGTTTAAATCACATATATTAAGTTTTGATTTCTAGATTTAGAAGTGTTAAATATTCAGAATTGACTGACATTCTCTAATCTAAATATGTTGCTTAATGTGTGTGGTTTAAAATTGGCTACAACAATTATGTGAGTGATTTAAAAGATTACAAAGTGTTTTCTGATAGGCAAGCTCCCATAGCAGTCCAAAAATATTCTGATGTTTATTCCTCTCATTCTTACCACTAAAAAATATAAGCTCTTTCAATTTTCGATGATATAAAATATTTTCATAAAAAAATCAATTTTCTATTTTTTAAAGTTTTTAAAAAGTATTCTATTTGTATTTCCTTTTTATATCCAACCAAGAATTATAAGAAGCAAGGGACTGTCTTTTAACTGAATTTTAAATCAATAAAATGTATAATATTTTTTATTAATTGTAAAATATTATTGATATAAAGTATTTGTAGATGGAGGAAATGGATTGAATACAAGATTCAATCTTTCAGCATCCAACAATGAAGTTTTTCCTGTCAAAAACATACATGCAAATTAAAATCTAAACTAAGAACACACATGCATGTCACACAATCTACTTCATTGCACTCCTTAAACCAAGATCTTATGTAGATAATATTGTTGTCAGAAGCACACACAAGAAGCTATGATTTTTTGGAGATTCAAGATGATTAATGCAAAGGAGGCTAAAGAAAACAAAATGCAAAGATGATGAAGAATGCAAACTGACATAAGTTCGACGCATAAAGATGGGATACCCAAATAAGAGAGGGGGCCTTGTTTAAATAGATTTTCTCTAGGTGAGTTCATGTTGTGGGATGAATATGGGATAATGCAAGATGAGTGGTATAGGGAAGATGTGTGGTAAAGGGGAAATGGTAAGTGGTAGGAGGGGATATTAAAGGGTTTTATTAAATAAATAGAGAAATGTATATAAGGTGAATGCATGAAGGTGTATACATGAATATGATCTATAATGTTTTATTTAATAAATTTAATAGATAAATAATGAGATATTAATAATAATATAATAAAAGATGGAATTTATGAATAATGAATTATGGAGAAATAATAGTGTAATAATAAGGACTCGCCCGATGTTCAGAGAAATTTGAAATTAAATGAGGACAAATTAATGGAAATTTTTATGTGTCTATAGTATTTTGTCATATATATATATATATATATATATATATATATAATTTTGTATGGGAATGGACCCAAACTATCATGAAATAAAGTTTATTAAAATTTATTTAATTTTTAATTTAAAATCTTATTTATCAAGTTTTGTATCTATATTTCAATTAGGAAAAGTTTCTTTAAATAAAGAATGTTCAAACTTAATTTTATTGGTTTGAAATCAATTTATTTCAAAATATAATTAGCATTCATTCTTTTCGTTAATATATATCACATTATTCCATTCAAATTAGAAACTTCTTATATAATTTTTATTTTAAATATTAATAAATTTTGTAATGCAATGTTTTTAATGGGGAAATTTATGTACCTAGTCCAATACTTATCTAGTTCTATGTCTATTTTGAGAAATTTTTTAAAATATTTATATGTTGACAAATGGTATTTACATGCAACTTCAGGCTCATTCTCCTATGTCAAGCTACTCACCTTATTACACTCCTCTACACCCTTATTCCCCCACTTTGTCCATGTATATATTGACACAATGATTTATTCACCTAGATTGTGTGGTTATTACATGTACTCATGCAACCATTTCCATACATTCGCTATAAACACCTTGATTTTACCATTTCCATGTCATGGGTCATTTTTAAGAGCATGGGTTCAATATTATACCCATGGATCTAATCTCTGAAACTTCCAAATTCAGTTCAATTTTTTGATCAACTCTTCTTCAACACTTTCCCCCTAAGGAAAACTAAACACACATTTGTATGTAACTTATTGTTATTTCCTTGTATTCAGAGGCATTTAGTCACTTTCATTTATAAGGTTATCTTATCTCTTTATATCTAATCTCATTCCATGATTATCCAATCAATTAGCAACAAAATAATGCTAGGAACACTAACATTAGAGCATTAACAACAAATCAAATGTGTATAATCATTCTAATGCATTTTATGATCGAAATGTTTCATCTTCAGTTATTCACACTACTATAAAAACAATATTTTATAACCTCCAACCTAAGAGAATTTTCCTCCTAACAGTCATATAACCTCTACATACATGTATTCATAAATATCGCTAATCCACATAGTTGAGTAGATAACATCAAATTCAATGAAATAAAAATCAAGGTTGTGCATTGTACCAAATTATTTCTATATGTGAAATTCAAATATGTGACTATCAAAGTAAACTAAACCAACAAATTTAACCCCTGATAAATTTTATTAACTATTCACATCTTAGAATAAATTACAAAGATATTCAATTTTTAATCTCAATACATCCAAATTTTAGTGCACTGACAAACATTTTCAACATTAATTTTTTTTAGACCTAAGAGGCATCAATGTTCTTCACATTTACTTTATAAATTAGCATTTAATATTGAGTGGAAATTTAGAATTGTGTTGCAATTTAGGTTAACAAAATAACTTCAAAAAAGTTCTTGAAAAAAATTGGCCAAAAATGTTTAAATTCAAACTACATTGTGCTAACATGGCCAAGAAGTTTGAATCAAGAGCTTTTGAAAAAAATCAAATGTCATAATTTTTTATAATTGATTATGCGATAGATTAATATCAATCAATATAAATTTGATATATATATTTATTAATCTATTGATTGTAATATCAAAATAATTTTTAATAGATTAAAAAATATACATATACTTAAATGCTAATTTTTTAAATTGATTCAAATCATACCTAGTCTACAAAATTAATAGTTCAATTGATAATAGGCATGACAGTGAATAGGAACCACGAAAAATGGTGTTTAAAGGAATGGTATCTTGAAAGGTGATATATCTTATATCAAATATCATCAATTTATATAACCGATATTATCAATTGATATGACATTAGTAATATTAATTATATTGATTGATATCAATATATCAATAGATATAATTAATACCTAAACCCTAAATTAATATTTGATTCAAGGGTAAGTGTGCCAAGATTGTGTGCAAAGTGGCCACTAGCCAAAAAAAACCTAAAACTCAAATGAAACATGTACATGTTTCTAATAAATTCAAAAAATATGTATATGTGTTTTTATAATCGAAAAAATCCGTACGTGTTTTCTTGATATTAAGTTATGAAAAATATGGTCCTAGATCTTTTTTAAAATGCAACCTACGAATATCGTTGTCTTTTTCTCCTCCAAAACTCTCCAAAATGTGAATGTGTTTCAAGGATTTCTCACTCCCCACCAACATGACACGTCGTAGAAGAGGTAAGGTGCATTTTTGTCCATTAGATTCAAATTTCATTTACATTTTTAAAAAAAAGAAGATATTTTTTAATCAATTCATGCTTTAAAAAAAATTGATAGAAAACCATGTAAACCTTGATCCTCAGCAAAATTTGAATGATGATATGCTTGAGGAAAACCCTAGGATAGTCGACCCTCCAACCTTTCCCAGAATCCTTGAACAAGTTAGCCAAGATGATCTATTAGGGCATCTAGAACAATACAAAGCTAGAACTTTTGAATTAGTGACAAGATTGAGAGCTTCAACATCAAACTACCTTCACATATACCTTGCCTTAACATTGGAAGCAATGGTAACAAATGTTGACACAACTACCAATAAAATATCTTAATGGAAAACTCAAAGAGATTCATGTCATCAATATTATGCATCAGAATTGTCATATGATGTAGTGAAAAGTAAAGAGATAAGCAAAGCACAAATATGTGCTCTTTTTACTAATCCTAGAACCAATGAACTTCTTCCCACAAATTCAAAGAGGTTTTCAATACATTAGTGTAATCATGATGTTATATAAGATAATTTTGGGGATAGGTGGTGGATGGTCTTTGACCAACCTCCTTGTAATAATTATGAGGTGCTACTTTATTTTCTTAGAATACCATACTGCATATTTATCCTTAATCAAATTCCCAATTATTTTAATATGAGGTAGATTCATTGTAGAGGTGGATGCTCTACCCAACATAGACCAAGAGCTCGATGGGTAGATAATTGTCAAAATAAAAGACTACTAGCACCAAAATCTATTAATCATGTGATAGTTCTAGTACACTCATGGATATTGTAGACATATAGACTCTCCATGCAGTTGCTAGCTAGATTGACACATCATCAAGAATGGCATATAGTTATCCTAGCCTCTTACCTCAAATGATGGTGCAACGACTCAACCATCTAGCTCTAGTGCACCTAACTCTTGCATGTTCTCAAACTGTTACAATCTATGCTTTGGGAGAGATAATGATGCAGAGGGTGTAGATGGTTTGACCTCCCACGTGTGTGTTCTTGTTGTTAGTGTAGATATTATGGGAGTAGCAAGGGTCATCAGGGTGGTGTAGTTGATGATCTAGCAATTAACAGATGGCATGCTATATTAGGTGTATTGTGGTTTTCAAATGTAGGTATGTTCATTTGAATTTATAATATTTTATTTATCATATACTTAAAATTTGTAATGTATTTATAGATTTTTAATCATATATTGAATTTTAAAACTAACACAAATATTATGCATTTTAAGATATAGTGCCACAATGTGGTACATCATCGACCATTGTTGCAACAACTTGTACACTTGCATTTGTATCATAGGTAAAATTTGTATAATATTTCAAAATAGAATAATACTTTGTATTCAAAATAATGTTTAATATTTTAAAATACAACTTTTTATTGAATAGGTTGGCCTAATACATGTGTTTAAATTAATAGGTTGACATCACATATAAAATTAATATTTATAAGATATATCAACTTACTAATGTATATTTATGTAGGGTTTAACAAGTGATGACAGTTGATCAAATTTCACATACATCCAAGATGCTACAATTTCATTTGGCCTAGATAGTTATATGGTGTTCTTTTTTTTATATACATGTTTACAATTTTTATTTAATATGCATATCATTTAAATTGTGATTAATTAAATTATATTTTAATATATGTTGATCTTATCTTACTCTTGTAAGGTACGCCAAGTATGGCTGAGATGAAACCTTTGCCAATGTCTTACTCAAGATCATCTAACCAAGGAAAGGTAATTGAGCACAATTTTCATTGAAATAATATATTAAAGAACTTATATAACTTATTGTAGCACAATTAAGATGCTAATTTTTCTAATGTATTATGATTATGCATGTACATAGATTGATAGTCTTACATTCTTGTCTTCTTTATATAGCAACCGATGGGGTTCCTTGATGACTACACTTGAAAGATTGGGAGAAGAGAGGAAAGAGGTATATGTTTTTTCTAAATTCTCGATATTATGATTATATGCACATCTAGGAAACTACCATAGCTAATTCATCCATAATGAGGTCTTCCTAGAACAAATGGACAAGAATCATAGGAGGTATATGTTTATCTTGTATTGTAGATATATGTTTAGATAGAAGTAGATATATGCTTATTTTATATTTCTTTGTCAACAATTATATTAACTTGTATCAATTTTATTTTACTTGGTATAGTCATATTCATGACTTGTCGATGTTATGGATCATCTACCTTAGTGATATGGTAGGACTCTTGATCATCAAAGGGGACCATTGGAGAACAACTTTTGACAAAAAAAAAAAACCAAGGCATGAGGTAATCAACAATTCAATTTTAGAGAAATTATAGTTCAATATGGAGATTTTAATGTTAATTTGACAACTGTAAATTATTATTGACATAAAATATCTAATTTGCTTTTTGACTTGTTATTGTATGGCCAACTTCAGAGCCATAAATTACTTTGAAGAGACTTGATTTTGATGATCCACCAAAAGTTTAGGATTCAATAGAACATCTAGGGTCACTTGGAGACATCTTGGGATTGATACATAGCTATTTATCATGCATGTCATATATATGTTGAGATGGCATATGCCACATGGGTAAAAGCAAAAACATGTGTCACACTTTTATAAAGGAACCAACCAACACAATTAAAACTGTTTAACTTCGACCACATAAAAGTGACTTTTCTAAATTGAATTTTGAAATGATTTAAACTAATCAAATGTATAAATATGAATGAAATTTATGTCCGTTATTTTTTATTTTTTTGGGGAAGAAAAATTGATATTTTTTCATAAATTCAAAGACAGATTTTTCATTGCTGAAAAATGTTGAAAATCAGGGGTTCTAGTTGGCGTCACCCAAAAAAAGAAAATGAACTTTTTTTTTTTTTAATTATTTTTTTCCAAATAAATAACATATATATGCAGTGTTAAAAAAAAAAATTGATGTATATTTTTCTCGTTTTAATATTTTGAAGTCCAACATAACTAAATTTGACAATTTTCATTCAGTATCACCTTTTGACTACTAAATTTATCATTAACCAAAAAAAAAAACCCTTCGAGAAGATTCTCTCATCTAGTGAGAAATATTAAATTTTAATATCATTTAATTTTATTTTTTCTAATCAGCCTCTTTTTTAACTTGAAAAATCTACTTGCAATGTTTAATTAATAAAAAATATTAAAAATAATCAAAATACTAAAAAATTTATATTCTCAGACTCGTGACTTCGAGCTCTGCAAAAACATATTTTTTTATTTTTGTAAATAAAAAAGTCTATCAGACGTAAAATTAGGCAAAAGTTCAAATTTGTCGAAATGCAAAGTTTTGTGGCATTTTGGTGCCACGTCATGTGACAACTTAGCTAGTTCGACCAGACTAGGTTAGTTTAGTCGGACTAAGTCCAGTTAGACGACCTTGGTGCCAAGTCGGTCCCCCACCCAACCAAGGGACAAAATGGGATTTATTTTTTTGTCTTATTTAGAAAATCAATCGACTAGGTTATCAGAGCTAATTTGAAGGCCATTTGGACGTATTTTTGTTGACAACTTTTAAAAGGTATTTTTTATTCAATTTAATATTTTTTGTTAATTTTAATTTATTAATATAAATAAAATTTTGATATTTATATTATGTGTGTAATTTGATATAACAATTTATTAAATTGGATAAAAGTGACAACATTGAGTTTTTACCTATTTTTTATTTTAAATAATGTTAGAAAATTTGTCTACATGTTTGTTTGTTTTTCCTTTCTAGTTTAGTCAAGCTCACATCTTTATTTCATTTGGGGGTTAATTAACTTGTTTGATGTGTCTTGTGCCTTTGGCATGTTTTGTGTTTAGATAGAACCCTAAAGATGATAACAAAAGTACTTGAACTCCCCTCGTCTTCCATTGGGCATTGGGTGTAAGAGAAATTGTTATCATCTTCTTTTTAGGTAGAAAGGTATGCCCTCCTGAGAAGCCCATAAGGTCGGGTGAGAGGGGAACTACCCAAGCGGTACTTCTTCAGCTCGCTATATAAATTAATACATTAGGCGAAAGTTGTGACGACCTGGTGACATGTATCTACACTGATGGATTTCCCCCAGTATCCACACTTGTGTGAGATGCCTAAAAATACTCTTGAGGACTGGGAATGGGTTCTTAAGTGAATCATCGTCGCATGGGTAGACACTGGGTACCGTTGAAATTCCCCCACTAGACACCTTAGAGTAGTGGCCCACCCTTATATTTGTCTGAACATCACGATAATTTCAATGCAAGGGGATAGCTGGTTTTGCCCCCAAGATACTCACCATAAGGCTCTCGTGAGATGAGTCATAAATCCTCGGCTTAGCATAAGCTACTTGTATCTTTCTGGGGAGAGGGTGATAGGGTCATCCTTCCAGTCCTGGAGGCCCCTAGTTGTCCTCTCACGAAAAAGGCTAAATTAGTGAAACACCCCTCAAGGTATCCCTACACTTAAGCTGACGGAGGTTCTAGGTTGTGGGTTGAAGTTACCGTCGTGAGAAATTTGACCTTAAGATAAGAAAGTGTTTGATGTGTTTTTTATTGTGTTTAAACCCGTGAAAATTGGGTGAATTTGGCCTATGAATATACACATTGACGTTAATTTTTATACTAGTTGTAACAACCATTGTGCCTTCTTGTTTGTGTTGTTTGATTTGAATGGATACAAAAAAATTATGTACATGTGTTTATATATGTATATATGTACATGTATGTGTGTATGTGTATGCATGCATGTGTGTATGTGTACGTGTGTATGTGTGTATGTGTGTATGTGTATGTGTATGTGTATGTGTATGTGTATTTGTATGTGTATGTGTATGTGTATGTGTATGTGTATGTGTATGTGTATGTGTATGTGTGTATGTGTATGTGTATGTGTACGTATGTGTGTATATGTATGTATGTGTATGTGTGTGTATGTATGTGTGAGTATGTAAATGTGTATGTGTCTATGTGTATGTGTGTGTGTACGTGTGTGTACGTGTGTGTACGTGTGCATATGTGTATATGTGTGTATATGTGTGTATATGTGTGTATATGTGTGTATATGTGTGTGTATGTGCGAGTGTATGTATGTGTGTACATATGTGTGTATGTGTATGTGCATGTATGTGTATGTATGTATGTATGCATGCATGTGTATGTGTATGTGTATGTGTATGTGTATGTGTGTGTATGTATGTACGTGTATATGGATATGCACATGTGTGTTTATGTGTGCATGTGTGTATGTATGTATGTACATAGGTGTATGTGCATGTGTATGTATGCATGTGTGTATGTGTATGTACATGTATGTGTGTATGTGTGTATGAGTGTATGTATGTTTGTATATATGCATGTTGGTGTATGTATGTATGTATATATGTGGGTATGTATGTACGTACATACGTATGTATGTATGTATGTATGTATGTATGTATGTATGTATGTGTGTGTATGTGTATGTGTATATATATGTATGTGTGTGTATGTGTGTGTGTGTATATACACACATAAACACAATACATACATATATACATGTACACACACATACACCCACATACACCCATACACATACACATGCATGCATGTACGCACATACACACACATACACACACACACACATATACTCACATATATACACGTACATACATATGTACACATGTACATACACACATGTACATACACACACATACACATGCACACACATGTACATCTATGTGTGCATGTGTATGTGTGTGTATGTGTATTTGTATGTATGTGCACGTGAATCTGGGTGTGTGTGTATGTCTTTGTATGAGTACGAGGATTTTTTTTTTATGTGTAGTGTATTGATTATATTTTTTATGGTTTATATGTAAGGGTAATGAGAAAATGATTTTTTTTTAATTATTTAATAGGTATATTGCATTTTTTTTTATAGTTTCATAGTGTCTGTTTTCAAATTTTAATAGGTTTAATTTTTTTAACATTTCTCTAATCTTTTCATTCTAAAAATTTTCAAAAATTGATAAACTACAGAATAAAAATAACTATAACAATAAATATATTATTTTTTTAAATTACAAATACAAAACAAAAAAAATGAACCTACCTGGAAAAACGGGGGTTGTAAATAAGCTCTCTCTGAGTCCGATCGAACTCCCAAAGCTCCTTAGGGTGCAAATGAGGATCAGTGAGAAAAATATCGGCTTATATAACTGATAGTCCAATCGGACTCCCGACGCCATTTTGGCGCCACGCGTAGTAGTCTGGTCGAACCACCCTCAGTTGGTCGAAAGTGTGACACAAGTCCATGCTTGGGCCCAATAGCAAGTAATCATAATTGGATTCAATTTCATGTTCTACGTCCTTTTCTCTTTGTAAACTTTCATTACGTTATAAAACATATTACTTACTAAGTTTATGAACACCCCAACACTCTTTGCTTTTTCAACTTCCTTTGCTTCTTGGTTTATCTTCAATTTTTGTTTCAAATATATTACTCAAAATTAGGGTATCCTTGTCCTACTTACACTTTGTAGTCTTTGTTGTAGTTAGTTTTTCTTGTGTTGTTTTAGGCTCATTTGCATTGTTTCTTGTATTGTCCTAGGCTCATTTGCAATCTTAGGTTTATTATGATTTTCCTATGTTCACTATAATAATCTTATGTTCATTAAGACTATCCTAGGTTGATTATGATTATACTTGGTTCATTAGAACTATCCTAAGTTGATTATGCCTTGTAACTATTTTCATCTCATTCATCTCACTACCTTGTTCCCTCTCATATTGGACATAATTTCTTCAAGGACTAGCCTATGCATCTAACAACACTTTGTGGATTGCATATTCTATCTTTCTCAATCTTTGCATTCTTTGTCTACCCTCTTTTGCCATGACATTGGGTCCTAAAGTTGAGAGAATTGTCATGCTATAGCAAGGATTTTCTATCTATATGTCACTACTATGTTATATTGCCTTCTCATAGTACCTGACATTGTCTTTTGATTCTTTACAATATCGTTATGTAACCCTTCACCTCTCAAATATGTAAGACAACTATCTCTATTGGTTGTCCCTCTCACTTACTTTCAAAGGTTTTCCTCAATAGTTTTTATGATTCCTTAATGCTTATTTTCGAACTTTGCATAGTTATCCATGTCAAGATTCACGACTATATATATCATTAATAATATAACTATTCAACATGCATGCCATATTGTGATCTTTTAAGTGAGCTATGTAAGATTTATCCTTCGATTAGTCAAAAGAATTCCCTTACTATTTATTCTTGTACTTGTTACATTTTCATAGTCCTAAGAGAACCCATGGGTGCGATAAGACATATCCCAAGGCATATAAGCGTATCTCAAGGCATATGAAATAGAACCCTCAAGTTTGTAGAAATAGAACTCTTACTATTTATTCTTCTACCTAGGTTCATTAGGGTTGTCCTAGATTCATTATAAATCTAGGTATGTCCTATAGGAAACTTGAGTTTTGTGTTGTGTTTTCATTAATGTCACTATGTGTTGCAAAAGGTTTGAAAATGAATGTTTTGATATTAGTGTATGGTCTAATAGTGATATTGAGTATGTATGAGGTGTTTCCAAAAGGTTGGTGTATGTTGTAGAGGGTTAAACAAAAATGAGAGCCACAATGGTAGTTAGAGATAGTGGAAAAGAGCTTTGACATAAAACGCTTGATCACATGAGCGAGAAAGTTATTAAGATTTTGCACAAGAAGAATCATCTTCTAGGTTTGAAAGCAGTAGATTTGGAGTTATATGAGCATTGTATATGGGCATGTGAATGGAAATTAGGGACCAAAAGGGGGTCTTAAGTGACCACTTTTTTTCTAAAATTAAGAAATAATGATCTTGGATGAGAAATTAAGGGTAGTTACACTCAAAATTTGAAAATGCAACAAGAAAAAGAGTTATAGTGCTCTAAATCTACTTTCTAAACTACTTTAAGAAAATACAACATACTCTCTCTCTCTCTCTCTCTCTCTCTCTCTCTCTCTCTCTCTATATATATATATATATATATATATATATATATATATATATATATCACACACACACACACATGCACACACCTCTCCCTCCCTCCCTCTCTCTCTCTCTCCCTTCTCTCTCTACCTCCTTCCCTCTCTCTCACCTCTCTACTTATCTCTCTCCCTTTCTCTCTCCTTCTCTCTCACCTCTCTCCCTCCCTCCCTCCATCTCCCTCTCCTCCCCTCTCTCTTACACCTCTCTATGTCCCTCCCATCTCTACTTCTCCCTCCCACCTCCCTCTCTCTCTCACCCTCCCTTCTCTACCTCTCACTCTTTCACATATTTGTGTCCTTCCCTCCCTCCCTCTCCCTCCACTCTCTACCTCCCTCCCCTCTTTACCTCATTTCATATCTTTCTCTCTCTAATCTTTAGGGTTATAAAAATTTATGGCCAAAATACCATAATGCAAGCATATTATAACACACTCACATTATGATCCAAATAAGCCATAACACAAGTGCAATATAACACACTCACATTATGGTTTGAATTGACCGAGCTTGAGGCTCGATCATTTTGAAGCATAACTCAAGTGCATTATAATGCACTCATGTTATGGTCTATAGGGGCCAAAAAGTGGGGTGGCCACTTTTTGTCCCCTATCTTTATACCCTTACTCATATATGGAAGATATAATGATTTTCTACCAAGGAACATGAGAAGAATTAATGACCATCAGTACTAGTGCATTTAGATACATCTTTGGCCCCATAGAGGTATCATTTATTGGTGGTTCCAATTATTTTGTCACTTTTTTGGATGATTGCACTATGAAGGTTTGGATCTACATGACAAAAAATAAGTCTAAATTTTTTTGGTATATTTAAAATTTTCAACGCAGTTGTAGAAAACTAATTATGGGGGTGAGTATTTGATGCAGCCATAACCAGTAAAACCCTCAAAGAGAATCAACCGACTTATGCAACAAGAGTAACACAACGAAAGCAACCAAAATTACATAAACAGATCATATTATTGGTTTAGAACTTCTGGCAACCATCTGGTTATCATCATATAATCATCTTAGAACATTCGGTAGTTAACCGGTTACATGCAGGCTATCAGCCAGATACAATCCAACTAGGACTCTAAGAATCAACTGGATCACAAAATGTGAATCTCAATCCTTATTCTCAATACTAATTCCTTTGCCCCCTACAAATGATTACATAATATCATATTTATACCCATCGGAACATATCTGGGTCGGCCTCATAAGATTACATTTACCAATGCAGGAAAATGCAATGTGTAACTAGGTTGGCCCTAAGAATGAATGAAATCTTTCCAAAAAATAACAACTAAGAGGTGCGGTTCAGAGGAAGGTTAGCCACACACCAAAGAACATCATATAAGACCCAAAATAGATCCACATGCCAAGAATCGCGTCGGTAATGAAGGAAAACCAATCGGTAAGCACAAGAATTGTCTTGGAATCCAAATACAGTCAACCGAGAGCGATAATTGACCGGAAAAGAACCCAAATGAACTGAAAATATGGAATTAAGCACATGAACCATCCTAGAAACCGAAAATAAGATCTTCCATGAAAAACAAGCAACTATCATTACCAACCAGTAAGAACACAAAAAAATGCACAATGAACTAAACAAGAACAAAACTAAAAGGAAATATTTTTGGGTAAGTGCACAAAGATGGTGGTCAAAAAGGGGGGTATAAGTGGACACTTTTTTTCTGAAATGAGGTGAACCTGAACTTAGAGGCAAAATTTGAAAGTCATCCACTCAAGATATGAAGATAATCAAAGAACAAATATTGTAGTACTCTGAATCTAGTTTCCAAACTACTAAACTTTTTCAAAATTGGATAAGATTAAGGGGGTCAAATCCTTCGCGCACGAAAAACAAACCATGTTTTTTTTCTGAAAAACATAACATAGTGTCTGACGTGTGCATCAAAAAATTCATAGTTAGATTTAGTATATTGACAAATCCTTTGGCGGAAAGATAGATAAGAGTGAGCACTAGAAGATGTGTATTTTTTTGTAATTTTTTGTTGAGTATTTTTTTTTTTATGATTTTTTCAATCGAGCACATCCTGAAAATTTGGTACCTGTTCGTGCACGAAGCATAAGTTGCACTAAACAAATCGAAAATACAATTTTTTTCTTTTTAAATTGTAAAGAATCATGTGCACTGCAATAATATATAAATTTTTTTAAATTTGGATACGTATATCAAAAGTTATTCAAAAAATGGTGCACCTATGTCTGTGAGAACTATGGAGACACTAGTAAAAGAAATTCAATAATAATATGTTATTGTTGTTCAAATTGAAAAAAAAAATATGGTTCGAAAGCTCAGAAGATGGGTGAAAATATGGTGGTAATTTTAGAAATACCCACCTTATGAAGTGTAAACCTGATGATGACAAAGTCGATAAACCAAGTTAATAAAATAAATGAGAGAAATGGAGGGAAATCAAACTTCCAATCCGTAGCTTTGTCATCCAGGCCTATTTCCAAGCCTAAAAAGTCAAAAGCGCGTACGGGGTACTTATGGTTTAAAAAGCGCATACGGGGTATTTATAGTGTAAGAAGCGCATACGCACGTGTTTCCCATTAAACAGTGTGTACGCGCTATCTTTACTATAAACAACGCGTACGCTCTATTGTATAATATTATATTCTATGTATAATATGTGTATATTCATATAATATGTGTAATATATAATATATGAATATTCATATAATATATGTAATATATAATATGTGTATAATATGACATTGTATATATAATATGTTTATGCACATATAATATATTAAACATATATATACACATGTAAGTGTATTGTCTCTCCCTCTCAAACGCATACAAGGTTTCTCTCTCTCTCTCTCTCTCTCTCTCTCTCTCTCTCTCTCTCTCTCTCCCCTTCTCCCTTCCTTCATACCCCATCCCTCTTTCTCTTCTTCTCTCCCTCCATACCCCACTACAACTGTGTCTGCACTTCTATAGAAGTAAGTGAATTTATTTCTTATCTACAACTTCCTCTTTGATTTTTATCATGTATTCTCTCCCTCCCTCTACCTCTCCCTTCCCCCCATGTTCTCTCCCTCTCTCCCTCTCTCTCCCTCTCCCCTCTCCTCCCCCTTACTCCCTCTCCCCTCTCCTCTCCCCCTCTCCCTCTCTCTCTCTCTCTCTCTCTCTCTCTCTCTCTCTCTCTCTCTCTCTCTCTCTCTACCTTCCCTCCCCCCTCTTCTCTCCCTCTCTCCCTCCCTCTACCTCTCCCTTCCCCCCATGTTCTCTCTCTCTCTCTCTCTCTCTCTCTCTCTCTCTCTCTCTCTCTCTCTCTCTCTCTCTCTCTCTCTACCTTCCCTCCCCCCTCTTCTCTCCCTCTCTTCCTCTCTCCCTCTCCCCTCTCCTCTCGCTCTCTCTCCCTCTCCCCTCTCTCTCTCTCTCTCTCTCTCTCTCTCTCTCTCTCCCTCTCCCTCTCTCTCTCTCTCTCTCTCTCTCTCTCTCTCCTCTCCCTTTCTCTCCCTCTCCCACCCCCTCTCTTCTCTCTCTCTCCCTCCTTCCCTCTCTCCCTCTCTCTACCTCTCTCCCTCCCTCTCCCTCTCTCTCCCTCTCCCACCCCCCTCTTCTTCTCTCTCTCTCCCTCTCCCCTCTCCTCTCCCTCTCCCCTCTCCTCTCCCTCTCTCTCCCTTCCCCCCTCTTCTCTCCCTCTCTCCCTCTCCCTTCCTCCATACCCCTTCCATAACTTTTTTAAGGCTTAGTAGCGCATACGCGATACTTATTACTCATAATCGGTACTGATGCCCTCCTAAATGGCACAAGATTAGTCTATGATCAAATAACACAAAAACACACAAAACATTAGTGTTAGTCAATCGAAAACTAAACATATGAAGGCATTCCAAAAGAGACACAAAGAGACATGCTAATATATCTAATAAGTAAAACAAAGATCATGAGACATCTCCAACTGCCTCTTAGCATGGCCTTAGCTTCTTCTCCCTTGTTCCTCTCCTCTCCAAGTTCCAAAATAGTGTAGCTCTCAGCAGCTTTTTGCACTATGGATGCTTATGGAGGATTGAGATTGTAGTATAGCTCTAAATGTGAAATAAAAAGCTAATACTAATGCTAAAATGATGTATTTTAACCAAAAAGACAAGATGTTAGATTGCTTATGCTAAAATGCTCTCTAAAATGTCTATAGCTTAGATGCATACAAGTTTTCAGGATCTTGATTATGAAGGAATGGGCTCTATTTATAAGAAAAATGGAACAATGGATGGCCAGGATTGAAAGGTTTGATCAAGGGTCAAGCTTGAAAGTTGGGGATCCATGTGCACAATTTGCACCAATAAAATAGTGACAAGTGTCAACACAGGATTGGGTTGAGAGAAGAGGTTGGAGCAATTAAAGGCTTGAGAAGACTTCATGGTTATCTAAAGGCTAAGGGTCAAGTCTAAATTAGGATTACCCATTGGATTAGGAGTTAATCCAAGGATAAACCTTTGTGCAAATGATTAAGAGATAATCATGGTCAAAGCATTAAAGGCTTGATGAGACCCTTGGGTTGGGTAGAGGTTGAGTCAAAACAAATGTTTTAACCATGTGGGAGGGTTTGGGTTAACCATTAATGGTTTTTGAAGACTTTGTGGATTAAGTGGTTGAAAGTTGGAAGTCTTCAATGGTTATCAAAGACTTTGAGCCATTTAGTGGTTGAAGGTTGAAAGCCTTTAATGGTTATAAAAGACTTTTAGACTTTGAGAAGTGACTTCATTTTGTTTAGGAATGTGACAATAATTAGGGGATGGATTAGGCTAATTAGGAAGGGGTTAGAAGAATCTAGAAGGTGTTTAGATTTTTGCAAGTGGATTTGGTGGGTGAGGGAAAATAGGATTTTATTTAAAATAAAAATTCATTTATTTCAATAAATGTGTGCAAGTTGCATTTGTAGGAAAATGCAAGTGGGTGGGGATAATGATTTTAAATAAATGTTTATTTAATTTATTTAAAAGAGGAATAGGGGGATTTCTTTAAATAAGATTTTTTATTTATTTAATTGAATGGAATTTGATTTAATGAATTAATTAAAATAAATTGAATAATTTATTTAATTAATAGAAGAATGTTTGGAGATGAATTAATTAAATATTAATTTAATTAACTGATGGCTAGTGGATTTTTAATCAAATAAATACGAAATATTTATTTAATTAAAATGGACAGATTTATGTGACTACATTTGCCCCTCTTTGAGACGGTGCGGTTTATCGCGTCGTTTCAAAAAAAGAAAAATAGGTGTGAAGAAATGCCCCATAAAATGTAAATTTAATGGGTGGTATGCCCCCTCGAGAGATGGGCCGAAAAATTTCAAAAAATCGGGCGATCTCTCGAAAAAGAATGAAAATTGGCAGGGTGGTAAAAGAGAAGAAGTTAGGCATACTGGAGAAAAATAGAAGAAAACGGGGGAAACATGGAGAAATGGGGGGCTCGGGAAGTTCACGGGGACCACGGCGATGAGCGGGGCGAAGTGACGGTGACAGCGGGGGGTATAAATGGGGTGAAAGGGGTGAAAACAGGACCATTTGTGACCGCGACCAGTTGAAAACGAGAGCTCTGACAGTGACATTTGGAGGAGCAAGGAGGAGCTACGATGCCGATTCCGATTACCGAGCACCGATTCGAGCGGGTCCGACGGTTCCAGCGCCCAGCCGACTATGGACCAGTGGTACGCAAATTCGAAAACTGGCTTTTTATGCATTTTTGATAGGTTTTTAGCTGAGTCAAAGTCAAGTCGGAGCAAGAGCGCTGGAACTATAGTTTTAGCGCTTTTGCTCCATGAATTAGCGCTATTGTGCTGCAATAGCGCTATTGGGGGCTGGTTTGAGCGCTTTTGTATGTATTGGCGCTAATGTAGGCAAGTTTTAGCGCTCTGGACGAAGTAGCGCTATGGTAGGGTTAATTGAGCGCTATTGCTTTGTAATAGCGCTATTGTATAACGGATTGAGCGCTTTTGTTTTTGTAGCGCTTTTGTAGAGCTTTTTGAGCGCTTTTGATGTTTTTGTAGCGTTATTGATGTTGTTGTAGTGCTATTGTGTAGAACTAGCGCTATTGTAGATAAAATAGCGCTTGTGCCTTAGGATAACGAGATGCCCCAATGTCGGACAAAATAAATCTCCTGATGCCAATGATTGATGGATGGCGAGGTGAAGTGGGAGTTGTTTTGAACCATAGCAGCCCGATGAGACTTAGGTCATTTGTTAGGATAAATGCCTGTTGAAGTCTAGGCGGCTATGATTGCTTACCTGTTGAGACCCGAAAATACTTGATCAAAGTATCTGATGATGGTCTAGGTTTAAACTTAAGAAAGTTTGATAACAAAACAACTGATGGTGATTGATGAATGTCTATGTGCAGGAGGATCTGCGCGTGTTGCAGTTACGCGAGCGCCACCCCGCGACACAGGGATTACGAGATCGGTTGACACAGATAGAGATAGACTGTATTGCAGCTACGGGCCTGTACGAGGTGATGCACATGCCCGTGATGCGAATGAATCACGGCCTGATTACAGCCTTGGCAGAGCGATGGCACAGTGAGACGTGCACATTTCATCTAGCCCAGGGAGA
Source organism: Cryptomeria japonica (assembly GCF_030272615.1). Taxonomy (NCBI): domain Eukaryota; kingdom Viridiplantae; phylum Streptophyta; class Pinopsida; order Cupressales; family Cupressaceae; genus Cryptomeria; species Cryptomeria japonica. The sequence goes on from NC_081414.1 coordinate 102,688,736, forward strand.
GATGACGGTGACCTTAGAGGACGTGTGGCGTATCCTTCGGATTCCGATTCGGGGGGAGCTGGTGACATATGATAGATCCTGGGGGACGGTGTCTTGTCAGAGGATTTTTGAGGAGGATGTATACATTGATGATGGCTCGATCGCATGGGAGGATATAGCGGCACTATATGAGCCTCTTCCAGCAGTGTTATCAGGGATTGTGGGAGGACTTCTGTGTCCAGACAGGCGGTCACATGGATTGGCGGTGGGATGGGGACAGGTGATAGAGATGATGATGACTGAGGGGACCCGATTTGCATGGGGGTCGTGTGTGCTAGCGCACATGTATCAGGAGCTACACGAGGTAGTGTACAGGGGGAGAGGTTCTCTTGCAGTGGGCATGACGCTGCTGCATGTGTGGGCATGGGAGCACTTACCAGTGACTCGACCAGTGAGTCTCAGATTCTGAGCCGTGGATCAGCCATACATGTTTATGTACAGTGGCATGATGAGTCAGCCCCACTTGGGGAAGTTAGAGTGGTGGCGGCGAGCATTGGATGACCTGGATGCAGTGATCTGGCGGCCATACTTGGAGTGTGAGCCATGGGAGGATGATGCAGAGGCACTACCTTATGTCTTCATGACCCGATTCCTCATTGGGAGGACCGCTTATCATGTGGAGAGACAGGTGTCGGGACGGGTGATGAGGCAGTTCGGACGGCAGCAAGGACTGCCTAGCGGATCAGGGGAGTATGCACGAGTGATCCGAGAGCGGTATGCATGGGGTCCAGTGCTACCGTATGATCAGGCACTGGCAAAGTTTTGGACACTGCAGGCGAGGCCATGGGACTTACGACCGAGGGTCGTTGATGCAGGTGTGACAGCAGAGTATACACAGTATCGGGCGGTGCACCCAATCCTACGGATATCAGACCCAGCAGAGCCAATCCCAGATTTTGAGGATGAGAGGGGATGGGGACGAGGACGGAGAGCAGGAGGTCGAGGAGGAGGAGGAGGAGGAGGTGGAGATGGAGGTGGTGGAGGAGGTGGGGGAGGAGGAGGAGGAGGAGATGGAGGAGGAGGTGGAGGAGGTTTGGGGATGCCGAGGCAGCGAAGAGGGAGAGGTGGACTACCTCTTCAGATATCACATGGACCTTTGATGCAGGGAGGAGTGCAGCTGAGTGGGAGGGGGATGGAGAGAGAGATCCCGATGGATACAGGTGCAGGGGAGGGTGGTGCAGGGGAGGGACCTAGTGGAGGGGGTGATACAGGTGCGGCAACCATGGACATGGGGGAGGGAGCTACTGGGGATCTACGGGAGTATATGATAGGTTATTTGCAGACCCGGGTGGAGAGATTAGAGGAGGAGCTAGCAGCTAGGGATGTGCAGCTATTTGCACGTGAGTCAGAGCTGACAGTGGTGCTGCGGGAGAGAGATACCGCGGTGGAGAGATTGGCGGAGCTGCAGGAGAGAGTGCGGACTGGTGCACAGGGGCCTTCAGGGGAGATTATGAGGGAGATGCGGCGAGCTCAGGCGGAGATAGAGTACTGGCGAGGGTTATATGAGCAGGTGGTACCGATTAGCCAGTGAGCTCTCAGCTATTCACAGATGCGGCAGGCTAGATCCGAGCAATCACAGAGGATGCAAAGCAGTGGGGGTGTGATGGGTCCGCTTCGGCAGGAGAGATCAGGGGATGCAGGAGGGAGTGGGGGTTCGATGAGGCCTCCACGGAGAGATGGATTAGGTGGTGTAGGCACCAGTGGTGGAGCAGGTAGGGGTGGTGGTGGTACAGCATCTGGCCAGAGTGGCATTTGAGAGAGCATTTTTGCATACATGTATTGTATCATTGTCTATTTTTGGACTGTATCTTGGATGGCTCTTTGGTAGCCGATTTTTGTAGACTTCATTGTACTCTGATATATGAGATGATATATATGAGGAGATCCCATATTGTGATGAGATGCATTTGATTATGTATGGATGTTTATGCATGATGATGATTTATTGCTTAGATGTATATGTGTACATGTATGCATTTGATGAGATGTTTCTTTTATGCATGTTTTTATGATGTTGGATACTGACATATGAATGCAGGTTTATATATATGATGTATTTGATTTGTGATGCAATGCTTTTATGTATGTAATGCCATGATGATGATTTATTGCTTAGATGTATATGTGTACATGTATGCATTTGATGAGATGTTTCTTTTATGCATGTTTTTATGATGTTGGATACTGACATATGAATGCAGGTTTATATATATGATGTATTTGATTTGTGATGCAATGCTTTTATGTATGTAATGCCATGATGATGATGTATGCTTATGATGATTTATATGAACAGGATTTTGGTGTTTCCTATTGCAATGTAATGATGAGATGATTTTATGTGAGGATGTTTGAATGAATGATGTTATGTATGAATATGCATCTAGATGTGTTTTAGATGAATGTAATATGGATAAACAAAATGCAAAGTACAAATGTTTATATGAGAATGCCTAAACGAATGCATATGTAAAATGGATATATGAAATGGTATGAACCAATGTTTTGTAAACAAATGGACTTATGAATCTAAAATGCTTTAAATATGAAAGTAAGTACAAATGATAATGTGATGATATGATAACTAATGTTATAATAACTGCACCTTTAAAAGAGGATAATGAATGTAATGCGAATAAGTTTTAAGATGAACAAAATAAGATGCTTATTAACGAATGAATGAATGCACTTTGTAACTAAATGGATAAATAGATGTGTGTAATAATAAGTTGATAAGATGATAATGGATATTTAACACTTATATGAATGCTTAGTAAAATGGTCTAAAATAATCAAAGACAAGTTGATCTTATGGATGAATCTAATTATTTATGATTAATATAATGATGCAAATGAAAACTAAATGTCCAAAATGAACGATATGCAATGTTAAAAATGACATGAATGTTTAATGCAAGATGCAACTAAATGTGAGGATGATATGATCATGAGGAATGCAAGGTTTTTAAGACTTTGCATGATGCATTAATGATGTATCAGAGTACTCGGTCGTGAGGTGTATCCAAGACCAGCTTTTATTAGTCATTCATGCAAAAGCCTACATATGAATGAATGAATGGATGATATGCAACGGAATGGAATATATAAACAGATGAGGTGAAATGACGATCCATAGTGCTCTATTTTCATCATTGAGCTTTAAAATGTTGGAAGAGAATACAAGCATCTTGACACAATGATTCAAGATGACCTGAGTATTTCTTTCATGGATTTTAATATAGCAAGCTAATACAAACGACTTGATATAAGGGTCAAGTCGACCAGAGTATTGCTTGCGGAACAGACAAGGATTATCTCCTTTCGTGCATGACTTGGATCGTCCTCCTTGATCTCTAGGTCGATCAGATCCTGAGACAAGTGCATACCGTACTAAGAAATAAAACCTTTATCCAATTTTGGAGGAAGAGGAACAAAAGGATGATCATTGTACCTTCAACCAAACAGTATATATATAAAGAATAAAGAATAAATATCCTTGGTAATGGTTCATGCCCATATGGTCGAGGTATACGTTGTAGTCAGCAAGCCATAGTGATCTATGACTGCATTTGGCATAAGATCACGTAGCTTAGTGAACTTCCCACGTAGACACCATTAGTACATGCCCCAGAACTTCATCGGAAATAATGCGCAAACGATACAAAACAATGCTGAAAGATCCCGATACAGATAAACAAATGAATTACTCACAAATCATCCAAGCATTTGATAGCTTAACATAATTTTCTTGTCAAAGAAAATGTCACTTTTGTCTTTGTTTTGGTAAGGAAGGATGCATCCTTGTTTTTAAAGACAGTTTCTGATTTGTTGGATGTGGATTATGTGGTCGATTGATAAATGGTCATTGTGTGAGTACTGTGTTAATGTTGGTTTTGCATCTGCTTGAATGAATATGTACAAGGTGTTGCCATGTTTTTGTGTGATTTTCGATGGGTTTTTCGATGTTTTTGGATTTTGTGTAATAGTTTTTGAATGTTTTTGGATTTTGTGAGTCATTTTTGAATGTTTTTGGATTTTGCGAGACATTTTTGAATGTTTTTGTATTTTGCGAGACATTTTTGAATGTTTATGTATTTTGCGAGACATTTTTGAATGTTTTTGCCAATGAATCACCAGTAATGTAGAATCCACTTCCATCATCTAGATTGTAAGGGCATTGCCCCCAAGTTGGACATGATTTATGAAAAAGCGGGATGTCAGACGCATGAAGTACTTTCTTGGATTACAGATCAAATAATAAGCCATGGTTAGATGGATGGATGTGTGTATGTATGAATGTAAATGTGATCGCAACAAGTCTGAAAGACAATGGAGCCATAGCCTTTACAAGTGGCGCCTGTTTGCCAGGTTTTCACCACTATACTTACCCAAGGTGCCACCGGAGTGGTTGTTCACCGTTTGGATGCATGATTTTCCTTTGAATGTTTTTGTATTTTCTTCAGGACATTTTTCTGAATGTTTTTGGTATTTTCTGGTATGCAGGGGAGCCTGATGCTCTGTACAGCTTAGGTAAAAAACCGTTTGAGGTGCATGCTGTTAATTGGATCTGTAAGCGGTTCTCCATCTGATGTAGCCAACTGATATGCCCCGGACCCGAATACAGCAGTGACAACATATGGGCCCAGCCAATTTGATTCAAACTTGCCCTGATGTTCTTTGTTTGGTTGGTTGCGAGGATTCTCTCGTAGAACAAGATCACCTACCTCAAATGTACGAGATCTAACTCGGTGATTGTAACTTCTGCTCATGCGCTGCTGATAGGCTTTGAGGTGATTGTATGCAGCTTGTCGTTTCTCATCAAGTAACTCTAAGTCCTGAAGACGTAAGACTCTGTAAGTTTCATCATCAATGAGATTATGCAAGGAAACCCGTAATGATGGTATCTCAACCTCAATAGGTAAGATAGCTTCTGCGCCATAGACCAATGAATAAGGAGTTGCACCTGTAGGGGTTCGAATGCTAGTTCGATATGCCCATAATGCTGGATTCAATTGAACATGCCAATCACGACCGACATCATTGACTGTCTTCTTTAGGATTCTCAATATGTTTTTATTGGATGCTTCGGCCTGACCATTGCCTTGTGGGTAATAGGGAGTGGAAAAGCGGTGTTGGATATGAAATTTCTCACAAAGCTCACGGACATCCTGATTTTTGAAAGGAAGACCATTATCTGTGATGATGGACATGGGTACACCATACCGGCAGATGATGTAGTTGAGGATGAATGAGGCGATCTGCTTGCCGGTGACTTGGGTAAGTGGAATAGCTTCGATCCACTTTGTGAAATATTCGGTGGCGGTAATAATGAATTTATGGCCATTGGATGAAGATGGATGAATTTTACCCACAAGGTCAAGGCCCCATTGACAAAAAGGCCATGGTGTTGTGATTGGTTGCAGTTCCTGTGCTGGTGCATGTATCAGGTCGCCATGAACTTGGCATTTCTTGCATTTTCTGACAAAGTAGTAGGAATCCTTTTCCATAGATGGCCAATAGTATCCAGCTCGCATGATCTTCTTGGCTAGTGATGGACCACTTGAATGAGTCCAGCAAATTCCTTCATGTACCTCTTCCAAGGCCTTTGTTATCTCATCTTGTTCCAGACATCGAAGGAGAGTACCATCAAGACTACGTCGGTATAGGGTTTCGGCAATAATAGTATATCGAGCAGTTTGGCGAATGAAGGTTTTACGTTGGTTATTTGATTGGTTGGGAGGAAGGGTGTGATCGCGGAGATAGGTGTAGAACTCACCGTACCATGGGGATTCAGGACCGACAAGGTGACATATCATCTCAGATTCAGGGATATCATAAGCGGGGATCCAAAGCTGTTCTACCAAGAACTCATAGCGTGTTGAATTCTGTGGAAGATCTAGGAGAGATGCGATGGTAGCCATAGCGTCAGCAGCTCGATTTTGATCTCTTGGTATCTGCTCAAAAGTGATAGTAGTAAATGATGTCTTTAGATTGTCCACCATTTGCTTGTATGGCATGAGTTTATCATCTTTGGTCTGATATTCATCAGTTGCTTGTCGAATGACCAGTTGTGAGTCGCCATATACTTGTAGTTCTTGTAATTTCCATTGTATGGCTAATCTGAGTCCTGTGATCAAAGCCTCATATTCTGCTATGTTGTTTGTGCATGGAAATGTGAGCCTGTAAGACTTCGGGATACTATCACCTTGAGGTGTGATAAATAGAATGCCTGCCCCCGAGCCATGCCTAGTATATGAACCATCAAAATATAGTTTCCATGGTTGTGCTTCTGTGATCATGAATATCTCTTCATCTGGAAAATTGGAAATGAGAGGATGATCGCCTATGAGTGGTGCATCGGCCAACTGATCTGCTATAACCTGACCTTTGATAGCTTTACGCTCCACATACTCAATGTCAAATTCACTTAGAATCATCACCCATTTGGCCAAGCAGCCTGTCAATGCTGCTTTGCTGAGTAAATACTTGAGTGGATCAATCTTTGCGATGAGTTGTACCTTGTGCGTCAACAGATAGTGCCTCAGTTTAGTGGCTGCTAAGATTACTGCTAGGCAAGCTCGCTCAATAGGTGTGTAATTGAGTTCATAGCCAACCAGTGTGCGAGAGATGTAGTATACAGCACACTCTTTACCTTCTGTATTATGTTGTGCCAATAATACACCTAATGTTGTACTTGTCGCTGAGATATAAAGTAACAACGGTCTACTTGGATCTGGTGGCATCAGCAATGGTGGATTCATGAGATAGTCTTTAAGTGCCTGAAATGCTTGCTGGCATTTGTCATCCCACTGAAAGCGGAGGTTCTTGTGTAGCAGGTGTGTGAATGGGTGACACTTATCAGCCAATTGTGCAATGAATCTTCGGATGGATTGAAGCCGCCCTTGTAATGTCCTTAGCTGATTGATATTCTTTGGAGGTGGCATGTCCATGATAGCTTTTACCTTTGCTTGAGACAATGTATCCTAGAAGCTTCCCGGAGGTCACTCCAAAGACACATTTCTTCGGGTTGAGTCGAACATGGTATTGTTCTAGTCTATCAAAGATTTTATCTAAGATGTGAAGATGTCCTTCTCTAGTAAGTGATTTTGCTTGTAAATCATCCACATAATCTTCCATCATAGTATGCATCATGTCATGGAAGATGGTGGTCATTGCTCTTTGATAGGTGGCTCCTGCATTCTTTAGACCGAAGGGCATTACATTCCAGCAATATGTGCCCCATGGACATGTGAAGGTTGTCTTATGTTGGTCCTCTGGTGCGATCTTTATTTGATTGTATCCTGAAAAGCCATCCATGAGTGAAAGCATCGCATGTCCTGCTGTTAGATCCACTATGATGTCGATATTTGGTAGGGGAAAGTCATCCTTAGGACATGCCTTATTCAGATCTCTGAAGTCTGTACAAATGCGGATGCCCCCTTTTGGTTTGCCGACTGGCACAATATTGGAGATCCATTCTGCATAATCAATTGGTCTAATGAAACCAACATCTAGGAGTTTCTTGAGTTCTGTTTTGACTAGCACTGCAATCTGGGGATGCATCTTACGAAGCTTCTGCTTGACAGGTTTGGCTCCTTTTGTGATGGTGAGATGATGCATAACTAAATCTGGATCAAGCCCAGGCATGTCTGCATATGACCATGCGAAGTTGATCTGACGTTTCTGGAAGAACTCGATAAATTGAGGTTGTTCCTCTGGAGTGAGAAGAGATGCCAGATGTATGATATGAGGGTTTTCAAGAGTCCCCACATTGTATTCTTTGGTTTCTTCGATAAGAATCGTTGATCGTTCCTGTTGTGCATTAGCAGGGAGAATGTCAAACCCTTCATCCTCAGGTGCCTCAAAGAGGTTTTCACCGTTGGATACGCTCTTTCTTTTTACTTTTGTGGGATCAAACAGTGCCACAGTGTGGTTTTCACTGGAAGATCCATGTTTCATTGTTATATTTTTGCAGCTGAAAGGTTTGGCATCCGCCCCGAAGTATGCTGCGCTATTAAGTTCAATGGCGAATCCAGCTTTGTGATCCCCGCTTGGTAGATTATCCCGTAATTCCAAAAAGTCAATGATAGCCTCATCGTTTTGGAAGAGGTCAAGACATGGAGGATTTGGTTGGTTCCATTCGATGAGTTCAGGGTGGACAATGGGCATTACTTCATCGACTAGATTAAGTTCGTTAGAGGTATCAGTGAGGGTCAAGACAGTGTGGTGAAGGTCGTTGATGGTACTTTCCCTGTTAGAATCAGGCGTAGGATGAGACGTAGGGTCTGTGGAAGATGTTTCCAGCTCAGGTACCCAAGTGGTCTTTATCTGTGCTTCTCCGTAAACAGGGATGTCTTTGCGGGGCGGAGGTGGTGATGTGTCTTCCTCATCTGAAGTGTTAAGCTGTACAGAATCAAATTCCCACTCATGTGAGTCGGTCTCTGAATCACTCTCCAGCATCCGATTGCTATACCATACTGGGATGTCTTTAGAGTTAAACACGGCAGGTGTGATTGGTTTATGTATCTTTGTAGTGATCGGTGCTTCAGGAACCGTGATGGGGTTTAAAGGATCTGGTACAGGAAGTATCGGCAGTGTTGCCTCAGTGGCTTCTATTGGAATGGCTGGTGCCATAGATGCTGCTGTGGGTTCTGATATAGTTGCTGCTGCTATTGGTGTTATTGATGGGATTACTGGTTCATTTGGTGGGATGATTGGTATTGTAGATGGTTGTGGTGGGTTTGTGAGCCTCGATGGGGCAGTTGGGATGGTGCTTGAGGCTTCTTTAATGATGAAAGGTGTCTTTTTTGCAGTAGGTGGACAAAATTGTTTGCTAGGTTTTCCTTTGAACTTGAGTTTAGGAAAGATCTCTTTTTCAAAGCCTAAGCCTGTATTACTTTTGGGCTTGAACTCTGGTAGCAGAGGTTCGTGTCGTCCTTGTTTGCAGTATCCCAAAGCACTCTGACCATCATATCCCATTCTTTGCATAATGAGGAGGCCTTTGCCATATTGTTCTATAGGAAGTGTAACTCGCGGTATATCAGTGGTGATGGGATCCTTATAGATCCATTCCGCCAGGTCCTCATCTTGTGTCTCTTCCTCTTGACTCTTTCCAAGGATGAAAGGCATTAAGGCACATGCAGGCGTGATTAGTGGTTGCTGGAGTAACTGTTGTGGTTTACCATGTGTTCTAGGAGAAGTGGGCATTTGTCCCACACAAAAGAGCTGACTCAAGTTGTATTCTCCAGGACCTTCCTCTGCGAACTTCATCTTAATCTTTTCTTGCTTCGGTATAGTGGTGTTTGAACTGGCAAGAGAGGCGGGATTTATATATGATGTGGAGGAAATGGCTTCTCTATTATTAGGAACAGTAATTTCTGGTTGATGGCTGATATTATGGCAAAATGCAAAGGGATTTGCATCGCCCAGGATTGTGATCTCTGCACCATTATGTGGGAACTTGATACATTGATGGTAGGTAGATGGAACAGCTTGCATGGCATGTATCCAAGGTCTCCCTAATAATAGATTATATGGCAGAGGAAGGTCCAGAACCTGGCAAATTATGTGCTTTACCACAGGGCCTACCCAGATTGGTAGTACCACAGCTCCTTTGGATGAACGCTCTGCATCATCATAGGCCTTGATGGTGATCTTCTTGTGAGGATCCACTGATTCTATTGCATATCCCAATGCTGTGACCAACTGTAGTGTACAAATGTTTAGGCCTGCTCCATTATAGATCAAGACTCGCTTGATCCTGTGTTGGTTGACAAAGCCTTCAATGTGTAGTGAAGCATTATGAGGTTGTTGGAAGGAAGAGTTGTCACTTTCGGAAAAAGTGAGACAAGGTGATGACTTTAGACTTCCAACCATGGCTTGAAATTGGTCTGTATTTAGGTTTACAGGGACCGACGCCTCTTGGAGTGCTTGATCCAAGATAGTTTTATGAGAGGGTGACAGACGCAAAAGCTCCAAAATGGATATAAGTGCAGGGGTTTTGTCTAATTGTTCCACAAGATTGTACTGCTTTGGGATGGAGGTGGTGCCTTGTGGAGCGGCCTTTATGGTGACCTTGCCACGACGTGTAACAACATTGCAATTTGAGGTGGGATTTTTGAAGGTGATAGTTGCAATTTGTTCACTGGCATCATACAGGTGATTGACAGTGTAATTATACGCAGCTTGCGTATAATCAGTGGTATCAGGACCTCGTCTGGAAGTGGAAGGACCCCTTTGATCTTGCGATGGAAGTGGGTTCTTGAACATCTGATGATCATTATTGGTTGTTTTTGGGTCATGCCCTTCAATTTCAATTTCTCCTCGGTCAATAAGATCCTGAATGAGATCTTTCAATCGGTGACAATTACTTGTCTTGTGTCCTCTTCCTTGATGGAACTCACAATGTTCAGTATCTCTCCACCATGCCGGTTTGACTTGAGGCTCATAATTTGATAACTTAGGTAGAGTGATCAAATTCTGAGAAATGAGTTGTCGCATCACTATTTCAATGGGTTCCCCTAAGGGAGTGTATGTGCGTTTTTGTTTTTGTGGACGAGGTCTTGGTTCATCATGAGATGTGATGCGACCTTGATTAGGAGGAACATTTGTGTTATTTTGAGGTGGAGGGTTTTGTCCTGCAAACCGAACCACAGGTTGTGCATTTTGGATTTTTCGAGCGTCCACAACCCCATTGTTGACGATATTCTTGTTCTTGTTCCAGAAGTTCGGTTTATCGCTATTGAAGCGCGGGCGAGGACCATCTTTTGGTTCATTAAAGATTTTGATGAGTCCTTTTTTGATGAGTGCCCTTTCACATTTTATACCTTTGGTGATCATATCGTTAAAAGAATCGGTGTCTTTGACATCCAGGTGAAATTCCATTTCTTCGTTTAAGTTGGAAATGAAAATTTCCACTAGTTCTCATTCAGGTAACTGAAGAGAACGTCTGCTAGACATTTGGCGCCATCGTTGCAGGAATACTGAGAATAATTCACCTGGTTTTTGTTTGGTGTTGCATAGATCAGCCATGGTGATGTTGCGTTCAATATTATAAGAGTAATGAGATAGGAACTTCTGGATGAGTTCCTCAAATGTTCTTATGCCACCTGGAAGTCGGGAAAACCATGATGTGGTTGTTCCTCCCAAGCTTTGGGGAAAAAGGCGCATTAGGTATGTGTCCTCATAAGCTACTTCAAGACAAGCGGAATGAAATTCTCGGACATGATCACGGGGATCTCCCTTTCCTCTATATTTTTCGAATTTTGGTGTTTCGAACCCACGTGGAAAGGGTGGCATATAAAGATTCCTATCAAACGGATAGGGACAGATGTCGTTAAGTGAAAATTGATTGGTCTTAACACCACTATGAAGTTGTTGGGCGAGATTCTCGACTTGTTGCCACAACATCTCCATTTCATTTGGAGGAGGAGGTGGTGGGTTACCTCAAGGAATGTTATATCTGATGTGATTTCTACCTCTTTCCTCCTCATGGCGACTTTGTCTTTCTGATGCTTGTCTTAATTGAGCAAGATCAAAGTCAGAGGGGAGTTTGGCTCCTTCTTGAGCAAGTTTTAAGAAGTGAGCATCCGCATTGCTCCTTAGTATTTCATCAAATAATCTGTTAAAATGAGGGTTATGCTGAACCCTTTCGATTGTTGAAGGAGTGGGAGTACTTGGGTTTTCGTAATTCATATTTCCTCCAAGTGCTTCTTGAAATTCATTGAGGTTGTCCTCTTCTTCCTCAATTTCTATTTCTCGTTGCCTTGATCGTGATCGGGTTTGAGCCATTTTGTTTGCAAGTTTGTTTTGAAGTTGATTGAAGATGATGATGAGTTGGTGATGAAATGAAAGATTGATGATTGGTGATTTGTGTTGTATGTGGATTTCTAGCACTTTAAGGTAGATGTAACCGAAATTCTTTCTTTGAATTGCTTGTTTGTTTTGATAAGATTTGATGTGATAAGGTGTAGAGAAATCTGAGATGTGTTATAGATTTAACTACCTAGTAATGAGAGGATTCACTCATGAACTAGTTTTAACCTGCATAGATGTGTCTCTTAGGATGAGCTTATCCTAGATGTAGAAACAATCTAAAAAGTGATGTGATGTGTTTGATTTCAAGTAATATCTAAAAGAGAACTTGGGACAAGAACCTCTTAATGTTTTGAGAGTTGGGACGGATTGATGATGAAGTGATGATGTATGAGTGAGATGATGGATGAAAATGTTTTCAACTTCAATAAAAACTTTGTGTTACAAATGGGACAAACTCTATCTCTTCCCTTTCAGGTGTTGGTGGCACTTCTCGAGCTGTGTTGTAGGTGATACAGATGTTTGGGAAGAAGTTGGGATTAATCTTTCCTCCTTGATTTTTGTGATAACTTAGAGCTCTATATTGCATAAAAGCTCTGCGGTTCAATGATTCTGAATCAAACTCGTTTGTTTTGCCTTGAAGGTATAGACGCATGCGATGTAGAAAGACTCTATGTGAGACAAAGATTTGTCTATTGAGATAGAAGAATTTCCTCCTTTTGATCAAAGCCTTTGAGCTTAATGGTCTTCTTTTCAAAGTAATATTCTGATGACACTTCTTCTTTCGCAAGATGTGAAGAATGGTCATAAAATTTGTGACTCTGTGTTGTTTGCCCCTTTGTTTTTGGTATTTTTGGTTGTGTTGACAGATGTTGGATGAATACTTTGTTTTTGGGATTGATTTTCTGATTTTTCTTTGACAAGAAAACAAAGCAAGCACCCAAACACAAAATTGTAGCCTCAAAGGCACAAATGAGTATGGGTCTAGATCAACCCAATCCTTGGACTTGTTTTTGACCCTTCCTTTAGATTTATTTTAAGGTGTATTTCCAAAGCCTGAAGTCGGCTCAATTTGCACTAGGTCTGTAAAACGAACACACTTCAAACACTTTTTATCCCTAAGGTCAAATGGCCAGTTGTGATAAATTTAGCCCACATCTTGATATTTCTTTGACTTTGGTACTACATACCTTATGAATCCCGCCTTGGCAGGTAAGGATGTGATATACTAAGTCTTGCACGAGCATAACAAATAGATGATCCCTATGATGGGGGAGTCACCACTTTTATCAAGTCACAAGTGACCTTTCAAAAAGCTATGTTTCTACTCAAGGAAATATGTATGGTGAGTATCTTGGGAGCAAAACCTTCTATGCTCTTGCACTAAATTATACCTCAAATATCCTCAATCAATAGAACGGGTGGGCTACTACTTAAAGGTGTTTAGTCATGTTCGATGTTTTTGGACATAAGTTCATTCTGCAGTGACTCACTTAAGAGCCTTGTAACTGGTGGTGGGGCCCATTTGTCCTTTCGGCCAGTTACACTGTAGGAACAGCTATACCCAAGGCTACAGCTTTCGCTCTCACCTGATTTCTATAGCGGCTCAAAGGATTTACCGCTCGAGGTCGTTCCCAAGAGTATCGATCCCTTGGCAGGCCTCTCTTAAAAAGATAAAATTTTGAGTGTTACTAACACTTTTCTCTTGCACCTAGGACCACGAGAGCCAAGGGAGAGGATAGTGTGTGTTAGAAGTAGGTCCACTTGACTGACTTTTGTGCACAAGCGTGCCAAACACCAAATTCACTTGTTCTTTTTAATCCAGCATTTTGCAAATGTGATCTAACTATTTGGAGATGTTGCTTCAACAGCCATGGTGTTCTTTTTAACTTCAAAGGCAATGTGTTTTGTAATCTAGAATTTGGAAATCCTGGTCAACTTAATGAAAAAAACACGTTTTGCTTTGAAGGAAAATTTGTTTGCAAAAATCAAAACAAGTGGTTTGTAAATTTTTAACTGCACCAAAATTTGAAGTGTGGCTTGTGATTTTTAGATTTGATGCAAGAAAATGGAATTGTTTGGTTTTAAGCACCAAATAAAGTGTGTTTCCTAACTTGCAAGAAAACAAATGTTTGAAGTTGTTGTTCTTTTTACCTTGCAATAAAGAAAGATGAATTTTTGTTTTAAGCACCAAAAACAAGTTTGAGGTTCATTTTATGCACTCCAAAATGAGATGTGAGGTTTATTTTAACTTGTGCAAGAAGGAAAAATGAATTCTTTTTAACCAACTTTTGTTTGAAAGAAAGTAAAAAAAAAGAAACTTTTTAAAGCATCTACTAACTCCTTCCCCTACACACAAAGAAGATTAGAACCTGCACCTGGTCAATGGTCCAATGTTAGTGTGGGCTTATACAAGCCTAAATTCTGATTTTTGGTTACCAAGCGAATTGGACAACACTCTGTCACAATAGCGCTATTCTGCTTTTTTAGACAAAAGCGTTAATTAATACAATAACGCTATTCTGCTTTTTTAGACAAAAGCGTTAATTAATACAATAGCGCTAGTCTGCGGTCGCAGAAGCGCTATTTTACACAGTAGCGCTGAAATAATAGGAAAATCCGAAAGGTCAAAAGCGCTAAAATAGTTTCAATAGCGCTAGAACTGTGACAAAGGCGCCAGAATGGAATCAGTAGTGCTAAAACTTTTTCATTAGCGCTATTATATGGACAATAGCGCTAAAAGAAATGTTGCAATGGCGCTAGAACGTGTTCAATAGCGCCGAAGCGTGACCTGTGTGGCAGTTTCAACAAGCAAAAATGTTAATTTTCAAAAACAAGATCAGAAGGTTGCGTGTTCGATTCACGTCGGGTTCACCAAATGATGCCCTCCTAAATGGCACAAGATTAGTCTATGATCAAATAACACAAAAACACACAAAACATTAGTGTTAGTCAATCGAAAACTAAACATATGAAGGCATTCCAAAAGAGACACAAAGAGACATGCTAATATATCTAATAAGTAAAACAAAGATCATGAGACATCTCCAACTGCCTCTTAGCATGGCCTTAGCTTCTTCTCCCTTGTTCCTCTCCTCTCCAAGTTCCAAAATAGTGTAGCTCTCAGCAGCTTTTTGCACTATGGATGCTTATGGAGGATTGAGATTGTAGTATAGCTCTAAATGTGAAATAAAAAGCTAATACTAATGCTAAAATGATGTATTTTAACCAAAAAGACAAGATGTTAGATTGCTTATGCTAAAATGCTCTCTAAAATGTCTATAGCTTAGATGCATACAAGTTTTCAGGATCTTGATTATGAAGGAATGGGCTCTATTTATAGGAAAAATGGAACAATGGATGGCCAGGATTGAAAGGTTTAATCAAGGGTCAAGCTTGAAAGTTGGGGATCCATGTGCACAATTTGCACCAATAAAATAGTGACAAGTGTCAACACAGGATTGGGTTGAGAGAAGAGGTTGGAGGCATTAAAGGCCTGAGAAGACTTCATGGTTATCTAAAGGCTAAGGGTCAAGTCTAAATTAGGATTACCCATTGGATTAGGAGTTAATCCAAGGATAAACCTTTGTGCAAATGATTAAGAGATAATCATGGTCAAAGCATTAAAGGCTTGATGAGACCCTTGGGTTGGGTAGAGGTTGAGTCAAAACAAATGTTTTAACCATGTGGGAGGGTTTGGGTTAACCATTAATGGTTTTTGAAGACTTTGTGGATTAAGTGGTTGAAAGTTGGAAGTCTTCAATGGTTATCAAAGACTTTGAGCCATTTAGTGGTTGAAGGTTGAAAGCCTTTAATGGTTATCAAAGACTTTTAGACTTTGAGAAGTGACTCCATTTTGTTTAGGAATGTGACAATAATTAGGGGATGGATTAGGCTAATTAGGAAGGGGTTAGAAGAATCTAGAAGGTGTTTAAATTTTTGCAAGTGGATTTGGTGGGTGAGGGAAAATAGGATTTTATTTAAAATAAAAATTCATTTATTTCAATAAATGTGTGCAAGTTGCATTTGTAGGAAAATGCAAGTGGGGTGGGGATAATGATTTTAAATAAATGTTTATTTAATTTATTTAAAAGAGGAATAGGGGGATTTCTTTAAATAAATTGATTTTATTTATTTAATTGAATGGAATTTGATTTAATGAATTAATTAAAATAAATTGAATAATTTATTTAATTAATAGAAGAATGTTTGGAGATGAATTAATTAAATATTAATTTAATTAACTGATGGCTAGTGGATTTTTAATCAAATAAATACGAAATATTTATTTAATTAAAATGGACAGATTTATGTGACTACAGGTACTATTCCCATTATTCGATACCCTAGGATAACATTTTTAGGCTTAGTAGCGCGTACGCGCTACTTATCAACCAAGAATACCGTTGGGCTTGCCAACATTTTATGGCCTAGTAGCACGTACGCGGTTTAGAGACATAGTTTTAGTTGCCCAAGAGCCTCAACAGCCTCAAAAGAAGTTTTTGAGGTCGTTGAAGGCCCCACTTGAACTGTGTCTGCACTTCTATCACTGTTGTATACATAAAAGTAAGTGAATTTTTTGTTTTTTGCATGATTTCAAATGATTGAATTGTTGTTTTTATTAGTTTTTTGTTTTTGCATGGTTTCAAATGATTAAATTATGATTGTTTAATTGTTTGATTCCAAAAAATAGTGATAAGATGCATACTTATGGTTATTTATTTATTTTTGAACTTTTCTTTACATATATATGTAATATGATTCTATTTAGGTCAACCGATCTCAACCATGGGAAAGAACAAGCGAGGAACGATGGAACAACGAGAGGCTCAAAAGGAAAGACAAAGGCAGTGTATGAATAAATTGCGTGACATAAGAACAATGGGAGAAGAAGGTATGTCAACCTCAACATCTCAATTCAATTTACCAAACGAATATAATGCACCTAATGCAATTGAAGAAAAAACATTTGATAATTTACCGTTTGAACCTAATGCAATTGAAGAAGATACCGCATTGAATAATCAACTAAATGAGGAACATATTACACCTTCTCTACTTGATGAATTGAATGTACATAATGCACCGATGTTAACACCTCCTAGAATCATTCGTAGGAAACCAAAGTATCTAATTGACATTGATGAGAATATATTGAAGTCAATGCCCAATAAAATGAATGAACGAACTTGTAGGAGAATGGTTAAAAGAATATGGCAAAACTATTTTAAAAACTTAAATCAAACCGCAAGATGTCAATTAATTGTTCAAATGATTAAAAATTTGAATTTTAGAGAGACAATGAAAATTCTAGGCCTAAGATCATATGAAAGTAATAGTGAAAGAACTATTGTCAGAAATCTATTTGATGCATATCAATCTATTGGTTCAAAATCACGTAGTAAAGATTCTAATGCTACTCGACGTGTCATTACATCAACCATAATGAGCAAGAAAATAAAAAAAGATCGTTTGATAAGCAAAAAAAGTAAGTCATTGAATGTTAGTAGAACAACATTAAGTAAAGCATTAAAGAGGCGAGAACAAATAGAGGAACCTAACAATAATTCTCTTTGGGCATTCTCGGGTAGACTACCACGCAAAGACAAGGTTGTTGTAGATGCACTAAAAACATTAATTGAAAATTTTTGGCATGACAACACAAGAGTATCGCCCAACCAAAGAGATGTTGTTAGAAGGTGAATTGGGTCTAAAAATTGTGAGCCACATGCGAAACACTATTTGGATATGACTCAAACTAAATTTTATGAAAGATTCCTTCAAAAGTTTCCTCAAATAAAAATTTCTCAAAGATTTTTTGAAATGGCAAAATCTTTTTATATTAAGATTAATCATGTACGCACCACATGTTGTTGTAGGATGCATATTGAATTTTCCATGCATTATGATATTTTTCGTCATATTTGTTCTACTTTGCACACTAACGATGTTTTGCAGGAATGTAATATACAAGCACCTCTTAAGTCGGCAAGAGAATTTATTTCAAGTGTGTTATGTAATAGACATGATGGTGGCATTTATTATAAGATGCCTTGTTTGGAAGGTTCTTGTGCTATATGTGGTGGTTTGCAACGTTTACCAAGATGCATACATTTGGAGAGCACACATGAAATTGGTACGAAACTAGTTTCTTTTGGAAAATACAAGACAGTCACATATGGAGTTAAAGATGGAAAAGATTTGAAGAGATGTGAGCTAGTGAAAAATGATATATGTGTAGCTCAATTTATGAAAATGTTTCAAGAGAAACTAGTTTATGAGTACATAATGTATACACATAGAGCTCGATGGTTAGATGAGCAATTCAAGTTGTGTAAGGACACATTTCCTCTTGGCACCATTGTCTCTATCATTGATTTCACTGAAAATTATACACTACAACCTCAAAATGAAGTGCAATCCATGTATTATCACTCTACACAAGTTTCTATTTTTGTACACATAGCATTCATGCATGCAGATGATAGCACAAAGGAGGATAGAAAGGTTGTAAGAGAGTATCACTTCTACATAAGTGATGATCGTACTCATTCATCGGAGTTTGTACAAGGATGCTTTAAAGTTTTCTATGATAGTTTAAGGGAAAGGAACATACGATACAACCGACACTTAATATGGTCAGATAATTGCACCGCACAATTCAAGAATGCAAGGATGTTTTATTGGCTGACAAGGATGCATGTGACAAGCAGTGTACAACATTTTTGGAATTTCACTAAGGCTGGACATGGTAAGGGAGAGCACGATGGTGCAGGAGCATGTGTGAAAAGAGCCCTAGCCAGGGAAGAATTGAAGTACGAAGGTGGTGCTGAGTTGGTAGATGCAGAAACAATTGTGCGATGGTGTAAGTCTACAATGGGTCCAAGTAATCCAAGTACATCATTGGTTCGTAGATATTTTTGGTTGATTACTGAATCTAACATTGAAAATTATCTAGATTGTTGTATAGTTGTAGGATCAAGTGACATGCACTCATTTATGAGTTCAAATTCAAGTTCACTGGTAATTTATACGAGACAGATGGTATGTTTTTTCTCTTCATGCATGTATTGTTTGTGGGAAGAATGTGAATCAGAAGAGTGGGTTGACAAATGGTCTTGTAGACCATTGGTTCCCATTGATTCATATCAAATTCCCAAAGCACTACAATTGAGCCAGATGGAGACATCAATGGATTTTGACCATGTATCCGACCTATTGGATTCAGGTGATTTTTTTAGTTAATTTTTTTGCTAGTATTCTTTTTGGTTCATTTTGTTGTACATTATACTTTATTTTTGGTATTAATTAACACTTTATAAAATGCAGGTCATGTGTATGCAGTTGTTGTAGAAGAGAACAATGAAGAAGGAACATATTACTATTTGTGTTGTTGTGTTGAGCCTAAAAGAAAATTGACAACCACAATCATTGACGGAGAGGGTATAGAGTACCCAATAGGGTCTGTTGTCGTGACAGGAACATGGCTTCGGAGATACCCTATCAAGAATTTTGATGTTTGGTTGTTCGAGGACTTTGAAACACACAGACATATTCTTCATTTCTCTAACCTTCTTGTTGCAACAAATATTCATTTGATGAAGTATCGTGGTAGACCTCATAACAAGATTTTATGGAAAGTTCATGAATCTGACCACGAGGCAATACTTGACACAATACGGGTTAGAGTCGATCCAAAAGGCTCACTTGATTGATTATATGGTTCAGAGTAGAATGATTTTGAGAATTTTGTATAAATCGTCGACGAATTGTTCTATATTCGTTTTTTGTATATATAAATACCCATGAGCTGATTTTTACATGTTTAGGGGCATAATTTTGTATATTTAAGTGGCAATGAGCTAATTTGTACATATGTACATGCCAAATTTTGTATATTAAAATGGCGATGAGCTGAATCGCACATATTGTAATGCCAAATTTTGTATAAAAGCCCATGAGATGATTTGTATATTAAAATGGCAATGAATTGAATCACATATATTGTAATGCCAAATTTTGTATAAAAGCCCATGAGATTATTTGTAAGACAATTTTTTGTATAATCAAATAGCCAAGAGCTGATTTGACCATATTTAGAGGCAAATTTTTGAATAATATGTGACAATGTTTTGTAACTATTTTGTGTGTCAATGTTTTGTGACTATGTTTTAAGTATATGTGATGTGTCCCTGGTCAATCATGAGCATTCTTGATTCTTGTATAATCATGGATAATTATTTGAGTCATTATCGGGTCATAGGGGTGATAGATTGAGACTAGATACAATTTGAGAAAAAATTGTCATTGTTGTCAAAAAAATTGTCAAAAAAGTTGTCAAGCAACTTCTACATTGCATCGGTAGGGTATGACTCTCGACGTTCTGGTACTTTGGGATGCACGATAGGGGCATGCCTAGCATAAACATGCCCACTTGGACGCGCTCGCGATGTCGGTTTGTGCACACGAGGAACAAAATCAATTTTAGCCAATCTTGCAACTTTTCCTTGCAAGCAACCGACGGTTTTTTGAGCAGGCGAAAAAATGCTACTAATTGAAAATGGCTTTGAGTCATCAAAAACCAAGATAAGCCATTGTAGATGACCCTTACGTGACCCCACGGGATCAAACAGATCGACCGTATGTGTCATGGATTGGAAGAAACAGTCCGTCAAATTTTTACAATTTTTTGGACTCAGGGCACTTGAGAGATCTCACCGGTAGGGTATGACTCTTGACGTTCTGGTGCTTTGGGATGCACGATAGGGGCATGCCTAGCATAAACATGCCCACTCGGACGCGCTCGCGAAGTTGGTTTGTGCACACGAGGAACATAATCAATTCTAGCCAATCTTGCAACTTTTCCTTGCAAGCAACTGACGGTTTTTTGAGCAAGCAAAAAAATGCTACTAATTGAAAATGGCTTGGAGTCGTCAAAAACTGAGATAGGTCATTGTAGAGGAGCCTCACGCGACCCCATGGGATCAAACAGATTGACCGTATGTGTCATGGATTGGAAGAAACAGTCCGTCAAATTTTGACAATTTTTTGGACTTAGGGCACTTGAGAGATCTCACCGGTAGGGTATGACTCTCGATGTTCTGGTGCTTTGGGATGCATAATAGGGACATGCCTAGCGTAAACTTTCCCACCCAAACGCACTCGCGATGTCAGTTTGTGCACACGAGGAACAAAATCAATTCTAGCCAATCTTGCAACTTTTCCTTGCAAGCAACTGACGGTTTTTTGAGCAGGCGAAAAAATGCTACTAATTGAAAATGGCTTCAAGTCGTCGAAAACCGAGATAGGCCATTGTAGAGGACCCTCACGCGACCCCATGGGATCAAACAGATTGACCATATGTGTCGTGGATTGGAAGAAACAGTCCGTCAAATTTTGACAATTTTTTGGACTCAGGGCACTTGAGAGATCTCACCGGTAGGGTATGACTATCGACGTTCTAGTGCTTTGGGATGCACGACAGGGGCATGCCTAGCGTAAACCTGCCCACCTGGACGCGCTCGCGACGTTGGTTTGTGCACACGAGGAACATAATCAATTCTAGCCAATCTTGCAACTTTTCCTTGCAAGCAACTGACGATTTTTTGAGCAGGCGAAAAAATGCTACTAATTGAAAATGGCTTCGAGTCATTGAAAACCGAGATAGGCCATTGTAGAGGACCCTCACGCGACCCCACTAGATCAAACAGATTGACCGTATGTGTCATGGATTGGAAGAAACAGTCTGTCAAATTTTGACAATTTTTTGGACTTAGGGCACTTGAGAGATCTCATCGGTAGGGTATGACTCTTGACGTTATGGTGCTTTGAGATGCATGAAAGGGGCATGCCTAGCGTAAACATGCCCACCCAGACGCGCTCACGATGTCGGTTTGTGTACACGAGGAACAAAATCAATTCTAGCCAATCTTGCAACTTTTCCTTGCAAGCAACTGACGGTTTTTTGAGCAGGAAAAAAAATGCTACTAATTGAAAATGGCTTCGAGTCATTGAAAACCGAGACAGGCCATTGTAGAGGACCCTCATGCAACCCTAAGGGATCAAATAGATCGACCGTGTGTGTCGTGGATTGGAAGAAACAGTTCGTCAAATTTTTACAATTTTTTAGACTTAGGGCACTTGAGAGATCTCACCGGTAGGGTATGACTATCGACATTCTGGTGCTTTGGGATGCACGACAGGGGCATGCCTAACATAAACATGCCCACCCGGACGCTCTTGCGATGTCGGTTTGTGCACACGAGGAACAGAATCAATTCTAACCAATCTTGCAACTTTTCCTTGCAAGCAACTGACGGTTTTTTGAGCAGGCGAAAAAATGCTACTAATTGAAAATGGCTTCGAGTCGTCGAAAACTGAGATAGGCCATTGTAGAGGAGCCTCACATGACCCCACGGGATCAAACAGATCAACTGTATGTGTCATGGATTGGAAGAAACAGTCTGTCAAATTTTTACAATTTTTTGGACTCAGGGCACTTGAGAGATCTCATTAGTAGGGTATGACTCTCGACATTCTGGTGCTTTGGGATGCACAACAAGGGCATGTCAAGTGTAAACCTGCCCACCCGGACACACTCGTGACGTTGGTTTGTGCACACAAGGAACACAATTTGACCATTGCGAGCGTGAGGGTGCTCTCGCACCAAACACATTGTTGTTTAAATTCATATTGTCGATTTTTGTTGTTTATATTCATATTGTTAATTACATATGCAAATATTCATTTAAATTTATAAAAGGGCAGCCACCAAATACAACGAATACACAATAATGAACTGAATACAAGGAGTTTTGTAGGGTTAATTCAACATTTTAGAAATTTTATCAAATCATATTCCACGATTGCAATGCTTTATATCATATATTTTTGTTGTTTATATTCATATTGTTGATTACATATGCAAATATTCATTTAAATTTATAAAAGGACAACCACAAAATTCAACGAATACAAAATAATGAACTCATTACACATTTATTGGAAGGAATATCGATATTTATATATATAAAAAAAGGCATGTCTGCCAAGTCAATACAAGTATTACAAAAATGTGGCATATGCCATGTCCAAATCGATATAAAATAAAAATGTAGAATATATCTACATGTATTGGTCATTCTATGACCAAAACTAACACTATATGATCCTAAACTTCTGGTGGATCATCAAAATCAAGCCTCTTCGGTGCAGTACGCGGCTCTGTAGATGGCTGCAAAACCACAATTCAAAAGCCAAGTTAGAATTCTTTTGTAGAAAATAGTTCACAATTAACATCATAACTATGCATTTAACTTTAATTCCTTTGCAATTGAAATGTAGATTACCTCATCAGCTGATCCAGGAGCTAATGTCTTCGCTCTCCTCTCCTTGTCACTCTTAGGAGTTTTCTTGAAGACATACTTAAATGGATCCACGTTATGGCTGTACCGCGAACAAGTCTATTGTAAATTAAATGTACAATTAATACAATGTACTAACATAAATATATCAAAAACACTTAAAAGATATAATATAGAGAACAATGACGTACCTGTGCCTCAGATGCTTCTCCAATGGACTTAGGATGGCTCACCATCGATGTAGAAACAGTCGCTATTACCTATACAAAAAATGTACAAAGATTAAATACAATTAATATAATGATAAGTATTGAAGGTTGAAAACAATTAATTTTACATATCAAACAAAAGTGTACCGGATCTTGATATGCTGCTCCAGTGCAAGGAGGAGGGTTCACCATTGACGAAATAGGTATGGATATTTCCTGTATGAAAAAAATATAAGATTATAATATATCACAATTTCACATGTACGCGTGAATATAATCATGAAATCAAGAAAATAAATTAGAGATACATACCTCCGCCCCTCTTGATTTGTGGGCGAATCAAGTGCATTCAACATATCCACAAAGCTCAATGGCCGTTGTACATGTAAAATAGACAAAAAACACTAATCAATCTACAAACCCCAACTAATACTTGATTTCAACATTTTGAAATAATTGTACAACTAAAAATGTGTTCAATTACCTTCTTCACATGTTTTGGCATCTTCGAGATATTCTTTTTCTTCGGACGAGCCCTAGACGCGGAGGGGGTGACATAAAAACAGAAAATTAACATGAGATATTAGTACAGATAACAAATTAAACATAATTTTAAAAATCTAAAATGAAATGACTTGCATATTCCATCAAAACAATACATAAAAAAGTTGTACAAAATATGATACCGTATAGCCTTGTAGGCCAAAATCGATCGCCGACAGCGTGATGTCATCAATCTGGGACATTTCGTCCCCTGTCAACACCTACAAACCAAAAATTGGACCAAGCATTAAAGATAGTTAGTACATCTTGTATTTTTTTAAATTCAAAGTGTACTATTCTATTTTAACATGTTACAAAATTTATACCTTAGGCGTCGAAGTTGCAGTTGTGGTAACTAGGGGAGGTGTATGGGATACCGCTGCTGCATCCTGAAATGCATATTATTTGTCTCAATTTAAATCGGTGTATAAATGAAAATTCATTTATGTAATTACAAAATTAAAGTGAATGATAAATAAAATGTTATGAATTCAAATCAACACACCTGTGTCTGTGGCTCATGGGCAAACACCATGTCCATCAACTCATCTGTCAACGCAACATCCTCAACCGTGTGAGCCTGACATCTACAGCCGCAAATCGTGCATAGATGATATGAGTATCCATCTGCACTGGCTGCATCATCTATCCCCGAGCATATCCCCGAGCAACTGACACACATATGCTCGATGGGCTCTCTGTCACCCTCTAACAGCTCATCATCCAATACAATAGGGTGTGCTAATGATGTCCCATGCTGGATGATGGCACTAGTCAATGTTGTGGCCACCTGAAGAGTCTGTAGTTCCATCGACTCTTTTTGCTCTAATGGGATAGCCTGATGCACCTTGGGTTTGGGTGCTAGGGGGCGGTGACTCTCCACGGCTAATCACCTACGGGCTCCAGGTCTATCTTGGGCAGAGCCACCACCTCTACCATGAAACTCTCTCATGTCAAAATAATTTGGGCGCACATTGAGCACAAACTCACAATATATTTTTCTCAAAAAATATAATGGCACCTCATGATTATTACAAGGTGGATCGTCAAAGACCATCCACCACCTCTGCCAAAAAATATTCTTCATCTACACATTGGTACACCAATGTATGGGAAACCTCTTTGCATTAGGAGGTAATGACTGACCAGTTTTGGGGTCAACAAAAAGGGCACATATTTGTTGTTTAGAAATATTTTTGTTTTTAACTCCATCGTATGATAGCCCATTGGCATAGAATTGATGACACCTATCCCTAAAGCTTCCCCATTTGGTAATTTCTGTGGAAACAGCTATGGCACCACTAGCTAATGTTTCTAGGCTAGTGGCGAGGGATTGATGATGGTCAAGCTCATAAGTTTTCAATTTTACAATCAGTCTATTGATTTTGGATGTATTTTGCCCTAATTGATTAATTAATTCTTTTTGTGTTTTGGTTGTGCGGTCAAAAGGAGGAATTGGGGGTTGTTCTTGTGTGTTTTCAGGAGGTGCATTTGGTTGTTCTTGTGGGTTTTCAGGAGGTGCATTTGGTTGTTCTTGTTTTGGATTAGAAGAATCTGGTTTTTGAAACAAAAAATGAAAAAACCTAATCAAAATTAATGAAATTAAATTCAAAATGTAAAACAAATTGCATAAACCAGAAAGAAAGAGAAAAATAAACAAAAACTAACCTTGATCCATAGCCTGAAGGACAAATTTAGCACCCCGTTCGCGGTTTAGGTTAGAAAATGGGAAAAAAAAAACTAAAAAACACGCTTTTCGGGTAGATGAGGACCCAATTTTTTTAAAAAACTTTTTTTATCAGGCACCGCATACGCAGTTTTACTAGGATTATTAGCGCGTACGTGCTCATTTTCCTATAAGCAGCGCATACGTGCTAATTTTCCTAGTCGTAGCGCATACGCGCTCAGTTTCCTAAACTCAGCGCGTACGCGCTACCTTTTCTAGGCTCATGAAGAAAAAACCTAAGCACGTACGCAGGAATTTTAAATTTTAAAACCGCGTACGCGCTGCCTGTTTTTCCAAATTTTTTTGGGGTGGTGTCCACTTTTTTTACCACCATCTTTGTGCACATGCCCTTTTGGTTGATGCAAGATTGCTCATTGACTGGGGATGCTCCTACATCAGTATTTGTCAAAATAATTCGATCAATATTATGTAGAAAATGGTATTGAGAGAATCAAGATTATTCCTCTTACACCATAAAAGGATGGTGTAGTAGAAATTTTAAACATAACCATTTTAGAAAGAGGACACAAAAAAAATTATATGCAAGATGAGAAAATATTTTAAGGTGGAGGCTATAAATATAGAAATATACCTAATCAATAGAGGACCATCTTATCATTTATATTTTGAAGCAAGCTTGTGCAATGAGTAGTGGTTGGGAAAAGGGATCTCTTGTGATCATCTACAAGTGTGAAGGTGTGAATATTTTGTTCATATCCCATAATAAAAATAAAAAGGCTTGACGTGAAGTCAAAAAGGTGTACATCTTCATTGGATATGGAGATGAAAAATATGGTTACAAGTTGTGGGATCTAGTTATCAAGCAATTCACGCATAAAGAAATATGTGATCTACAATGTAAATGTAATGGTAAATTTACAAGAACAAGGCATATTAGGCAAGGAGTATGTTTCATTAGAGGACATAAAAAATGGGAGTGATGTATTCAAACAAAAGATTATAAATTAACCATGGGTGCAAGTTTATCCATAGGTCCAACCACAAGTTCAACATCCTAATTTCCATGATAATGAAGAGAAGGATCATCCGACTTGTACTCATGAGGATGGTGCACCAATTGAATTGAATCCTCAAATTAAAAGATCTACTAGATGATAGTTCTGATACTTAATGTTAAGTACAGATGCCAAGCTAATAAGATGAGAGGGGGGGTGAATCATACAACCTTAATCTTCCATAAAAACAATAGATTCAACCTCGGTAACATATACTTTAGTAATTTAACCAAAACTGCTAAACATGCAAACTCAAAAGCATATAAACATCATAACACTCATAACACCAGATTTAACGTGGAAACCCAAATAGGGAAAAACCACTGTGGGATTTCGGACCCACTAAGAAATATATTCTTCTAGAGTATGCTCGGTTAAAAGCAAATCCTGTTAAAGATTACAAACACATTGCTAGATGTGACCCGATTAAGGGATTTCCCTCAGATCTGTTAGGATCTTCACCTTGTTAGAAGTGACCTTGTTAAATGATTTCAAACACTCAATCAGAATGTCACCTTGCTAGAGGGTTTTACAAATAAGACTGTTAAGTCCACTCGGTTAAGAGATTTTATGTCACTTCACAAAATAACAGTAATAAAAATCTATCTGCAACTTCACATCAAAAATGCTAAAGTAGATTCTTATTTGCTCAATACAATAGGACTTATCTTGTCCATCTGCTGGGCTCTATACTCTATTATTCAAACAGGTTTTCAAGCTTCTATGCTCGGTAATCACTATGTAGCATCCCTGTGCATACACTTGTCCGCATACATTGTTTATCAACAGTTCCTTATTTATAAACAATTTGTCAATTGCTTAATCTCCTTGATCACATATCCCATGATCAATCACAACCATCAGATCTTCAAACTTGACCAAGTTCAATGTATCCTTCAATCTGAAAATGTTTTACCCCGCCTTGGAACTTGCATACATTTCTTGGAACTTGTGCTAGGGTATTGCGGTTCAATCTGTGTTGTAGATCTTCCTGCCGATTTTCCTTTATCATAGATTCTTTAACAAACTTCATGCATGGCATACCAATCATTTAATCAATTCCATCTCATCAACTTCCTTCATTAAATAATGCTTTTATTCATTCAATGCATTATATTACTACTCAGTTGCAACTCGGTAAATACTAAACTTCACTCGGTAGACATTCTGCCTTCATTAACCGATAGCGATAACCTTAGGGTTTACCGACTAGGTTCCTTGCTCAGTAACATAGTATAGTATTAACCTTACAATAAATAACATATGTAGGATATCAAAACAGTCTAAACATCATGATCTCATCATTGTCTAACTCGATAATAGTTGCCCATTGAATAACTTATTCCTCCCCTTATTCATCATATTCTTTCTGTGTCTTTTACCGACATCTTTATACTCATCAAATCATACTTCTTAAGATATGGCAACATCATACTGAATTAGAAAATCAATTTCTTGACATCAATGACAAAATAATAATATTAAGACAGTAAACATCCTTAATCAGTTATATCCATAATCATCAACAACTTTCTCAATATCCTTATAGAAATGCCAACAATCTCCCTTTGTCTATTATAATGCCAACAATCTCCCCCTTTGGCATTGATGGCAAAACCAATTGATTTGACCTAATTGATTCAGATTGCTGTGAGATTCTGAAATGCTGAAATGCTCTCCCCCTGTTATCAGTCTTCTCCCCTTTTCTTCAGTCTTCTCCCCCTTTGACAACAATGCCAAAAAGTAAAGAACTAAAATATAATTTCTTCCTGTATGAAGTGATTTCCTATTGTTGTGTGTCAACTTAGTCTCGGTCAGAGCATTTTGTCTTCAATTCCTATTCTCTATATTTGTTTCCTACACACCTTTAGAAAGCATCCTAAAGTGTGTAAATAAGCATCAATCCACACATAATATTCTGTAGATTCATCGAATTGATTCTTTCATCGAACTCAGTCAGTGAATAGAAGATAGGGGTAGGACCCCTAACTTACTTCTGAGATACTCAAAAGTGTCCCTTGGCAGTGGCTTGGTGAAGATATCTGCTATTTGTTCCTTTGTGCTAACATACTCCAACACCACTTTCTTCTCTTGAGCTTCTTCTCTGAGATAATGATATATGATAGAGATGTGCTTTGTCTTAGAGTGCATAACAAGATTCTTTGAAATGTTAATGACACTAGTATTGTCACAGAATATAGTTACTGGCTCGGTAACTTTCTCATTTATACCTTCCAATAGTTGTTTGATCCATGCTATGTTGGTACAATTCAATGCTACAGCAACATATTCAGCTTCTGTTGTTGACTGTGAAACAAATCCTTGTTTCTTGCTAAGCCAACTCACTAGTCTTTCTCCTAAAAAAGAAAGCTCCTCCACTTGTGCTTTTTCTGTCATCAATGTTGTCTGCCCAATCAGCATCAGTATAAACTTTTAAATCAAAGTCATTTCCTTTCTGATATACTAAACCATAATCTTCAATGCCTTTCAAGTATCTAAAAATTCTCTTGATTGATGTCATGTGTGTTTCCTTGGGATCTGCAGAGAATCTTGCAACTATACCTACTGCATGTGTTATATCTGGCCTGCTGTGAACAACATATTGTAGTTTTCCAATCATGGATCGGTAAAGTGTCTCATCAACAGATGCAGATTCATCATTCTTTGTTAATTTACAGTTGGTAATCATAGGAGTACTTACTGGTTTTGAATCCTCCATTCCAAATTTCTTCAAGATTTCCTTTATGTACTTGGATTGAGTAATGAAAATCTCATTTTTCATTTGCAGTATTTGTAAACCTATAAAATACTTTATCTCACCGATTAATGACATCTCAAATTCTTTGCTCATTTCATTTCCAAAGTTCTTGCATAGAGCGTCATTTCCACAAAATATAATATCATCAACAAATATGGCTGAGATCAGTATTCCATTTTCATCATTCTTCATGTACATGTTACTATTTTCACTTGTTCTTAAAAAGCCAATCTTGATTAAATAAGAGTGCAGTCTTTCATACCATGCTCTAGGTGCTTGTTTCAGACCATATAAAGCTTTGTTCAATTTACATACCTGATCTTTATTCTTGTCTTCAACAAATCCTTCAGGTTGTTCAATAAAAACTTCTTCTTCTAATATACCATTCAGAAATGCAGATTTGACATCCATTTGATATACCTTGAAATTCTTGTAAGTGGCATATGCCTACAATGTTCTTACTCCTTCAAGTCTTTCCATAGGTGCAAAAGTCTCACCATAATCAATTCCTTCTTCTTGGGCATAACCTTTGCAAACTAATCTTGATTTATTTCGAATGACCTCACCTTTTTCATTCAGCTTGTTTCTGAAAATCCACTTTTTACCGATTACATTTTTGTCCTTCGGTCTTGGGACCAGTGTCCATGTGTCATTCTTCTTGATTTGATCAATTTCTTCTGTCATAGCATTTATCCAATCTTCACTGTTAAATGCCTCTTTCACTATTCTCGGTTCAAATTTAGATATCAAACATGTGTTATGTCTCAGTTTGTTCCTTGTCATCACTGGATCATCCTTATCTCCTATAATTTGACTTGATGCATGATGTCTTCTGACATACTTGGCTAATATAGGCTCGGTAGGCTCAAAATGATCTTCTTCATCACTCGGTAACTAAATATTCTCTTCATTTTCTTCTACAGTTTTCTCTGTAGGACTTGTCGGTTGAACATAGACAAATTCATCATAATCTTCTGGTTCTTTGGAGTTTCCTTCATCATTTGTTTTTGCAAATTCATCAATTTTCACATTTGCACTTTCTACTATTTTGTTAGATGATTTGATCAAACATTTAAATGCTTTACTTCTAGAAGAATAACCAAGAAATGTTCCTTCTTCACTTTTCTGATCAAACTTGCCATTTCTATCATCCTTGTGTACATAGCATCTACTTCCAAAGATTTTGAAGTAATTTACATCAGGTTTCTTGTCATACCAGATCTCATATGGTGTCTTCAAAGTTCCTTTCTTCAGTTGTACTTGGTTCAGGGTGTAAACTATTGTGCTTATTGCTTCTCTCCAAAATGTTTGTGGCACTTTCTTTTCAATCATCAGGGTTCTGGCACAATCCATAATAGATCTGTTTCTCCTCTCAGCTATCCCATTTTGTTGTGGAGTTCTTGGTGCAGAGACTTGTCTTTTAATACCATGATCATTGCAGAATAAATTGAACTCATCAGATGTGAACTCTCCTCCTCTATCTGATCTAAGACATTTCAGTTGTCTTCCTGCTTCATTTTCAACTCTTGCCTTGTACCATTTAAACATTTGAAAAGCTTCTGATTTTTCTTTTAAAAACATAACTGACATCATCCTTGAGTAATCATCCACAAATAATATGAAATATTTATCACCATAATAACTATGAACTTTCATAGGACCACAAAGATCAGCGTGCACGAGATCTAAAATTCCCTTAGAAGTGTAGGACTTACTTGTAAAGCTTTATCTTGTCATTTTACCCATCTGGCATCCTTGGCACATAGCATTCTCAGCTTTTTCCAAACTCGGTAGACCTCTTACTCGGTGCTTCTTGCTTACTTTGATCAGATTATCAAAATTTACATGACAAAACCTTTTATGCCATAACCAGGTATCATCTATCTTTGCATATAGACATTTATTCCGAGTTGAGTCAAGGTGAAATGTGTTACCTTTTGTTTGTGTCCCGGTAGCGGCTAACTTTCCATGCTTGTCATGAACTTTGACAATTCCTTTCTGAAATTCTATTCGGTAACCTGTGTTGTTTAGTTGTGCTACACTCAACAAATTGTATTTCAAACCTTCAACCCAATAAACATCATTACATTTAGCATTGTCAAGAAGTGTTATAGATCCTTTACCTTTTACCAGACATGGTGCATCATTACCAAATCATACATAGCCTCCATCATAATCTTCTAACATAACAAACTTGTGTTTATCACTTGTCATGTGATGTGAGTATCCACTATCTATGATCCAAGAATCATTACTATTTATGTGAGATATTAGGGCTTTTTCTTCATACCTTTCTTCATCCGATCCATCTTTGATAGCCATATAAACTACTTCCTCTGTATCAGTTTCATCTGATTTATCATCATTGGATTCCTCATCGGCTATTAAGCATGACTTTCTATCTCTTCTTCTGAAGTCTCGGTGTCCTCTGTAATGATTATCTTTTTGTTTGTCATCTCGGTAATCTCTCTTTTCAGTAGATTCTTTGTCAGGACAGTTAGAATCCATATGTCCTATCTTATCACAATTGAAACATTTCAAAGGTAGTTTTCCTTTATACTTACCTTTGCCTCTCGGTAACCTTCTGGCTAATAGTGCTTCAAACTCTTCTTGCTTTCTAATTTCCTCATACAGTTTGTGTACTTCCTCCATGTTCTTGCGAAATCTTTCACTTGCTCCACTGTGATCTCCTTCAGAGTACTTACCCATTCTATTATTGTAATCATCAGATTCACCAATATGAAAAGAACTAAATGTAGATTCAACTTTATTTACCGATGACCCACTATTATCAAAGTTACTTAACTCAAATGCATGTAGCTTACCAATAGTAGCATCTAAAGAAACTGGCATATTGGGTACAGACCTCAATTCATTGATTGCAGAGACTCGGATTGCATAAGCTGGTAGAAGGGTTCTTAACAACTTACTTGTTATATCCTTTTCTTTAATAGTTCCACCTGCTCCTTTGATTTGATTGACAATCTCCTTTAGTCTTGTACTGTACTGGGTTATGTTCTCACCTTCATTCATCCTCATAGATTCAAGTTGTCCTCTTAGACTGTCCACTTTTTCTCTTTGAACATGTTCATCACCGCCATACACAGATATGAGCTTGTCCCACATTGCCTTTGCATCATTGCAGCCTTCTAGATCATTAAACTCTAAGTTGATCAATGCGGATGTTATTTCAATCATTGCTTGGATATGTTCTTGCTTTGCCTTTATCTCTTCCATTGTCAATGGATAGGTGCTCGGTGTAATGAAATCATTCTCCAGATAATATACAACATATTCTCCAACTCCTGATAGGTCCAGCTTCATCCTTTTCTGCCATGTAAAGAAACTTGACTTGTTCAGCTTCGGTGCATCCCTCTTATACATCTTTGGATCTTTTCCTCAAGTATCTTAAAACTTTTCCTTCCGGAGTCCAAAGCTCTAATACCAATTGATAGTTCTGATACTTAATGTTAAGTACAGATGCCAAGCTAATAAGATGAGAGGGGGGGGTGTGAATCATACAACCTTAATCTTCCATAAAAACAACAGATTCAACCTCGGTAACATATACTTCAGTAATTTAACCAAAACTGCTAAACATACAAACTCAAAAGCATATAAACATCATAACACCAGATTTAACGTGGAAACCCAAATAGGGAAAAACCACTGTGGGATTTCGGACCCACTAAGAAATATACTCTTCTAGAGTATGATCGGTTAAAAGCAAATCTTGTTAAAGATTACAAACACATTTCTAGATGTGACTCGGTTAAGGGATTTCCCTCAAATTTGTTAGGATCTTCACCTTGTTAGAAGTGACCTTGTTAAAGGATTTCAAACACTCAATCAGAATGTCACCTTGCTAGAGGGTTTTACAAATAAGACTGTTAAGTCCACTCGGTTAAGAGATTTTCTGTCACTTCACAAAATAACAGTAATAAAAATCTATCTGCAACTTTACATCAAAATTGCTAAAGAAGATTCTTATTTGCTCAATACAATAGGACTTATCTTGTCCATTTGTTGGGCTCTATACTCTGTTATTCAAACAGGTCTTCAAGCTTTTGTGCTTGGTAATCACTATGTAGCATCCTTGTGCATACACTTGCCCACATACATTGTTTATCAACAGTTCCTTATTTATAAACAATTTACCAACCACTTAATCTCCTTGATCACATATCCCATGATCAATCACAGCCATCAGATCTTCAAACTTGACCAGGTTCAATGTATCCTTTGATCTGAAAACGTTTTACCCTGCCTTGGAACTTGCATACATTTCTTGGAACTTGTGATAGGGTATTGCGGTTCAATCTGCATTGTAGATCTTCCTGCCGATTTTCCTTTATCATAGATTCTTTAACAAACTTCATGCACGACATACCAATCGTTTAATCAATTCCAGCTCATCAGTTTCCTTCATTAAATAATGCTTTTATTCATTCAATGCATTTTGTTACTACTCGGTTGCAACTCGGTAAATACTAAACTTCACTCGGTAGACATTCTACCTTCATTAACCGATAGCGATAACCTTAGGGTTTACCGACTAGGTTCCTTGCTCGGTAACATAGTATAGTATTAACCTTACAATAAATAACATATGTAGGATATCAAAACAGTCTAAACATCATGATCTCATCATTGTCTAACTTGGTAATAGTTGCCCATTGAATAACTTATTCCTCCCCTTATTCATCATATTCTTTCTGTGTCTTTTACCGACATCTTTATACTCATCAAATCATACTTCTTAAGATATGGCAACATCATACTGAATTAGAAAATCAATTTCTTGACATCAATGAAAAAATAATAATATTAAGATAGTAACCATCCTTAATCAGTTATATCCATAATCATCAACAACTTTCACAATATCCTTGTAGAAATGCCAACAATCTCCCTTTGCCTGTTATAATGCCAACACTAGAGAGTGTAAGCCTTCAACAAGGTATAGAGATTTCCTTCAATAATTATTACTTTCTAGTGAATTTGAACATGTTACCTTTGAGGAAGCATGTGTATAAAAAGATATGAAATCATGGATGGAGGCCATTAGAGATGAGATGGGATCTTTAATGGCCAAATAGACATGAGATTTAGTTCATCTTCCACCCAACAAAAAAGCATTGGAAAAAATGGTTATACAGTTTGAAGGAAGAAGAAGGTGGGAAAAAGAGATACAAGTCAAGATTGGTGGTCAAAGATTATGCTCAACAAAAGCACATCGATTTCATATAAATTTCTTCACTGTTTGTAAAAATGATCTTTATCAAAGCAATACTAGACTTAGGAGTTATTCATGACCCCTTTCACTTGGGGATCAACATATTGTTTTGCATCCACCATCCAATATGGCTTGCATGGCATTTTAAACGATATGGGATCCCTTCAAAGCTACCAAGGGGACCCAAAACAAAGAACCCATTTTTCAAAAGTCTTGACTCCTATTTTGATACTCCATGAGATTCCCAAAACACCTATTTTAATGTCACTATCACTCCATCTATCATTGTTTCTATAGGGATAACCATGGACAAATAATAAGAAGGAAAAACAATTCAAATATACTATGATAATATTTTACATTATAAATACCGATCAAAAAAATATTTTGCGTTATAAATATGAAGATATTTCATTTATAACTCAAATTATGCTCTACAAGAAAATTACTCATAAAAAGTACTATAACTAGCAATAAATACTTTATTAACAATAATTTAAAATATGAGATGTTTTGTTTTTATTATAAATAGAATCGACATATAAAATATCACAAATTATTAGCTAGTATTATCTTCAACTTATTTATGGTTTGCCTGTCATAGTTAAAAGAAGAATAAAAATAAATAAATGTAGATTTGCATGTCCTACTTGGATCAAAAAAGTGAGACACACCTTTTACATTGTCACCTAATTAGCCTTTTAAACACATCACCCTAGAGTTTAATTCAAAATAAGTTGCACTTTAGTTGACTCAAAATATCTATTAAGGGAGATAAAATATAGGTCTATATTAAGATATATTTAAAGGTATGGAGTTCAAGTTTATGACTAGGAAAATGATCTAAAGTATCATGCATGGGTGATAAGTGACTAGGGGAAGGGTACCAATAGTGGACATAGTTCCAATAGTGGACAACTTTTGGTCAACCCAACCCCCCGTTACTAGATTGTAAAGGAGCCCAAAAAATTGATAATGAAAAGTTAATTAATGAATATCACATGTATCGATAGTGGATAATTTT
Source organism: Cryptomeria japonica (assembly GCF_030272615.1). Lineage (NCBI taxonomy): Eukaryota > Viridiplantae > Streptophyta > Pinopsida > Cupressales > Cupressaceae > Cryptomeria > Cryptomeria japonica. Next base: position 102,724,464 of record NC_081414.1, read on the forward strand.
GCACAAATGTCCCAATAATGGTGCACAAATGGGCTAATTATAGTTAAAAAAGGTGGTCTACTACTGGGGCATTTGTCCACTACTACTGGAAATTTTGAGTTATTGGTGCAAAGGTGTTTATGCATGGGACGACAGTTTTAAATGACCACTTTTTGACCTTTCCACATATAATGATTTTCACAGCGTACATCGTCACTACCCAGAAGCCAGATCCTTAGTTATAAGTAGTTAAGTTGTATACAGAGACAACAAAAAAAAAATTGAAATCCGATGTACGGATTGAGAGTTTTAGGTGCGCGAAGTTAGCTATGTCCACTACTAGTAAACTTCCCCCAGGGAAGAGCACCAGTTATCATTTGTGTTCCAATTACCATTCACTCCTTTCTCATCTAATCCTCCAATTACTAACTTTAAAGAAACCAAAAAAAATGATAACTATAAGCCCATAAATAAATTTCACACATACTAATAATCGTCCACATTACTCCTAATAGTTAGAATTTTCATTCTTTAATTGGTGGAGTTGTGCAACTTTATTGGTACCCATACCACACGACTACTGGGGTATTTGTGCATAAGTATTGACCTGTACAGCTATTGGAGCATCTTTAAGTAGGTATAGAGCGACACTTTGAAATAGCCACTTTTTGACCCTTGCACGTAATAGATCCCACAATGTACGTCCTTACTATCCAGAAGCCAGAACAATAGCTATCAGTAGTTAAAGTCACATATGAAGACAACCAAATCCGATGTACTATTTAAAATCCATGAGTGTGCAAAGTTGGCTATAATAGCTACCGATACACTTCCCCAAATGAAATAATCAAATTTAAATCTTATGTATGAGTGTTGATGAAGGTATAACAAGATAACCATATTACACATTAATAAAAGTCAACTAAAAACATATTTTTAAAAAAATGCATAAATACTTAATTTTCCATCATTACAATAAAGTAATGCCCATTAATTGAACTATCTAAAGAGGAATAGTAATGGAATATTTATATATAAAAGACACAAGTATGTAATTTTCAACCATCAAAAAGGAAATAACAAGAATAATGGGCATATTTAGTACACATTTTGGATAGAGCTCAGCCTTCACAAAAGGTGAAAAAAGAAAAAGAAATCTTTTGCTTTGAGTGCGGACAAAGCCTAAGTATATTAACACAGGGCCCGCGTCGACAAGGAGGATCTGGAAGACTAAATTTCAAGAAAATTTGAACTCAAGAATGCGGCGGCTTCCTCAACAAGAAGCTCCTAAATTACCATTTGAGATGATATATTCTATCCCATTCACTTTCTTTACTCAATTTCTGGGCCAACATAAATCTTTCCCTTTATAATCGAAACTATTCGATCTCTTTTCATATTCTCTGTGATGAACAAATGCTTTCAATCATGTATAAAACTCTGGTACTGAAATCAACAAGTAGGTCTCTGTGTGTCATTAATCCATAGTTTTTTTCATTTTCAGAAGATTATGATGGCAACCGATGTAGTCCATGGTACGCTCAATGCCACTGTAATTCAATCTCGGAGTCTTATTTCCAGGTTGCATGGATTTTTCGCCAAGGTACAAAATACTCTGAAACCACCTCTGCAAATTTTACTCTGTTTTTCTTTTGCTTTTTCATGTATTATGACAATCGGAAATGAAGATTGGTTGTGATTCTGTTCGAAATATGGTTGCTGAATCGATATGATTCATTGTGCAGGTGTTTGTTAAAATGTTGAGGATTTTTGCAATAGACCGGGGCCATTACCAATTGTATACCACCATAGATTTTGGGCTTGCAAGAGTTGCAAGGACCGGAGTTGTAAGTCTCAACCCAAGAAATCCTGTGTGGAATGAGAGCTTTCGGATATATTGTGCATATACAAACTGTGAATATGTGGTGGTGAGCGTTAAAAACCAATTGCCTGTCTCTGCGCAAGTGATGGGCAGAGCCCGAATTCCTGTCTCACAGATTCTGAGAGGCAAAGTGATTGAAGATTGGTACGACTTGTATAATGAAAATTTTAGTGAGAAGCTGAAGAGTGCCCAGATTCGGGTCCGTTTGCATTTTAGTCATGTGACAGAGGATCCACATTGGGGCACTGGGATTCGAGACAAAGATTTCCCTGGAGTACAAGACGCCTATTTTAAACAGAGGAAGGATTGCAGGGTTACTCTGTATCAGAATTCCCACCTGTCAGAACAGTTCCGTCCTAAGATTGAACTGGATGGAGGAGGCTTGTACAGTCCTCCAAGATTGTGGGAAGAGATGTATGAGTACATTAATGGAGCCCGGAAATTCATATACATAACTGGGTGGTCTGTGTATACCGAGATTACTCTTGTGAGGGACAGGGAGCGCATGATTAAGGGGGCTCAAGGGGTCACAATTGGGGAACTTCTGAAGAAAAAGGCGGAGCAGGGGGTAACAGTACTGGTTCTGATTTGGGAAGACAGAACAGCTGTTAGAATCCTGAACAAGGAAGGCCTAATGAAGACACATTGTGATGAAACCTTTGAGTACTTCAAGGACAGTAAAGTGCACTGTGCTCTTTGCCCAAGAAACCCAGATAAGCGCTCTCTGAGCCTAATTCAGGGCGTGGAGGTGGGTGCCCAGTTTACCCACCATCAGAAAACTGTGAGCTTGGATTCAGCTGTGGCAGACGATTCAAAGACCTGCAGAGTGGTGAGCTTTGTGGGAGGAATTGATCTGTGTGATGGAAGGTATGATACAGAAACCCATACTCTATTTGGAGATTTGTACTCCGTTTTTAAGGATGATTTTGTTCAGAACAATTTTGAGGGGGCAGATCTTCGGCATGGAGGGCCTAGAGAGCCCTGGCATGATGCTCATTCCAAGATCCAAGGCCCTGCAGCATGGGATGTCATTAAAAATTTTACAGAGCGCTGGACAAAGCAGGCAGATCCATCCCTGCTTCTGGATCTTGAGCACTTGCCTAACCTGATACTTCCAGAGCAGGAAGATCTTGGTGGCCCAGAGTCCTGGAATGTGCAGATTTTCAGGTCAATTGATGATGGTTCAGTTGTTGGGTTTCCTCAAGATCCAAGCCCTGGCCTTGGCCTGGTCACCATTAAAGACCAGGTTGTTGATAAGAGCATCCATTCTGCCTATGTGGAAGCCATTAGAAGGGCTAAAAACTTCATTTTTATTGAAAACCAGTATTTTCTGGGTAGCTCTGCTTCTTGGGCTAAAGATCAGGACTGTGGTTGCCTGCATTTGGTGCCCATTGAACTTGCCCTAAAAATAGTGAGCAAGATCAGGGCCAAGGAGAGATTTGCTGTGTATGTGGTGACACCCATGTGGCCTGAAGGGTTTCCTGATGGGGATACTGTTCAGGCAATCCTGCATTGGCACAGGAATACTGTGGAGATGATGTATAAACTGATTGGGGAGGCTCTAAAAGAGCAGAAGAGCAAGGCACATCCTACAGATTATTTGAATTTCTTCTGCCTGGGAAACAGAGAGACAATGAAACCGGGGGAGTACGTGGCTCCCGAGGCTCCAGAGCAGGGGAGCAATTACTGGAATGCTCAGACGAACAGGAGGTTTATGATCTATGTCCATGCAAAGCTTATGATCGGTATGTTTCGTTCTTCCTCGATCTTTTCCTACTTATAGGAGTAGCATTACACGAAGCAAAAACATAAGAGGTAGTTTCAACTTCTTTGTTTTGGTATAGAGTTTTCTTTAAATTTTGAATGATTTTGTTTTGGATTAAATTTTAAAATACAATGGATTTTTTTTTTAATTTATATTTTAATAAAAGTTCAGATTAAAAAGTAGGGTTGGTTACAAAATAGTAGGCTATTTTTTATATTAAAATGATTTATTATTTTAAATTTAGTTGTATATTATTTTAGAACAATTGTATTTTAATTGGTTGAATATAATTGTTGAAGATGGTGGTATGTTTCTTAATTTTATCATACATCAAAGTTCAATTTTTTAAGAGATCAAATATAAGGTACAGAGTTATGATCATGTTCTAGGTCACTTTGGTTTGTATTTTAATTGATTGAATACAATTGATGAGGATGGTATTATGTTTCTTAATTTTGTCACGCTTCAAAGTTCAATTGCCAAGAGATGCAATATAAGGTATGAAGGCATGATCATGTTTTGAACACCTTTTATAAAATAAATACTCAATATTTGCCTCGGAATTGAAGAGACATCAACTTAAACTCGTGTTTATAATACCAATAGCTTGCAGGTATAACTTAGACTCGTGTTCCAAATACAAACAAGTTGAAAAAAGGATCTTAGTTTAATATGAAACTTTCCAAATATTTGTATACAATTTATTACAATCACAATTATTTCTATACATATATGACAAAATAACAAATTTGTTTATTTTTTCAATACTATTTTTAAGATTTAATTATTTATACATATTTTCAAATTTTGAAAAAAGTTTTGTATTGTTTTAAACTCAAATATTTCAATTCTAGTTTACTTTAAAGACTTTACATCAAAGTTGAGTAAGTAAAATACTACCATGTTAGTTGCCATAGATTTCTCATAATCCATGAAAAATTGTATGATTGTTTTTGCTTTTAATTATACGTATTTTTCAATTGACATTCCATTTCAATCTTGTCTTTCTCATGATGAAATTCTAAAACAACAATTGAAAAATATACACAATTAAACACAAAAACAATCATACAATACTACTATGCTACATATTGGTGTACTATATATTAATTGGTAAAATACAATTGATGAAGATGGTAGAATACTTCTTAATTTTGTCATACATCAAAATTCAAATCTCCAAGAAATAAGTATCAGGTCATGATCATGTTCTAGGTGACCTTGGTGGAATAAATCCTCCTCAATCTTTGGAGCTCTCAATTGAAAAGGTATAAACTTAAACTGGCGCTTATGATACGAGCCGATTGCAAGTAGAGCTTAGATCCATTCTCTAAATACAAACAAGATGAAAAAAAATCTCAATTTAATATAAGACTCTCCAAAATATTTTTATATAATGTATCACAATCTATATGTATATGACAAAATAACATAATTGTTTAATTTTTTAATTAATATTTTAGACATTATTATATTGTTGCTTAGTTTTTGGATTCCACTGTGTAGACTCTTTCTTTGCATCAACGTTTCCAATCATACTCTTGATGATCCATTATTATATAGTTATATTTAGGAAAAAGGTTTTTTAGTTTAAAATTCAAGTAATTAAATTCTAGTTTTACTTTAAAGCGTTTCGAATCATATTCAACAATCCATTATTATATTGTTATATATAGAAAAAGTTTTTATTGTTTTAAATTCAAGTAATTAAATTAGATAGTTTTACTTTAAAGATTTCATGTCATCACTAAGTAAATAAAATACTATTATTAATGATATCAAATTTCACAATATATAATATCGTCGTCTATTTCTTGATTAGATTGTGTTAGAAATAGATCACACTCCACGATCCATCATCAAAATAATAGAGAGCTAAAGAAGAAAGATCTCTTAACACAATCAATCCTGAAACAGCAAATGACAAAACACTACTATGCTAATTGGCATGAGTTTTCCACATTCCATGAAGATTTTTATGATTGCTTTTGGTTTTAACAATGTATATTTTTCAATTGACACTGAAGATCACTCTCCTCATCCTGATGATAGACCATTGAATATAATATGTCAGTTGAAAAACATACACAGCTGAAACCAAAAGTAATCATACAATACTACCATACTACCTATCATCAAACTCTTGTAAAAGTATGAATGTGCTTGGAAATTTAAGCTTTTTATCTATTTTGTGTTAGAGATATTTGCGTCAACGTTTCAGCTCAAACTCCATGATCTATCCTCAGAATGATAGAGAGCTAAAAGAGAAAATTTTCTAACACAATCAAATCGAGAAATAACTGATAACAAAATACTACCATGCTAGTAGGCATAAATTTTCTACCATTCATAAAGATTTATATGATTACTTCTAGTACTAACTGTGTATATTTCAATCGACACTTAAGATCACTCTCCTCTTTCTGATAATAGATCACTGAATATAATCTGTCGACCAAAAAATACACACCATTAAAACCAAAAACAATCATACAATACTACTATACTACCTCTCTATAAATGTTGTGAGAAATTTAAGCTGTTTATCTGTGTTTGTGAATCAGTTGACGACGAGTACTTAGTGGTGGGATCGGCGAATCTGAACCAGAGATCAATGGACGGGGCAAGAGACACAGAAATAGCACAGGGATGTTACCAACCTCAACACATCAACAATGGCGGTCGAGCTCGGGGTGAAATACATGGGTACCGCATGTCACTGTGGTATGAACACACTAGAGTACTCAAGCCTGAATATCTGAAACCCGAGAGTGTGAAATGCGTTCGGACTGTGCGTGAAATAGCAAAAAAAGCATGGGATGCTTTTGTGGGGAAAACCATTGTTGATATTCCTGCACATCTTTTGACTTATCCTGTGCAGGTGCACAACGACGGTTCTGTGACTGATTTGAATGATTACAAACTGTTTCCTGATTCGCAGGCTCCCATTGCAGGCAAGAAATCTGACGTTATTCCTCCCATTCTTACCACCTAAATATGCCCTCTAAACCTTTGGATGATATAAAAAATATTTCATCAGCTTTTTAACAAGCATTCCATTTTTAGTTGTTTTTTTCGTATATGTAAAATATATAATATTTTTTAATTAATTAAAAATATTATAAGTTGGTTTGGTATAGTGCGCTTTTGTTCTTATTATTAAAGTTTAAATTATGTTGGGTGTTATTAATGAATGTTTAAATGGAGACGAGGTCCTTCATTTGTAACATTATCAATCCATAACTTCGGATAAAAAGTGTTTGCTCCTTCCAAATGTATGTTTGTCATGATTAGTTTTTGTGAGAATGGATAGAATTATTATGAAATAAAGTTTATTAAAATCTATTTAATTTTTTAGTTTAAAATTTTATGTATATATGTTTGTTATAATTAGTTTGTATGGAAATGGAAAGATAATCATGGAATAAAGTTTATTAGAATCTATTTAATTTTTAATTTAAAATCTTATTTATTCAATTTTATATCTAAATTTCAATCAGGAAGAGTTTCTTTTTAAGAATGTTCAAACTTAATTTTATTGTTTCGAAATCAATTAATTTCAAAAGATATTGTTAGCAGTCATCGTTTTCATCAATGTTTATCTCATAATTTGTTTAATATTGATCCATTTGAGTTAGAATTTTTTTATATAATTTATTTAATATCATTCCATTCAAATTGATTATTTAATATTTTTTAATAAATTTTGTTATACAATGTATGTAAATATGTTTTTATTCATTTGACGGTGAAATTTATGTATCGATTCCAATTCTTATCTAGTTCTATGTCTATTTGAGAGAATGCTTTACAATATTTACATGTTAACAAATGTTATTTACATGCTAATTTGGGCTCATTCTCCCATGTCCCTACATATCTATATACTTATTCCCCCACCTTACCCATGTATACACTCACACCATGATATATTCACCTAGATTGTGTGGTTATTATATGTATTCATGCACCCATCCCCATAAATTTGTTATATCCACCTTGATTTTATCATTCATATGTCATGGGTCATTTCTAAGAGCATAAGATCAATATAAAACCCATGGATCTAACCTCTAAAACTTCAAAATTAAGCATGCAAATCAAACATATAATCATACGAAATTGAAAGACGTAATTTGAAATGCTTAAAACAAGAATAAAAATGCATATACCTCACAAACCTTATACCTTCTCCTTCGGATTGAGCTTGATGAAGTGAAGGCGCCCCTTGGTGATGCTCCACTTGATTTGCTCCTTACTTGATTTTAAATGTGGAATGCTCTCCTTTGCTCAACAAGACTAATGGATTGATGGATTAGTGGATTATTGGATTTGAGTGATGGATAGGAGGATTTGGATTAGAAGATTAGAGAAAGAAGAGAAGAAATGACAGCATGAGGATGCATGAGAAGATCGATCCCTTTGTGAGGATGATAAGCTCCAATTTATAGATTGGAGGAGGCCAATGGAGGGCCAAGATTGATTTGATTATCAATGGTTGAGATTGATTTTAGATAGAAGTCATGGATCAAGGGTGCCTTGGGAAAATAAACAAGAATATAAAAGTCCTTTGGAAAAAGGGGGGAAAATTTTGAATTTCAAACTTGAGGAATTAAAAATTCCAAAATAAGGATCCATTGAGGGATTCAAAGAAATTTGAATTTCTTTGAGAGACTCAATGTTGATGTGACATGAGTGGGAATTAAAAATTAGAAAATAATGATAATCATGATTATGAGAGATTCTAGATGGATTAATTAGGTTGAGTGGGATTAGGAAAAAGTGATTTGTAGGAATCACATGACTAGGTTAATTAATTAGAATTAATTAACTGAGTGGGTTTAGAGGAAATAATAATAAATTAATTATTGGACTATAGTGATAGGATTAATTAAATTAGATTCAATTGATTCTGAGAGGAATAAGGATAACACAATTAAGTTAATTATGTTGATAGGCTTAAATTAATTAAATATTAATTTTAGGTGTCTACAAAGCTTACCAAGGAACCACTCACCCAAGGCTCTTAAAATCATAGCTAGAGTTTTTTATGAGAGGGCGAAATATTAAACTTACAAGATAGTTGAACCCACGTTTCTAACATATCCTCAATCAAGATGTCCTTTAGGGCAGTAATCCCCATTGGAGACCAAGCATTAACTAAGGACCCTTGATTAAGAGCTAGGGATTTATTATTCACATATAAACCCCACCAAATAGACCTTTCAATCATAGTGTAGGGGGGATTTTCCCACCATTGTTTCATAGCAAATCAATTCTCTCACATTAGCCCAAGGCTTCCATAGTGAGGAGAAGCTCACTAAGCCATAGGCTTTAGGCTCAAAGTGGCCAAAGAATATGTCGTAAATATTTATATCAAACCAAAATTTGCCTTTTTTTGGTTTTGATAGAGCAATGTTATTCCTGACTAAGACCTTCTAGGGCTCATTACCTTGGGAAGCCATGAAGATCCATTTAGAAGCCAATACCATACCTTGGGTTTCTAAATCTTTTAATCCTAATTCCCCCTAAGTCTTGGGGTTGCAATACCATTACCATGAGACATAGTGCCTCTTTTTGAGGCCTTTCCCATCAGACCAAATAGAATCTCTTAAGATCCTTTCAAGATTATTAAAATGCACATCAACAAACAACCAAGTTGAGGAGTGGTAAATAGCATGAGATGTTAAAACCCTCTACACCACTCGTACCCTTCCAACCATGGAGAGGAGGTGAGTCTGCCATTTTTCATGCTTCTTTTCAATTATCCTATAGAGTCATTCCCACATTTTATTTAGGGAGGGAGAGAATGCATAGGTAATTCCAAGATATCTCACAATCTTGGAGGGCGGCCAGACCAACCCCACCCCTTGGACAAAATCCAATTAGGGGGATGCTCTAACCACCCAAGGACTGTAGATTTATGAAGAGCAATTTTTGAGCAAGATGCATCATAGAGTACTTGCATCCTCTCCACCACATTATCAAAGTTCTCTTCAGAGAGTTCAAAGAATAAATTTGTATCATTTGCAAACTGTGCATTCAGGAGCGTGACCTTGTTGGTAAGACAAATAGTTTTTAATGGGGGGGGGATATACTCTCAGTTCTTAAGATGTAATAAAGGGCATCAACTACAATGACAAAGAGAGAAAGGGAAATGGGGTACCCTTGTCTAGTAGATCTTTGAAGTTCAATTGGTTCTGATAATTCACCCTTTATATCAATGACTATGGAGGAGTTGGGTATGTGCACCAAGTTGTGGTACCAAGAGGGGGTCTTAAGATGCCACTTTTTTTCTGAAATCAGCAAAGTCTGAACTTCAACGACAAATTGAAGATAGTTACACTCCAAATTTGAAGATGCAACAAGAACAAGAGTCAGAGTGCTTCGAGTCTACTTTCTAAACTACTATTTTTTTTTTAAATGGTGGAGAGTAAGGGCTTCAAAAAGGGGGGCCACAAAAAGTGGTCCTATTTTTATGCAAAAAACATAACATAGCGTCTGTTGTGGCCCCCCTAAAATGCTAACACTTTTTTTGAATTTTTAAAATCGCTTCAGTGAGAAATTAGCTAACACCTTGTAGTTTATGCTATAATTTTCAGCTAATTTTTTAATGAGTATATGATTTTTTACTAATTTTCAAAGTGGACACATCCTGAAAAACAGAAATTTGAGCATGCTCCCCCCTAAAATCATTGAAAACAAATCAAAAATCAAAAAAAAAAAATTTAAATTGTGTAGAATGGAGTCTAGTTTCTAAAAATGTAATTTTTTTCAAAATCTGATGAACGTGTAAAAATATAGACCCAAAATAGTGCATGTTGGTTTTTGACAAAAAATAGACACACTAACAAAAAATAGTGCATTGTTGCCCTCATTTTCTATAGATGAAAGACTTAACGAAATCAAAATTTGAAATAAATTACATTTTTGGATAGCTAAGAGGGAGCTCAAGTTTACCATGGTATTTTTTTTAACTTCATTGAAACACGTGCAAACTTGACGGAGAGCACGACCAAAAATATGTCAAAATTTTCAATGTTTAGACAAAAACATGTCTCTAGCTTGAAATGGTCGTCCAAACCTTTGGGTTGGATGCCCAAGGTAAATCCAAACCACAGGTTTGGTGTTTCCTAAAGCGGGCCATTTGGCACTCACCAAATATGGCGAGCGCCCTATTTGGCATGGGCCAAATGTGATGAATGGATATTCCATTTGGCACGTGCCAAATGTGGTCCATATTCCACATTTGGCGCGTGCCAAATGTGGTCCATATTCCACATTTGGCGCGCGCCAAATAAGGATGAAGAGGGAGATAGCTCTAGGGATAGCAGAATAAGGGAATTGTGAGAGCTAGAAAGGGGAGGGACAAAGAAGAGTATGTATCTATAAGAATGAAGAGCTCGAGAAGAGGTAAGGGGAGAGAGAGAATATGAGATCTAGTTCATAGAGAGAGATGGAACTACGAGGGAAGGAAGATAAATAAGGGAGAGGTGAGATGGGGGTTTCTATGTACACATTTGACACTCTCCCTATTTGGCATGCGCCAAATGTGGAATAGATACAAACTCTTCTTTGTCCCTCCCCTCTCTAGCACTCACAATTCCCTTATTCTCCTATCCCTCGAGCTATCTCCCTCTTCATCCTTACACCCATCTAATTCCCTCTCTCACCTCTTTCCCTCAGTTTTTTCCTCACTCCCTCCTCTCTCTAGGTCCTAAGGGGTTGTAGGACACCATATGACCCCTTAGGACACAAAATGACCCCTAACGACACCTAAGGGGTCATATGGTGTCCTAAGGGGTCATAGGACACCATATGACCTCTTAGGTTACCATAGGACTCATAACGACACCATATTTTGTCCTAAGTGGTCATAGGACACCATATGACCCCTTAGGACACCATACAACCCATAACGACACCATATGGTGTCTTAATGGGTCATAGGACACCATATGACCCCTTAGGTGTCGTTAGGGGTCATATTGTGTCCTAAGAAGTTATATGGCGTCCTATAACCCCTTAAGACACCATACGACCCATAACGACACCATATTGTGTCCTAAGGGGTCATATGGTGTCCTAAAGGGTCATAGGAAACCATATGACCCCTTACGACACCATACGACCCATAACGACACCCTATTGTGTCCTAAGGGGTCATATGGTGTCCTAAGGGGTCATAGGACACCATATGACCCCTTATGACACCATACGACCCATAACGACACCTAAGGGGTCATATGGTGTCCTATGGCCCCATAGGAAACCATATGACCCCTTAGGTGTCCATACAACCCATAACGACACCATATTGTGTCCTAACGGGTCATGTGGTGTCCTAAGGGGTCATAGGACACCATATGACCCCTTAGGACACCATACGACCCATAACAACATCGTATTGTGTCCTAAGGGGTCATATGGTGTTCTAAGGGGTCATAAGACACCATATGACCCCTTAGGACACCATACGACCCATAATGACACCCTATTGTGTCCTAGGAGGTCATATGGTGTCCTAAGGGGTCATAAGACACCATATGGCCCCTTACGACACCATATGACCCATAACGACACCTAAGGGGTCATATGGTGTCATATGGCCCCATAGGACACCATATGACCCTTTAGGTGTCCATACGACCCATAACAACACCATATTATGTCCTAAGGGGTCGTATGGTGTCCTAAGGGGTCATAAGACACCATATGACCCATAGGACACCATACGACCCATAACGACACCATATTGTGTCATAAGGGGTTATATGGTGTCCTAAGGGGTCATAAGACACCATATGACCCATAATGACACCCTATTGTGTCCTAGGGGGTCATATGGTGTCCTAAGGGGTCATAGGACACCATATGACCCCTTATGACACCATACGACCCATAATGACACCATACGACCCATAATGACACCTAAGGGGTCATATGGTGTCCTATGGCCCCATAGGACACCATTTGACCCCTTAGGTGTCCATACAACCCATAACGACACCATATTATGTCCTAAGGGGTCATATGGTGTCTTAAGGGGTCATAAGACACCATATGACCCCTTAGGACACCCCTTAAGACACCATATGACCCCTTAGGACACCATATGACCCATAACGACACCCTATTGTGTCCTAGGGGGTCATATGGTGTCCTAAGGGGTCATAGGACACCATATGACCCCTTAGGACACCATACGACCCATAACGACACCTAAGGGGTCATATGGTGTCCTATAGCCCCATAGGACACCATATGACCCCTTAGGTGTCCATACGACCCATAACAACACCATATTATGTCCTAAGGGGTCATAGGACACCATATGACCCCTTACGACACCATACGACCCATAACAACACCATATTGTGTCCTAAGGGGTCATAAGACACCATATGACCCCTTAGGACACCATACGACCCATAACGACACCCTATTATGTCCTAGGGGGTCATATGGTGTCCTAAGGGGTCATAGGACACCATATGACCCATAACGACACCTAAGGGGTCATATGGTGTCCTATGGCCCCATAGGACACCATATGACCTCTTAAGTGTCCATGCGACCCATAACGACACCATATTATGTCCTAAGGGGTCATATGGTGTCCTAAGGGGTCATAAGACACCATATGAACCCTTAGGACACCATACGACCCATAACGACACCCTATTGTGTCCTAGGGGGTCATATGGTGTCCTAAGGGGTCATAGGACACCATATGACCCCTTACGACACCATACGACCCATAACAACACCTAAGGGGTCATATGGTGTCCTATGGCCCCATAGGACACCATATGACCCCTTAGGACACCTAAGGGGTCATATGGTGTCCTAAGGGGTTATATGGTGTCCTCTGACCCCTTAGGACACGATACGGTGTCGTTATGGGTCATATTGTGTCCTAAGGGGTCATAAGACACCATATGACCCCTTAGGACACCATATGACCCATAACGACACCGTATCGTGTCCTAAGGGGTCAGAGGACACCATATAACCCCTTAGGACACCATACGACCCATAATGATACTGTATTATGTCCTAGGGGGTCATAAGGTGTCGTAAGGGGTCATAGGACACCATATGACCCCTTACGACCCATAACGACACCATATTGTGTCCTAAGGGGTCATACGACACCATATGACCCCTTAGGACATTATACGACCCATAACGACACCTAAGGGGTCATATGGTGTCCTAAGACACCATATTATGTCCTAAAGAGTCATATGGTTTAGTTTTTATGGTTGTGACTATCAAACTATAGGGTATAGAGTAGAAATTTATCAAAGGTTAAAAAATTTCAATGGAATTCATTTGACGCTAGCCAAATGAGCTGCACAAAAAAAAGGTTATAGGGTATAGAGTAGAAATTTATCAAAGGTAAAAAATTTCAATGGAAGTCATTTGGCTAGCGCCATATTTGGCGCTAGCCAAATGAGTTGCACAAAAAAAAGGTTATAGGGTATACAGTTAGTGTTTAGTTTAAGGTAAAAAAATTCAATGGAAGTCATTTGGCTAGCGCCATATTTGGCGCTAGCCAAATGAGCTGCACTAAAAAATGGTTATATGGGACCCTTGACCCATGATCCAAGCCCACATTCTCTCATTTTGTCTTCTTTCTACGCATGATCAGACAAAAAAATGCTTTTTGCATGGTGTTGACATTTTATGCAAGGTTATTTTATACATTCCATTAGCTCTCCACCACCTTTTTTTTCATTTGGCAACGTCAAAGAGGAAGAACATAGTTTTTTTTATCAAATTTGAATAATTGAGGTAATATTTTCTTGTTTTTAGAATTCAAATACTTATTAAGTGTTATTTTGTTTAAATGCTAGAATAAAAGTGTGAGTCAAAATTGATTATAATCCTATTAGATTTACATTAGATTTAACAATGCATTTGAAGGAAGTTGCATAAGAAAATTATTTGTTTAGTGGTTTAAAACAAAATTTGCAATTTCATACATCCTTTTTAAGATCTTATGAAATAATTTAGAAAAGGAATACATGAAATAATTTCAATTTCATATGTCCATTTTAACATATGCATAATCATCATCATGCCGAGGAAACGACCAAAAAATGTAACATCGGAAGAACGTGAAGCTAAGAATGCAAAAAAAAGAGAAGGAATGAAGCAACTTCGTGAACAAAGGAAATTGAATACCATAGAAGAAGAGGTGTCAATTGAAGAGGTGCCAATTGAAGAGGAACATGAAATATCCATCCAATCTAAGAGAGAGACAAAATTGGCCACACAAAGGTAACGGATGCAAAACCTTCATGCAATGAGACAATTGAATCCCGAGGTTGAGAGCATGTCTACCACAATTCAAGTTGAAGGCACCCCATCTCTTACATCTCAAGTTGAAGGCACACCATCTCTTATTGGCACACCATTGGTGTCTACAACATCTCATATTGAATGCACTCCCTCTATGACATTTGGCGTTGCAAGTACTTCACGACTGACATCAAGTATTGGAGCTACACCATCTTGTACACCTCAATTTCAAGGTATGTCATCATTTTCATCTCCGGTTGAAGGTATGCCACCTATCCCTAATGTTGTTGACATTCCTAATCTTGAGATAACTCAAAGTTTGAGAACACCTCCTAGAGTTTTGCATAGAAATCCTAAGTATTTGATTGATATTGATGCTAATGTTTTGAAACCAATGGTTGACAAGTTTCTGAAGCGTACTTGTCAAAGACATGCTAACCGGATATGGAAAATATTTTTTGAGCCTTTAAATGAGACGGGAAGATGTCAACTATTTGTTGAAATGATGAGAAATCTGAAATTTAGGCCTATAATGAAGATTCTTGGGCTAAGAACATCGATTGAATCAAGCGACAAATCTATTGTGAAGAATCTGATGAATGCATATGATATTGTTGGTTCTAACTCACGCACAAAAGATAGTAATACCACACGACATGTCATTACATCAACAATTGTAAGCAATCAAACTAAGAAAGCTCACCTCCTTAGAAAGACAAGTAAACAATTGAAGATAAGTAGACAAACTCTAATGAGAGCTTTGGGAAGGCGACAAAGAGCGAAGGATCCATATAACAATGAGTTATGGGCATTTTCTGGTAGATTACCACGGAAAGATAAAGCAATTGTTGAAGCCTTGAGATCCCTAATTGAAGATTTTTGGAAGAATAACACAAGGGTCTCTCCAAATCAAAGAGATGTTGTAAGGAGGAGGATTGGTAGTAAAATCTATGATCCACATCCGAAACATTTTCTGGATGTGACTCAAACACAATTTTTTGCCAAGTTTCAACGTATGTATCCTTAAATAAAAATTAGTCAAAGGTTCTTTGAAATGGTAAAGCCTTTTTATGTCAAAATAAATCACACACGCACAACTTGTTGTTGTAGAGTACATATTGAATTTTCTAACCATTATGATGTTTATCAATGCATATGTATAGATTTGCATGCTAACAATGTTTTGCAGGAATGTAATATAAATGGTCCACTGACATCTTCAAGGGAATTCATATCTATAATCTTATTTGAAAGAGTAGATGGTCAAGTATATTACAATAAGTGTTGCTTGGATGGCACATGTGTTGATTGTGGTGGATTGCGACATTTACAAATTTGTCAACATATTCGACAAGAAATTGGTAATGAATTAGTAGAATTTGAAAAATATAAGACAGTGGCCTACATGCTAAAAGATGGAAAAGGAGCAAAAAGGTGTGAATTGGTTAGTGAGAAGATTCCAGTGTATCAGTTTATGGGCATCTTTCATGAGAATATAGTGTATGAGTATGCAAGGCATAACCATCGAGCTCGTTGGTTGCACTCACAATTTAAGCTATGCAAGGACACATTTCCACTTCATCCAATCATTTCAATTGTTGACTTTGTAGAGAACTACACACTACAACCGCAGAACGAGGTGCAATCACAATATTACAACTCCACACAAGTTGCCGTATTTGTGCATGTAGAATTCATTCATGCACATGATAGTATGGAAGAGGATAGGAAGATGTTGAGGGAGTATCATTTTTACATCAGTGATGATCGCTCACACTCTATAGAGTTTGTGCAAGGTTGTTTTTAGATATTCTACGATGATTTGGCTAGCTGAGGCATATCATTCCGTCAACATATCATATGGTCGGATAATTGTGCATCGCAATTTAAGAACTCTCGGATGTTTTATTGGTTGAGTAGGATGCATAAGTTGACTGTTATTCAACATATGTGGAATTTCTTTGAGGCTGGGCATGGAAAAGGGGAGCATGATGGTGCAGGAGCATGTATTAAAAGAGCTTTAGCACGAGAAGAGTTAAAGTACAAAGGGAATGCAAACTTGAAAGATGCAAAATCAATTGTTCAATGGTGCAATGGTACAATTGGTCCAGGTAATCAAGGTAAGTCTTTAGTTCGCAAATTTTTTTGGTTGGTAGATGATACTAACATTGCAAAATTAGAAGATTGTTGTACATTGACAGGATCGAGTGAGCTACACTCTTTCAAAAGCTCTAATGCAGGTTCATGGACTATCCATACGTGGCGGATGGCATGTTATTGTTCTTCATGTAGAGATGGTGCCTATAATGACTATGAGTCAAAGGAGTGGGTGGATGAATGGTGTATGAGACCTCTAATCCCACTTGAGACATACCGACCTCCGAGTGCACTACAACTCACACAGATGGAAGCATCAATTGACTTTGACCATGCATCAGATTTAGTCCAACCAGGTAAATTATCCACATGCAATTTTTTGTACTTTAATATTTTTCCTTAGTTGTCTGCTAAATTATTCTCACTTTATCATTGCAGGGCATGTTTATGCAGTAATTGCAGCTAAAGACAATGAAGAAGGAACAGATTATTACCTGTGTCATTGTGTGGACGCAAAAAAGAAATTGGATTGCCTTGTGGTAGATGGAGAAAATATTGAGTACCCCATAGGATCAGTAGTTGTTATTGGTACATGGCTTAGAAGGTACCCAATGAAGAAGTCTAACTTGTGGTTGTTCAAGGACTTCGAGACACATAGGAAGATTCTTCATTATCCTAACCTTGTTGTAGCTTCAAATGTTCATTTGATCAGATATGGGGGTAGACCACTAAACGGGAATCTATGGAAGGTTCGTGAGTTTGACCATGAGGCCATACTAGACACGATAAAGAGTAGAGCAAATCTAGATGGTTCATTGGATTAAATGTAAATGTAAAAAATTGTAATATCAATCTTATTTGGATATATGTACATGACTTGTATTTTTGACTACTCGAGGCATTGTAATATAAAAAATTATGTTTTTGTCTTGTTTTGTGTGATTTTATGTAAATAATGTCATTTTGGACCATTAGAGATCACATGGGATCATTTCGTGAAGTATACCCTGCTAATATGGTAAAAGATGTAAAAAATGCTCATTTGTTGTTAATCACTCAAAGTGTGAAAAATTGTCAAAATTCGGCATGGTTTTTCTTGATGTTAGTGACATGTAAGAATGATCTGTCTGATCATGCGGGATCATGTTATGGCACTCTAAAAAAGCCTCTCTTGGTTTGGGTAGACTTGGATCCAGTTGCTTGTGGTGACTCTTTCTCGGTTGCGACAAAAAGTGTCAGATGAGTTCAATGAAAAGTTGCACAATGCCCCATCTTTCAATCCGCTCGGTGAAAAATTGTCAAAATTCGGCATGGTTTTTCTTGATGTTAGTGACATGTAAGAATGATCTGTCTGATCATGCGGGATCATGTTATGGCACTCTAAAAAAGCCTCTCTTGGTTTGGGTAGACTTGGATCCAGTTGCTCGTGGTGACTCTTTCTCGGTTGCGACAAAAAGTGTCAGATGAGTTCAATGAAAAGTTGCACAATGCCCCATCTTTCAATCCACTCGTTGTGACACCAAACCGTTAGCTCGTACGCGTCGAGGTGGTCGGGTTTACACTAGGAATGCCTTCTTTTTTCTCTCCAACTCGCCCGATCGTTGTGGGCCACACCCTAGCAGCCAAATCGCACAAGTGCTCAAATTGCTCAAAGTTGTCAATATTTGGCATCGCGTTTCTCCATGCCTGTTAATCATAAGAATGATTCATCTAATCCTGTGGGGTCATGTTATTGCACTCTAAAAAATCTTCTCTTGGTTTGGGTAGACTCGGATCTAGTTGCTCGTGGCGACTCTTTTTCGGTTGCGACAAAAAACGTCAGATGAGTTCAATGAAAAGTTGCACAATGCCCCATCTTTCAATCCACTCATCGCGACACCAAAGTGTCAGCTTGTACACGTCGGGGTGGTCGGGTTTACACTAGGAATGCCTTCTTTTTTCTCTCCAACTCGCCTGATCGTTGCGGGCCACACCCTAGCAGCCAAATCGCCCAAGTGCTCAAAGTTGTCAATATTCGGCATCACGTTTCTCCGTCCCCGTTAATCATAAGAACGATCTGTCTGATCCTGCGGGGTCGTGTTATGGAACTCTAAAAAAGCCTCTCTCGGTTTGGGTAGACTCGGATCCAGATGCTTGTGGCAACTCTTTCTCGGTTGCGACAAAAAGCGTCAGATGAGTTCAATGAAAAGTTGCACAATGCCCCATCTTTCAATCCGCTCGTCACGGCACCGAACCGTCAGCTCGTACGCATCGGGGTGGCTGGGTTTAAACTAGGAATGCCTTCTTTTTGCTCTCCAACTTGCCCAATCGTTGCAGGCCACACCCTAGCAGCCAAATCGCCCAACTGCTCAAATTGCTTAAAGTTGTCAATATTTGGCATCGCGTTTCTCCGTGCCCGTTAATCATAAGAACGATCCATCTAATCCTGCGGGGTCGTGTTGCGGCACCAAACCATCATCTTGTACATGTCGAGGTGGCTTGTGTCTTGGATTACAAAAACATTTTTAGGTTCAAAGCTTAAGTAATAATAAACTTTGTGCAATTATTCATCTAATCATTTGTACTGCAATTATGGATAACCATGATAAATGATTTGCATTAACCAAAAAGCTACAAATCCATGCAACATTGTATACCGTTAAAACTATCAAATATATCCAATACAAACAAATAGGCTTGCCAAAAGCCATATGGACCTAGAATTTCACATATTCATAAAACAAAACATATGTTCAAAATTGCTATAAAGGCATACAACATGATATCCAATAAAGTCAAATAGGGGCTTGCCAAAATCCATATGGACATAGAATGTCACATATTCATAATACAAATCATATGTTCAAATTTGCCATATAGGCATACAACATGGTATCCAATAAAGTCAAATAGGAGCTTGCCAAAAGCCATATGGCGATAGAATGTCACATATTTGTAATAAAAAACATATATTCAAAATTGCCATATAGGCATACAACATAGGACCCTATTCTATTCATTTCCCTCTAGGGGAAGGAAACAGATCACGAGATATCTTTGCCTATCGAGGGGATGGAGATGTATATGATGCATGTGTCTTTCGAGTACATCCACTCGACCTCCTCTCTAGACTTTTTTGTAACTCCACCTGATACAATGAAAAGAATGATGTTAGCATATACAAAAAATGAATTTTAGAATGACATATAATAGAATAGTCACTTACCGCATACAAATAATCATGATGTTCATCCACAATAGGTGCACGTTCATGATCTGGAGTGACAAGCCCCTCCTATTAGCATCACAATATAAATTAAACTAAATACAAGTGTCACTAAAATTTTCAATAACATATTATTAAGATAACAAATGTAATGCTAAATTTATTGAATCTACAAATATGTCTCATACTTCTATTAAATCAGTTGAACTTGCTACTGCTGCAGCAACACCGCGCTCCATTAACGCGCGGACAGCAGGAGGAGTCTCTGAATTCAACATCTGAAAATTAAACAAAGTATATTGATTAATCGCCAAAACTATCTATATTATTTAATAACAACATTAAAGATAAATTGTTTACTTGGGTGAAAGATTGTCGATGAAATACACTACGAGGTGTTGATGTTGAAGCTCTAGCATCAAACTATTTGACATCCAAAATGAGTAATTAGAAAATCATTCACATAAGGTTCAACTATCTACATATAATAATGATATTTTTTCACTCGTTGTATACCTGTGGAGTCGACGAAGTAGTGAAAAAGGGTGCTGCAGGAATGTTGCTAGTATTGTGAATACTTTGACCTTGATTTTTTATCATAATAATTTACTAATTTAGATATATTCTCAAATTTACATATAAGATTTAATAAAAAGAATGAAATGAACTTGTAATGAAATTCACCTGGGTATCAATGCCAAATGTTTCGTTCAGCAAGGATTCTGTCATGACAATGTTCTCTGTAGCAAACTCCGCTCGTGCATGTGCATTCTCAGAACTATTAAGATCATAAGTGCAAAGAGAACCACAAGATCGACAAAAATGAGCTCGAACTCGATGCCTAGAAGAATCAATATCATCACTCACATCACCCTCTACTAGAGGACTAGCATACTGTATAAGGGTCTGAGTGAGTGAGCTAATCGAGTCTAGAGTTTCGACCTCAATACTCTCCTTCACAATGGAAGGAATAATAACATGGTCCACCATAGGTCTGGCCAAGGGTCTTGGTGAGAGATTTGGATCACACTGTGCACCCTTTCTATCATGCGAGGAACCCCCACCTCTACCTTGGAAATCTAGAAAATCAAAATAGTTTGGGATCTCATTAAGGACAAACTCACAGTACAATTTTCTCAAAAAATATTGGGGTACCTCATGATTATTGCATGGGGGCTGATCAAATACCATCCACCACCTATCCCAAAAATTGTTCTTAATCCCTTCATGATGACACCAATGAATAGGGAATCTCCTACATCCAGGGTGTAAAGGTTGATTCGTTCGGGGGTCCGTA
Organism: Cryptomeria japonica; assembly: GCF_030272615.1. Classification (NCBI taxonomy): domain Eukaryota; kingdom Viridiplantae; phylum Streptophyta; class Pinopsida; order Cupressales; family Cupressaceae; genus Cryptomeria; species Cryptomeria japonica. The sequence continues at coordinate 102,745,999 of NC_081414.1, forward strand.
AAAAGAGCACACAAGTCAAATTTATTAATTTTCTTTTTCTTCACTGCTGCATATGATAATTTGTCAGCATAAAATTGCTTTTGTTCTTCCTTCTTATAGGACCAAAAATTTATTTTCCCACTCACAGATTGTATGTGAGATACAATAGATTGCAAAGAACTGGCAAGGTTTGTCCTATGGGAGTTTGTTCCAGTGGGATCTTTTAGCCTTGTGATTAAACCTTCAAGCTCTTTTTGGCTATTTTCTATTTGACCTAATAGGTTTTCTTGTGTACCTATGGGGTGTCCAGGGATTGTAGGAGGTTCTTGATGTGCTTCTTCTTCAATATGGTCTTCATGAGGAGTTTATTGATGTGCTTCTTCTTCAATATGGTCTTCATGAGGAGGTGATTGAGTGTTTTCAACATTTTCTCATCTAATCTCATTTCCTGATAATGAAAATAAATTTAAATCAATAAACCTAGTTTAATCTTCAATTTAATAAAAAAATGACAATAAGAAAATAAAAAATACATACCTCTTCGAGCTCTTCGATGGCATGGCGGCATTTTGATGAGAGATGGACAACTTAGTGCCCAATTTCAAGCTTTTACAAAGGGCAAGCGTAAGAAAATAGCAGCCAAAAACGCCAAAACATAGGTTTGGAATGCAGAATGCATCCAAAATGTGGAGCAAGGTTTTTTTGAGGTTTACAATGCACATAAGGCGCACGCCTTATAAGGCGTGCGCACTATAGGGTGCGCGCCCTATAATGCGTGCGCCTTATGCGCTTTTAATTTTTTTTTTGAAGTGTGGCATCTTTTTGGTACCACAACTTCGTGCATATACCCAGCTATTGAATAAGATGCTTACCCACTTGCAAAAATTTGGGAGGAATCCATTTGAATGCCCTTAGCATTCCCATGATGAACGGCCATTTGATCCTATAATAGGCTTTTTCAAAGTCCAATAAAATCATGGCCATGTTTTGGCCATCCTATTGTGCCCAATGCATGGCTTTCTAGCTTGTAATCAAGTTTTCCAAAATGAATCTACCTTTTATGAAACCAGTTTGTGTTACTAAAATAATCTTTCCCAGCACATCAGTGAGTCTCCTGGATAATGTCTTGGCCAAAATCTTATAATATAAGGAGATTTATAGGTCTCTAATTCTTGATCTATGTTCTATCACCTTCCTTAGGAATGAGCTTGATGACACCTCTATTAACTTCTTTACCCAAAGATCCATTAACATAGGTTGTTGAAAAGAATTCAAGAAGTTCCATTTTAATCCATTCAATATTTCTCTTGTAGAATTATGCAGGTAATTCATCTACGCTAGGAGATTTACCATTAGCCCTAAAGAGGATAGTATTATCAATTTCCTAGGTTTTGATATCTCTGTCTAAGATCCTAGCATCTTCCTTAGTGAAGTAGTCACTGGTTAGGAGGGACCTCAAAGAGATCAATCCGGACAGGTCAGCAAGAGTAAACACAAGGGAAACATAAGGACATGATGGGGGAAATGCAGAACAAATTGAATTATAACATGAACATTGATTACAACCAACCGGTAACAACAAGGTTACAGAAACCGGCTCACAGGCCTGCTAAAACATGCTCAAAGTACAAAATAGGTCACAACCGAGACCTCAAATCTCAAGATCTATCTTATATGATTATTATGACTTCTTGGTTACATTATAATGCTCTATTACAATGATTTATATGATCCAAGGCCCAAAAAGGGATCAAAACCCGAAGAGCAAGACCTAACATGCAAAACCAACAAGGTCAGCCTCTGCCAAAGAAATCCCTCCAAAAAAATCCAAAGGATGAAGAGTAGATCATGGGAAAAGGTCAGCCACATGCCAAGGAACATAATAATCAATGCTCAGGGCTCCGCAAGCTATGGAAGGGATCCGATAGATCACCAATGCAAATAGGTCCAGGCAATTGGTAATAGGAAACTGTCAACTAGTAATAGGAAATTGTCTCAGAAACGGATAGCAATAACTTGTTGGAAAGATCCAAATGCTCCAAGGTTTGGGAATAAGGAAGATGATCAGGTCTTCAAGCCAAAATCCAACTCCACAAGTTCCGATGAGCCAAATTAGAGACACACAGAAAGAAATGTTGAAACTGCAAATAGAAAGCAGAACAAAAAGGAAATATTTTTGGTTGATGCAAGATTGCTATGAACTAGGGATGCTCCTGCATCACTTAGTCACCTTTTTAGGGATCAATTCAAGACGTTATTCTATTGCATCTTGGTTTCTAGAGCCATGCTCTGAAGAAAACATTTTTTGAAAAAAATCATGAAGAGCTTCCTTTATGATCCCTTTCTCATTGGATACTAGCCCATTATGGGAGATAATATCAATGGATTCTCTTTTATGTTTATATTTGATTATATTAAAAAAATATTTGGAGCCCTTGTCCCTTTCTTTGAGCCAATTCATTCTGGTTCTTATCTTTAGCCCTTAGAATTTGTAATTCTGGATTTTTCTAATGATACATTTAGTCCTCATTAGTTTGTCTTCTAAACTGTCATTGGGACCACTACTCTCAATTTCCTCCTCCACCAATCTAAGTTTTTGATGAAGAAGATATTCCAATTTGTTTCTATGAAGTGCCTTCTTTTTTCCAATAGACTGAAACATATTTTTTCATTGTGTCACCAAGGCTTCCCATTATTGTATAGGGGAGAGATGCTTATTGTAGTATTTGGAGAGGACAATAGTAGACTAAATAGCATATAGGAAATCTTCATCATGGAGAAGAGACTTCAATTTAAAGAGGCTGGATCATTTATATCTCTTAGGAGTAGAGGAGACTTTAAAGAAAACTAAGGTTGTGATGGGAGAATGATCCAACATAGAAGAGGGGATAATAGAGATTGCATTCTTCCCAATTATATATGAAAAGGAGAACATAGACCTTTCAACATACATTCTATCTAATTTGCAATATATCCTATGGTTTAGAGATTGATTATTGCACCAAGTAAACCAAAAAGATGATGAGGAAGCTTTCATATTGGCCAACAGATCAAATAAATTGAGGGATCCCTTAAGTTTAGACCAGAAAAATTGTTCATCTCCTTTTCAACATGTTCCCTTACCTCCCTTCTTATCTTCCTTGAGCTCTACCATATTGAAATCCCCCAACAACATCCAGTGAGCCTTAGGGAGAGAGGAGGCCAACTGATTCTAGAGGGCGATCTTGTCTTTGTAGTCATTGGGGGGATATAAGGAGCATATGCACATAACCTCCTCGTCAATTTTCAAGGTGACCCAACATATTCTATTACAAATGGATGTCCCAAACTAAAGAATTGTGTCAATCCATCTTGGATGCATTAGGATGGCAATGCATCCTTTACCCTTTTCATGATCTAAAATATAAGCTTTAGCTGGATTCCAAATAAAATTCATGGTGTTCGAAGCTTGGAATCCAACCACCTTAATTTATTGAAGGCACAAAATATCAAGTTAGAGTCCGTTTCTACCAACTACAAATGTCAAAATTAATTCAAGTTCGGGAGGAGGGGGGAGATTCTTTTTATTTTTAAAAATCCTATCAAAACAATTGGGAATATATTTCCCATTTTTACTGGGTTTCTTATTTACCCAGAGTGATAATTGACCTACCTATCATTCAATTTCCTCTTCTTTTTATCTTCCCTTATAGGAACCTCCTCTACAGCTATAGGTATTGTTTGGAGAGATGCATCAATCATCTCAACTTCAAGGTGAACAAGAACAATTTCCTTACCATAAGCCTCTTCCTTAGGTCTAAGGTCAGAGTCTATAGCTTTGGGGTGAATATCACTCACCAATGAAGCCAAGTAATATTCATTTTTCTCCTTTCATTAGCCTTGACCTAAAGGGTCTCAAGAGCTAATTGTTGGGCATTTTTCGGACAACTCAGGGCTTGATTGAGGACATGGTAGAGATAGAGGACCGCCAGACTTATTAGCAAGAATAATTTCTAGCTCCTCCTTAAACATAAGGTTTGTCTAAGAAACTCTCATATTTCTTGGAATAGCTTCATCCATGTCATCTACCTTATACCTATTGGGACCAAAAGAAAATTTATTGCTTGTGTCATTCAGACTAGCCAAATGCATATCACTATTATTGTCTTTGTTTTACAGATCAACTTTATTAAAAAAAAAATCATTTCTCAGTATATGGTGTTGGGCATTATTTGGTGCTTGAGATTTCAACCCAACATTGAAAACCCTAGTTGGTTTTTGTTTCAAGGAAGGACAATCCTTCCTCAAGTGCCCATTCTTTTTACAATAAAAATATGCGTTGAGATTTACAAGAATCTCCATATCCCAAACTAGGGTTTCCTACTCCATAATTAGAAAATTTTCTCAAGAATTTCAATCTTGGGGTCTAGGGCAATCAATAGCCTAGTGTTTAGGTGATGCAGAGTCGCCCTAGATTCTTCAATCTGCATAACATTATCCATGGTTTTCAAGATATGTGACAAAAAACTCCAGTATTTTGTCGACATATTTTTTATCTCAATCCAATTTGGTGCAAACTTAGAAACAACCTCCTCTAGGTTGCCCTTTGAGGACCAATCACGAGCCTAAAAAGGGACTATCCCATATTCAAAAATCATTTCTTTTAACCCTTTAATACATTGTGTGTATTTCAAAAACTACCACAAATAATCCCTTCTACATCATTCTATAGAAATTAACATAAACCCCCATTTTCTCGCCCCACACACTATTAATCCATTCTTAAAAGAATTTTCAAGAAGGCAATAGATTTATATCCAAGAAAATAAAAAAGATAGCAACATTTCTCAGGCTAGTTTGCTCATTCTTGATGGCTCTCAACATATCTTCATTAGGGGAAAGAGAAATAACTTTCGAACTAGAAGAAGATATCTTACCCCAGTCTCCATTTTTGGTGTTTCCATCTTGGACGACACTTCCATCTCGTACTCCATCAAATCTGGCTCCCATTTCCCAATCTTCAATCAACTTAATTCCTCCATTGAATACTACAGACAGACGGCACTAAGATGGTTTAGATTCTGCAACTAGTGCAGTTTGGTGGGAAGGCCTTTAAGGATCAAGTTTCTTATTTTTGAGATTATTCTCTTTATTTTATCCTTCATTATTATCATTTGTTCCCTCTGTATTTTCATTAATATCTCCCATGAGCTAAAATCTCAAGAGAAGAAACTTGTACTAGCCTCAATGGATGTTAGCCAGACTCCAAGCTATGGGTTCTAGAAATTAAATGCAAATTAAGCGGGAAAAGGTTTAAACTTCAAAGAAAATTAAAACACAAACCCTGCACACAAAAAAAGCAAATAAGACCACAAAATTCAACAAGAAGCACCAAAAAATGAAGAAAGAAGGAGGAGGACAAAGGCTATCAATCACGATGAAGATCTTCAATTTGCAAAACATAAGTGAAAGCAACACTCCAATGTTATCAATGGCAGGAAACCCTTAAGCTTCCTCATAACATTGCCAATGTCATTTGCATTTAAAAAAAAATCGATTGTTTTTATCAATTTCATGTTTTTTTTTAAATTGATAGTAGATCATGTGAGCCTTGATACTCAAAAACATTTGAATGGTTAAATATGCCTGAGGAAAATCCTAGGATGGCCGACCCTCCAACCCCTCCTAGAAACCTTGGACAAGTTAGCCAAGATGATTTGTTAGGGCATCTAGAATAAACACAAAGCTAGAATTTCTAAGTTAGTGGCAAGATCAAGAGTTCTTTAACATCAAACTGACATCATGTATCCCTTTCCTTAGCATTGGAAGCAATGGTAATGAATGTTGAAACAATTACCAATCAAATAACTCAATGCAAAAACCTATAGAGATTCATGTCACCAATACTATGCAACGAGATTGTCATACGATGCACTAAAAGGTAAAGAGATAAACAAAACACAAATATGTTCTCTTTTCACTGACCCTAGAACCAATGAACTTTTTCCTACAAATTCAAAGAAGTTCTCAATACATTGGTGTAACCATGATGCTATAAAAAATAATTTTTGGGATAGGTGGTGAATGGTCTTTGACCAACCTCCTTGTAATAATTATGAGGTGCTACTCTATTTCCTTAGAAATCTATACTGTGAGTTTATCCTTAATCAAATTCCCAATTATTTTCTACATCACACTTTTCTAAGGAAGGTTTAGCTTTCCATCCTCCTCCTTTGTCGGCATCCCCTCTCCCATTGTCTAGTGCATCCATTTCTTCTTCTTTTAGTTTTTCATTACAACAAGATAGTATTTTGTCCAACCATCTTCAAGCCAAGTTGATTTCCCTTCTTTGGCCCAAATGAATAATAAAACCTAGACAAGATCTCAAGAATTCTCCTTTTTTTATATCATCAACTACATGGCCATTCCACTAACGAATGTCAAGCTTTGCATACTAAAATTCAACAATTCATTGACTCTGGCGTCATTCAAGTAACAAATAAAAATGAGTGGCGTCTTTTTCATCACCATTCTAAATAACATCATACATTGCTCCTTACTATGTCACATTGATATCTTATCTATTGGGGGCCCTTTGTCATTCATGATGGTACAATTTTAAATGCAAGCATACTCTATGAGCTACATAATAGTTTTTTATTCTTATCTCTATGCTTGGGGGACAAGAATAGTTTTCCAATCAATCCTTAAATCTATGGATTCACTTTTTCTTTGTTGAATTGCAACTTTCATAACTTTATGTCCTTTCTTGCATAGAATTATCCTCCATGCAAGTACTATTGAAGACACGAAAGGATTGAGAGGGGGGGTGAATCAGTCCAGAAATTTAAAATAGATTAATTATAAATAGCATAGCAACAACATAGCAAACATCAACACATGAATATCAACCACCAACACATGAACACTAGATTTACGTGGAAAACCCAAATAGGGAAAAACTATGGTGAGATTCTAACTTACAATATGAATATAAATGACTACAAAGTTTTAGGCTCATTTCCAAGGAGCAATGGCACCTAGTGGACTTGCAAGGCTAGGGCACACTGCCTTAGGGCAAGATACAAGGACTTGCACAACTGATGCTCACCGGTTCAAGGCAAGATACAATCTACTATCGAAGGAATCATTGTCAATCCACAACAAAGGAAATGGTAGAATTGAATCTAAGAAGGATCTCCTGAACATGAAATTGTCCTTGAACAATTGGATCAAGCGACCAACATCATGGAAAACATCTTTGATAATCACCACTATTAGAACACTCTGTCTCATTGAATATATCACCTTTAAAGCTCTAACTTTTGCACTTCTGCAATCTCAAATCTGCTTGCACATCATTCATAAACACTTCTCATTTAAATTCACACACAATCCATCATACAACTTCTCTAGCCACACTCCTTAAATATGAGATAAATCATTGAAAAACTTAATTTAGGGTCAGCCAAAACAAAATAAGCATTATTACACAAAATAAGCGACTTGGATGAAAAATGTCCACTCTTGGAGAAAGAGGGAACCGAAATTCATCACAATACACCCTTCCAAGATTAATCCAATGATTCGCACACACTAGTACATTCTCCAAAGACGTTGCCAAACATCACGTGTAGACACAACAATCAATCAACCAAATAACATCTTCCGATGCAAAATATCTCATGTAGATCTCCACACACCATGGTGAGACCCATAACAACTTATTATTACATCCTCTAATGCTTATCTAGACCAAAGGAATATGATCCAATCAAGATATCTCAATTGGACACACTGAATCATAACATAATTGAATATCGCGAACATAATCAACAAAGCTCTCTTGCAAAACAAATAAACCACTAGACAAGCACACTAAGAAAACTACATGAGACATAAAATCACGTCCACTAAATTGCAACATATCCAGAGGCCACTAAAGACTTTCCAAACTAGACTGATAGATACACTTACTACTAGAGAACATAAATAACCATCCGAATTGAAATACCACAACCAACACCAAAAATACCAAACTCAGTCTGCAACACAAACCACAACTGCAACAACTAGGAGCATATCCAGACCAAAACCCACCTAAATCACCATGTTTGACATCGATGAAAACCGTACAAGCTCATACTTCCAATAAGTACATGTGTGCCCCTTGGTAGGACTTATTCCTTGCTTGAAATGGTACGTCTTTTATGAATGACCTTTCCTTAGTGATAGAAAGTATGTACAATCCTTCACTAAGAATCCACTTTTTTAGCAACGGGGAAGGTTTACATTCTCAGTTTCCTTCCCTTTTCAAAGATGTCATCTCTATTAAAACTACGTTTTGGATGTAGAAACCTTTGGACAAAGATCTCTTCCTCCTTTCACTAGGCATCCCTCAAAAGGATCTCTCTACACTCATTGCAAGATATTCTTTTACAACTATCTCTTTCATGCTTTAATTTTAAGAGTTGTGTTGAGATTTAGCTTGCAAGTAAGTATGATGCTTAATGGATATCTCCTTGGTGTTGAAGGTATGTATCCTTGTCTCTCATTTTCACCTTTAGAAATCAACATAGGGTTATGTTGACATCTAAAGGGGGGCATATATGCAACCTCTTTATTACTTATTTTCAATTCAATGTTGTGGATTTCCTTGCCAGCAATGCTTTGCTTGTTTATCCTTTCTAAATTCAATATTGTGAATTTCCTTGCATACAATGATTTTCTTGGTTATCAATTTTTCAAATTATCTTGTGTACTTCCTTACATATAATGTTTTGTTTGTTTATCCTTACTACAATTTCCTAGTAACACCTTTATAGTTGCTTACCTTGTGATAAGAAAACTTCACTTGGCAAAATATATCCTTTCAATTTACACTGATCAATCACGTTGTAGTAAGAAAGCTTTGCTTGGCATCCACTTTTTCAGGATGAGTTGACTACAATAACACAACTTGCTAGACTATTTGACTCTCCTTTCACCATATCCCAAGGTGAGTGGAACTATCATAACACAACTTGCTAGACTATTTCAACTCTTCCTTTCTCACTTCACATGGACCACACAACATAACATAATTGGTTGTCCCATGAGAATTTGTGCTTCCATAGATCACCTAGCATAATACAACTTTCTACCTTGTGTAATCTATGTTTCCTTTCTCCTTCCCCATGAACCTATAAGAATAACATACCTTTCCAATTGTTGGACCATGGTTCATCAATTGATGTATGTTCTTTCTCTTTCCATGCGACAACTTATGATCTTGCAATAACATTCTGAGAATGATATTAGTGGTTAAGGCATTTTGATTATTGAGGTCTATTCAACTAGTTGAGTTGGAGCCTTTGTTTTTAGTACTAACCCCTATTATGTGCATTTTTTCTTTGTTGTCTTTAATTTGTTTTTGTCTCATTTTGTATGTCCTTGTATGTGATTGTGTGAGTTAAGATGCTAAGCTTGGGGTATTGTTCCCTTGAATTTAGTGATGTCTTATCTCTTTGTAATCTTTCTCTTAGTTGTGCATATCTATCTCTCTTTTTTCTACTTTATCATGTGTATACACATAGGCTCATACTCTCACTAAAGTGGGGGCTACATGTAGCATCGTAAGTTGTAACCCTGTACAATTTACATCACTTTTTGTGCCCTTTCCTTAGTGTGACCCATTTTAGCTCTCATCCAAGCCTATTTTCAACCTTTCACCTCAAAACTGATGTCATCTATTCACATGGTATTTCAAACCTCTATCTTGGGTTATGTGCACATCATCTCTAGCATGTTCACCTAGTTTTGGGTTGACAATGGTGCCCAAGGTGCCCTTGTCCTCCCAAATTGGGCCCAAATTTGAATAGGTCAAAGCATGTTTCCAACATGTTGGTTTTAGATCATGGTGTCTCAATTTGACCATTGGAGGTTGGCCTAATCAGGTAAATACCTTGAGAACCCTATTTAAGAGCATTATTCTAATTCATTTTGACATCCATTTTTCAAGCATCATCCACCTACATTCACATCTAGTATTCATTGAGCATCAAGGCTACATTTCATCCCACCATACCCTTCAAGCGTTCTTCAAGATCTACACATCATGGAGCAAGAAAATTACACCAATATTCATGCAAGCAAGTTTTTATGATTAGGTCATTCATGTCTTGTCATGCTATATCATATTATTGCATCAATACTTGTGATCATATTCAAAGAGCATTGCATCATCAATCTACTATCTTCTACAGTATACCTAAGGTATAATATTCAACATTTACTTCAATATTTCAATTCATTTCAAGGGTTGATTCCAAGCCCAAGGTTTGACTTAGGCAGACCCCTATTCCCAATACCTTTTCTCTTCTTTCTATGTGCAGTTAATAGGTTTAGGAGCTATAAATTTGGAATTAGGAAGAGTAGACAAAGACGATTAGATCCAACTTTTATAGACACAAAAAGTGGACCACAAATTCTCTCCATACTACATTGTACAACAAATTTCTCGTGGAACTTTTGGGGTAGATTCTAAGTAACATTCTAATTCCAAATCAATTAATTGTGTATGCATCTAACATTCAGTGGATGGGGTTTCTCGAAGCTACTTTGTCCTGAATTTTCAATTATGAATTCCAGTCATAGGTTCTAATCATCTTCCTCATATCAGCCTTGTGGTTACACCTTCATATCAAATTTGCAAATTATTTGTTTATGTTCAATTATGTCAATTTTCCATCTTTAACCCTAGATCTAGCATTCAACTTTCATATTTTCAGTATCCAATTCAATCCCCCACAAAGGGAGCCACCTGAAATCAATCAGCATTCATCCCCTTGGGAGTGAATCTATTGATTCCAATCTTCCTTTAACTGTGAGGATTGCATGAAATAGGTTATTCCTTGTTTACATAGCCAAACTAGTGAATCCCTATTTCACCACCTCATAGAACCATATTATCCTTTATTTTGCTATCTCCTTCTAACGCTTTCATAACTTTATTTTCACTTGTGAATTTTTTTTCATAATGTTTCTCCGCTTTAATTTAGTTGTTGACCTTAGTATCTTTAGTTGAATCTACATCATAACTTACCAAAAAAATGAAGATACTAGTAAATCTATCTCTTAAATTTCATCTATATAGTTTTATGTCACAAATTCTAGATCTTATCAATTCTTTCAATTCAAAATTAGATCAACTAAAAATACTTTGCCAATAAATTACATGATTAAAGTTATTTGAAGCAAATTATACTTTTCAAAGGAGCTAATACAAGTTTATATATTAAATATTTTATCTTGTAACTTTTATAAACTCTAATTGGAAAAAATATGTTTTATTCTCCTCATATACTTTTGTAAGGAGCTAATACAAGTTTATATGCTAAATATTTTATCTTGTAACATTTAGAAAATTCTCAATTGGAATAACCCTGGAAGCCAATGAAGCAACAATTGAGTAATAAATGTGTAGACACTTAAAAATAATTATTTTAATTATTTTTAATTTCTCACATAATTAATTAATTAATTATGTTAATTAAAATTCTTCTCAATATTAATTAAATATAATTAATATTGTCACTATAGCATATGATTTATTTAATAAATCAATCCCTTTCTTTATTCTTCTAAAAAATCAATTCCTCACTAATCTTCCTCTTAGCTAATTAATTTCAATTAATTAGTTAACCTACATTATTCCTACAAATCATCTTCTTAATTCATCATTAACCTAATAAATTCTTCTAGAAACTCCCTAAACTCACTTAACATTATTCTTCTAATTTTTTATTCCCTCCACTCATTCTCTCTCCTAGTCAAATTCTCCTACAAATATAAATCCCACCTAACATTTCCTCTAATCCCCCTCCTAATGAGTCGTTAATGGCTAATCATCATGATTAGCCACAAAGTCAACTCTTTTTCCTTTCATCCAGCCACTAGCTTTAAATGCTCTTTTTCTAGATGAATGTAAGATTTTCGAAATCTCACATTCCTCTAGGCATTTCCCTCTCCCAAGGAATTTTTAATTCCTTTTTATTCTTCTAATCCCCATAATATCTGTTTTTGGAGAATATTTAATTCCTCCAATGCATCTTGTAGAGTGTGGAGATACGAAATGCCTTTTAAGGCATATTTCTTGGTCTCCACACCCTCTCTTGGAGCTTGTGTGAGCTCACAAGTAAATCTTAGCCCTTCATCTTGAATTCATCCTAGCCATCCGTTTTCCTCTCCTCTTCCTATAAAATAGGGTTCCATCCCTTCATTCAACACATCTTGAAACCCAATAAGCTTATGCTACCCTTTTGAGCCCAGGAAATCATCTTGGCAACTTGATCATCTCATCTTTATCATTCATCCTTATCATTTGTGCACAATATTGGAGAGCCATCCACATCCAGCAATCAAAGGAGCACATCAAGTGGAGCATTATCAAGAGGCACCTTCACTTCATCAAGCTCAATCCGAAGGAGAAGGTAAAATAGCAAGGTGAAATGGTCTTTTAATGATATTTTAACATTTTGCATGTTTATTTCATTATGTTTTGATCAGTTTACCTTTCAAATCTGTTTTCCCCTCTTCAAAATGATCTAGAACTAAAATTAAGTTAATAGATCAAAACAACACCTTTCCAAGTGACAATATGTCCATGTAAACCTCCAATACCTTTCCAACGCTGCAAGAATAGTGAAAATGAGAGATTGTAGCAAAAATTAATGAGCTCGAGATCCAAGTTTGAATATCTAAATTCAATAAAAAAAACTTGTACCAAACAACATAACTACAAATAACGCATGCTCCACTAGAAAGTACATTGAATGGGATTTTTGATGATGTCTCATTTTTGAAAAATCAACTCCATATGTGAAAGTTATAGTGATTTTCCCAATCTTGGTAAAATTTGAAAAAAAAAGGCAAAAAAGTTTAGACCCCAAGGGGCTAGCCCTTGGGTGCCCATAGGATCATATGTGTTGTTGGCGTAAAAAAAAGCCCTCACCAACTCACAAGTGATGGAGTGACACACAAGGACAAGGGTGGTGCTAAAGCAGTGGGCATTAAACTCCCTTGTTAAGAGGTTGGGCATTGAGGTGATTGTAAGGTAAGCGGTCTCGCTTGGTGAACCCATGCAAACCAATGACCATGCACAAAAAAATAAAAAATCATGTTAAACAAAATGATTTCCTATCACGTGACAACAATAATACGCCATACTAACACTAGAAATAGGTCCAATGACACGTAGAAAGCATACAATGTTGATGTAGTGATTTCTTATAATGACACTAGCTAAACAAATCTACAAAGAATATTCCAAATTGATGCAAGAGAACTTTTTTTTTTGTAGACACCTATTTGTATTGTACAGTCATACGAATTTTGCACAAAGGAGAAATCTTTTTGATGTACTTGGATCATAATAAAGAAATTCACTTATTTGACGGTAAATCTATATGTTTTTGGGACTTTTAGATGTGATGGTAGGGTCAAATTCAGCCCAATCTACTCCAAAAAATCAGCTACCTCTTAGATCTAGCAACTGAAACCCTACTTGAAATCCTTGTAGATCTAACAAAATATAATGAAATTGGATGAAACAAAAGGTAAACCTTTTTTTTATGCCTTGGATTCAATTGTGAGATCCTTAAAACCTAAATCTACACCTAGAAATCTCTTGGTCAAGACAAATGATCTCACTTAGATATGGGAAGGAATTTATAGCACTAGAGTTTTGATACCATGTAGGAGTTGAATGGTGACTCCTCAACACCCCCATGATCACTCCAAGACCAAAAAAACTTCTGCAATAGATAATGACAAGAGTAAACTACATAATTAGGATGCATGAAATGATTGACTGAATAACAAATATTACAATGAGATGCCTTTCTTATAAAAGCATTGTGTGGTATAGTATGATTAAGTAAAATGACACAAACATTAAATACCTAGGTAGCTAAAAGTGAATAAAAGTCGTAAGGAGAAGATATGATGTGCCTTATCTAGACAACTAAGGCTTCTAGAAATAACACCTAGGACGCAAGTAAACTAAAGTCTTGTGAATAAGTCCCCCACTAGAAAATTATAAGGTATAAGACCATTACCAGGCACAAGACATTATTCACTCGCACAAGACCTATAAATGGCACATTGATTGATGAGTGGAAGGATAAAGAAGGTGTAAATGCATAGAGGAAATAAATTAAAAATTAATTTCATTTATATAAGATGGAAAAATTAAATAAATTATCTAAAATTTATTTAATTTTAGAAAAAGTGTTAGCTAATTAAATGATTTTTAAAAATTATTTAACTATAATGGTCTAACAGATAAATTAATTAAATAATTAAAAATAATTTAATTAATAATAAAATGAAAAGGATAATAAATTAAATAGATTATTTTAAAAAAATTATTAATAAAGGAGATATTAGCTTGATTAAACAAATATAGACTAACTATTGACTATTGACATGAGGTTGATGCAAGAAAGTATTTTTCCCTCATGTATATTGAGAGAGTATCATTTGGGAGACAAAGACAAGTGATGACATTAAGGTAGTCAAACCAAGATAATTGGAGAACCCACACACTTGCATGAGCTTGACTATGAGGTTTAGGCATATTATCAATTTTTCTAAAGACATCCCAAGATTGGTCTTTTCATATGCATTTGTGACATTTGGTTTTAAGCTAAGTCACATTTTCTACAGTATTTCCATAAAAAATTATATTATATAGTTACTCTATTTACAATTAAAGAAATATAATAATAATATTTTCTAAAATTAATTTTCAAATGTTTATTTTGTTTTCAAATTTCATTATGGTGGAGTCAAATTTTAACAAAAATATTCTATTAAAATATTTATTGATAACTGACAAGAAAAATAAAAGATAATGGAGTTATTTATAAAACTTTTGCATTGACTAATATCTATAACCAATGAAAAGAGGGGTATTTTTTAAATTCTCCTTAATTAGTTTGAATCCATTATTGGCAAGGCTAATTTGGGAGAGAGGCATTACATTTTTGGGTAGAATCAAATAAGATGGGTTTGAGAATTGAATGCTCTCTCTTGCATTTACATTTTTGGGGAAAAAAACAATTTTTGAATAGTTGAAGATTGGATTTTATTGTTATATTATGCTATTTCATTTAGAAATTTTTCTATTTGTTAGATATGGACGTTTGGATGACATTAATAGAATATTTTTTTGGTAAAATTCTTGCATCTTGTTTGTTAGATGTGGAAGTGAGAATTTGGATGCGATATTTGCTCTTCATTGTGTTTTTCTTGTTGTTGGGTGTTTGAAATTATTACATTCATTCTTATTTAAATAGTTTTTTTTTTTTGTGGGGGGGGCTTTGGTTGGATATTTGGAGGTATTATTGAATAAAAAATGATAACTTATTATCAACATTTCACTACATTCAACCTCTTTTTCAATCATTGATAAAACCAAAGATTTGTAATTGCATTTAAATGCTTCTATAAAGTTGAAATTAGTCTTGAAAATCTTGTTCTTACATGTGCTTATTGTGTATACAACTATCTAGTTTTATTTTCAATTAATTGGTTTCATTAATAATATAAATTTATTACATTCATCTTCATTTAATTTTTATTTTTTTTTAGCTTTGGTTGGGTATTTGGAGGTATTATTGAGTAAAATTTGATAAGTTATTGTCAACATTTTACTACATTCAATTTCTTTTTCAATCATTATTAAAACTAAAGATTCGTAATTGCATTTAAATGCTTCTATAAAATAGAAATTATTCTTGGATAGTGTTCTTACATGTGCTCATTGTGTATACAAGTATCTAGTTTTATTTTCAATTAATTGGTTTCATCAATATATTGTTATAGATGTAAAAAAAAAAATCTCAATTGCACAAAATCTATGATTGTGCAAGCATTTATAATCTTCGTTTAAATTCATTATATATTTATATGTATAAAAAAGTCAACATATTCTTATATACATGTATTTTATTTGTCTAACAAGATTTAAGTTGACATGGGTTATGTCAATGGATGTCTACATGCTTTTTAAAACAACTTAAAAATCTTTATTAATAATGAAACAAGGTTATTCTATCAACTCCTATGGGATCTAGGCTAAATGCATTCATAAATTTCCAAATATTTAAACCATTTTTATCCTTTAATTATAAAAAAAATGACTATCATGTGACATTTTGTTAGATAGTTCTTGTTCCAAACCTTTGACTTTTCATTATACAATCAAATAGATTATGCACTTCGTGCATTCATTGGGATTATATTTTTAAATACATTTGATATTTAATTTTATGCTTTTTGTGCATTGATTTTATGGGTTCATAATTGCCATTATATATACATTTATAGATATGTATATAAGGGAATTTAGACTTGTATGTGTGTGTGTGCACACATGCACATGCACATCACATTATCATTATACTTGAATACAAACTTATGATAGAAGAAAAAGGAACATGTGAATGCACACAGTTGCATAGTACTTATTATTACTTTTCCATAGAAATAGAAGACATAAATGTAGATGAACAAAAAAAAATATAGTTAATATATAGATAATAAATTTGGACTCTACTTATTTTCTTTTGAGCATTGTAGATTGATGATGATTAAAATATATGTAGTGTCATAAATTATCACCAGTCCAATTTACACCTCATGTTTGTGCTCCTAATTTAGTGTGTCTTATCCTCATCCCCTCTCTAGGCCCAATTTGGCCCTGTTATCCAACTTTGATGTCATGAACATCCTTTAGTGGGTCCTATCATGGGATACCCTCCCCCTTGGTTGCTTATTTTGATCCTGTTTGTAGAAGGACTAAGGCACCACAAAATGCCCTAGTCTCTCTTAAAGGGGCCCCTATTTGAAATGGGGTAGGTGTTATATATCCTCGACAACATTTGATTCCTAAGGCTGCACATGACTATTGGAGGTCGCCCTAATCAATAATTTACCTAGGGAACATTATATAAAGACATCCTATCAATTCATTTTAGATCTAAGACTCCATTTGTAATATGCGTGCATCCGTGAAGCATTCATTATCAAGCATCTTCAAAGATTCAAGGTTGCATATCCATCATTCAAGCATTGTGGAGCAAAGTTACATCAATCTTCATGCAATCATGTGTGTGTGATTAGGGTTTTTCATGTTCATGTGTTTTTCATGCCATTACATTCAACATTTGTGATTACATTCAAAGAGAACTGCATCATCATCAACAATTGTAGATTTGAGGTATATCTCCTTAACAGTTATTTTAGTATTTTCATTATTTTGTTCGTGGTTAATTCCAAAATCGGGGTTTGACCTAAGGCAAACCCATATCCCTAACATCTTTCCCTTTCTTTTTGTGTGTAGGAAATAGGTGCGGAGCTGTACCCGAGAAATCCGATAGTGTCAATAGTGACTAACAGGTTCAACTTTCAATGACAAAAAAATTGGAGGACCAAGGCAAATTTGTGCTACCTGGTCTCGAAAAATCAAGCCAAACGTCCAAGAATGAGTTCTAAACATCTTATTTTTCCCAGATCTTAGTTGGTGGCTCCATGAGACATCTATGGCTTATTATTTTTTTCAAATCACTTCAATAATCGCTTATTTTACCCTTGTGAGAGGAAAAATTTAGGCATTTAATAAAAAACCATAAATCCAACATCAATGAAGTTACAAAAATAAAGTATAAACAAGGAAATAAGGTAAGAAAATGCAAACCATCCTTCATATGCTTGAAATGATCCCCTCCATTGTCCTTCTTTCTTCTCTAATCAAATGGTATGTGGCTCTCAAACTCCAACTTGCAAATGTGTTGAAAGAAAGGGTGAGAAGATTTGAAGATTTGAAGTTAATTTGACATCATATAGTTACTCAAAATGAGGATGTCAATGATGAAGAAATAGGCTCAATTTGCAAGTTCATGAGAATATGAAATTGGAATGAAAAATATGAAAGAGGCAAATTCATTCAAAAAGGGAATGATTATGACAAAATATGACATATTTCTATGTAAAATTTATGACAAAATGCCATGCAAAGTGTTATGACAAATTGCGATGTCATTTTATGACAAAATGAGTGAATTGTGGAGTGAAATTTGCCATTCGAAAATGATGAAGGTGGAAGGCTAGAAAAGAGGAGGGGAAGCTAGAAAAGAGGAGGGAAGCTAAAAAATAGGAGAGTAGCTAAAAAACAGGAGGAGAAGTGGGAGAGGGAGAAATGAGGTGGAATTAATAATTAAAAATTATTAATTCCACTCATAACTCAAATTAGCCAATTAATATATAAAAATATTAATTGTGACATGGACAAAGAGGGTGAATAAATATAAATTTATTTATTCAAAAAGGGACATGTTAACAAAGGAGTTGATTAATTATTTAATTAATTAACCTAGAGAAATGATTTGAATAATTTAAGATACCAACCCGAATGACGAACTAGGTCCCAATAATGATGATTGATTGGCTAATAATTGATAAAAATTAATGACAATTGACTAAGGTTGATAACAAAATAGGACAAAGGATTGAAAAAGACCCAAGATTGATAATGATTTTGATAAGAGACTGGTAAGATTGATAAGATCAATTGACAATGACTTGATAAAGGATTGGTAAAATCGATTGATAAAGTGCCATGAAAGGTTGATAAAGTGTCATAGAGGACTGATTGAAATTGATTGATAAAGAGGTTGATAATTAATGACTAATTAATTATCAACAAAGAGGGAATTAAGTCTAATTGTCAAGACAACACCAATTTGAATGATTTGAAAATGATAAAATGTCAATCATAATGATTTAGGACCAAATGTGAATGAAGAAGACTGATGAGGGTTCGATTTGAAATGAATTGAAACCAGAGGAATGATGCAATGTCAACATATGATGAAGATCAAATGCGACATATAAGACATGTTAAAAATTAGGTTAGTGACGTAGGAGTGATTACCAATTTTTAGTGTCTACAACCCTAATTTCACAATTTACAATCCATTTTCAATCTAGAAAGAGGGAATAAAACCCTAACCAATGAATCTAATCAGAATTTTAGCTTTTTCCTTATTTGGATTGAGGCTAGATCTATTAGGTTCACCCATATTTCAATGTATTGGCTAATTTGGTTACTTAGCGGTCTTATTCTACTTGGGGAAACCCTAATTCCAAATTACACCATTACATTTTGGTGAACCCAACTTGTTTCATGCTTATTTATGATTTATGGTCCCAAATCTGATTTGTAGGCATTTAAACAATAAATTTTGCATTCATAAATTATATTTTCAATTGAATTACATAAATTTAGTGGTTAAATTCATAAAAACCCTAGTTTATTACTCTAAAATTGACTTGTGGGCTGCATAATTTTTCAATTACATTTTCAAATATGATTATTATGACCTGTTATGTTCAAATTTAGATTCATTAAATCATTGTTTATGTACTTGAATTAGTGAAAAAATAATAAAAAATTGCACATTGTTATCTCTTTTTATCATGCATTTTGCACATGTTATCATTTGAAAAAGCAAATTGTTGTAATTTCATTTTCATTTAGTTAGTTTCATGATTCATTTATTTCATAAATGTGATAATGGATTAGCCTCCCTTGTTTCACTCTATCCCTCTCCTAAGGATCCTCCTACCCATGAGAACATTTTAGTGCCAAAAGGAATCATTAACACTTATTTCAAAACTCTCCCTTCTAAGGATGAAGTTTTGAGGAATGATGTTGATCTTTCTCTTAAAATGTGCCTCTCCCATAAGGATATGCTACATAAAGAGGATGATATCATAAACATTGATGGACATTGATTTATCCTGTCCCAAATTTGGTCCTACCAATGATGGCACATTGGTGTAAAAAGAGGTTATGAACACTTCTTTCAAAACTCTCCCTTCTAAGGATAAAGCTTTGAAGAATGATGTTCATTTTTCTCCTAAAATGTACCTCCCCCATAAGGATCATTTGGTGCAAGTGGATTATATTGTCACTACCTTTCCTAGTGATACCATACCCTCTTTTTATTTCAATGACTTTTCCACTAGAGATGAATTATTAATGAGTTATGTTTTTCCTTCTCCTAGAGCTTGTCTTACCCATAAAGATACCTTGGAGCAAGAAGATGAAAACATTTGCAATTTCCTTTATTCTCTCCCTTCTAAAGATGTATCCTTGGATAGTAAGCAACCTCATCAAGTCAATATCTTTCATGTTTCTATTTATCGAAAACCTAATCCCAAGAAACCTCCCAATATCCTTGAAGTTCCAAAATACATATGTGAATGAGGTGTTATGGAAAGACAATTAGAAAAAAAAAATTGGTTCTAAAATACATCACACATTTAATGCTAGTGTCAAAAAGAAAGATCCCATTGTTCTTCTCACTTCCCTTTCTTTACCCTCTCATCCTAAGAAACATTTTGATAATTTGGAACCTAATATTGTTGAGAAACTCCATGATATCTTAGCTAAGATTTCCCTTTGGGGCTTGATTCAAACTTCACCTTCAGACCATAAGTTGAATCAAGAACCCTTACAAAGGGTGGTTCCTCATTCTTCTTCTAAACCAGATGATAATGCATTCTCACAAGATGAATTGCTTTCTATAGAGGTTAAAAATAGAGATGATCCTCTTATGATTACTCCTCGTATTTATGAACAAAAGATACGAGGTACTTTAATTGATAATGGGTCAACACTTAACATTTGTTGTGTTGACTTACTAGATAAGATAAATTAGGATTATTCTTCTATTCAACCTGATCCTCTTTGTGTGTGTGGCTTTGATAATGTTCTTAGAGAGTCACTTGGTATAGTCATATTTCATATCAAACTAGGACTCGTGACTGTACCTACTCCTATTCATGTCATGCCTAAGCATCTTAATTATAACCTTCTTCTAGGAAAACTGTGTATTCATGCATGAAAGTAGTTCCTTCTACCCTCCTTCATAAAATAAAATTCATATATAATAATGAACTTCACACAATAAAGGTTGATCCTAATCCTTATTGTTCCATTCATGATGAAGTGGAATGCATTTCCCCCTTTAATACTGTAATTCCTTCCACAACATTATCTTCTATCATGATGCTTCCTTAGCAAGGAATTGGGGTACATTAGATTTTACACCCTCCTTCAATGGGTATAAGATCCCTCAATCAAAGAATGAAGCCTTGAGTGATCCTTGTATGTCTTTTATCCAAGCTTAGACTTCTAAAACAATTCCCACCTCTCCTTCCAACACATGCCTTGATAATGATAGGGGCTCTTTAGATTTTGATACTAAGAATGAACCTTCTTCTCTAGATGTTTCGACATCTACACATGGATACAATGGACATGGTCGAGGATGTGTGCAAGAAAGTCTTGGTGATCATGAGAAATCTACATCACACTTTTCGAAAGAAGGTCTAGGTTTCCAAAGTCTTCCTTTGTTGGTATCCCCTCCTCCATTCTCTAGTGAGTCCATGTCTTTTTATTCCAATATGGCATTACAAAAAGATAAAAAAAATTCCGACCTCCTTCATACAAATTTAATTTCTCTTCTTTGGCCTAAATGAAGAAGGAAATGTAGACAACAACTTGAAAATTCTACTTTTTACAGGTATCATCAAATCCATGGCCATTCTACTAATGAATGTCAAGCTTTACAATCTAAAATACAATAATATATTGATTTAGGTATCATAAAAGTAACATGTGACAATGAATGGAATATTTCTTATGATCCTTTCAAATAACATTCAAGTTCCTATTATGTTTCTCCTCACTATGTGACATTGTTAGCTTACCTATTGGGGGCTCATTGTCATTCATGGTGGTACAATTTCAGGTGCAAGCATACTTAGTAAGCAATATAATAGTCTATTTATTCTTGTCTCCATGCTTGGAGGGGCAAGAATAATTTTCTCTCTCTTTCCTCTTTCTAAGGATTCACTTTTTCCTTTATGAGTTGCATTTTTCATAACATGATGTCCTTTCTTAAATGGAATTATCCTTCATGTGAGTACATGTGTGTTCCTTGGGTAGGACATATTCCTTGCTTGAAACAGTACATCTCTTATGAATAAATCTCTCCTTGGAGGCTGTGTAATCCTTCTCTTTGTCCTTGTGCTTGGGGAGCATTGATTTTTCCTATCCTTTCTAAGGATCCACTTTTCCTTGGTTAAGTGGTGTCTTCTTATGATACAATGTTATTCCTTGTGTGAAGTTGTTTGTTTTCTCAAGGATTTTCTATTATGCAAGAGGTGTGTATCTTTGTATACAACCTCTTCTACACTTGTAAATGTATGCCTATTATAACAAACCCCTCACTTTGGGTCAAAAGTGTGTCATCCTTCATCAAGAATCCCTTTCACTTAGCAATGGGAGGAAGGTATGTGTTCTTGTTTTCCTTCCTATCTTTTGGCTAATGATGGATATTTTTGTTCAAGAACTCCTCTTGGATGTAGATGTATTTTGAGAAAAGATCTCTTCTCCTCCAAGGATTCCCTTTACACTTGTTGCAAGATATCTCTTTTTCAACTATCTTTTCCTTGCTTACAAGAGTAATGCCTCTTTAGCTTGGATGTATGAACATTGCTTCCTAAAAGGATATCTCCTTAGTATTGAAGGTATGCATCCTTGTTTCTTGCTTCGTTAAGACATCAACATAGGGCTATGTTGACATCATAAGGGGGGTAATCGCATATCACCCTCTTTATACTATATTGTACTATATTTTTCATGTCTTGCACAGGGTATTCATTCTCAAAACCAGACAAAACAAATTCCTATATGAGATTCTTTATGCTCGAAACTAGATGACAATATTTTTTATATGTCTTATACGAGGTACACATTCTCGAAACTAGACATAACAAAGTCTTATATGAGTTGTTCTCAGAACTAGAAACATATACATTATTTCATGTCTTATACAAATTGTTGCATGCTTCAAACCAAACAAAACGAATTCTTATACAAGATGCTTTAATCCTAAAAAAATACAACAATATATGCAACAGGATGAGTGGAACTAGCAAAACATAACTAGACTATTTCAAATCTCCTTGCCAACATAGATCACCTAGCAAAACACAACTAGCCCATGGAATCCATGTTCTCTCTCTTTTCTCTTCCCCATGAGCTCATAGCTTTGCTATTGGTAGATCATGATTTATCATTTTATGCATGTTCTTGTTCTTTTTATTTGATTGCTTGTGTTCTAGTGATAGCATTCCAAGAATGATGCAAAGCATCCAACAAACACAAACTAAAGGAGATATTTCTCCCAACTCCCCTACTCAAATAGGTGACAACACTTCTTGAAACTCTTAAGAACCCTCACAAGGCTAATAGGTGCTCAATAGGCTTCAACAACCCAAAAGTGAATCCATGTTTCCCAACCCTTGTCCAACCATTGGAATCCATTATATTAGGATCAAAAAACTTGTTCAAAGGTCAAATTTAGTCTCCCAACAATTAGACCTCACCAAACTCTTTAACCCCACTCACACAAACTCAACTCCTATTAGGACTCCAACTTGTCTCTAGGTATGACTCGTGCCAAGGGAATACTCACCAACCTGTAATGGTGGGAAAATGATAAGTGATAGATCAAGAGGAAAACTAACCCTTTCCCTCAAAGAGAGATGAGAGTTTCACCATTGATTATCCTTCAAGCACTTTTCACCATTACATTAGGAAGATAAGGGGTAATTCACTAGATTCAATCTCTACACAAAGATGATAGATTTAATTCTGAATGAATTAAGAATGTTAAGTTGATCCCCTTCTTCCTTGTTTTAAATGGAAAGGAAATTGATTGAATTATGTAGTGCAAAAGTGACAAAAAATCGATTATAAGTTGAGATCTGAATATGAGATGAAGTTGTGCACCTGTATTTGGTAGTAAAATGTCAAGACAAAGTCGCCCTACGAATTTGACGAAAATTTGTCTAAATCATGGCGAGAATGTACACGGTCCTTTGAAAAATCCGTGAAATGAAAAGGGTTTGTCCGCCTCTGCAAATGAAGCCTGAATCCAAAAGTACACAAAAAAGAGAGGGAAATATGTTGGGATTGGGGGTTTGCCTTTAGGTCAAACCTCAATTTTGGAATTAACCAAGTAATGAAAGAAAGTACTTGCCAGTAGATGTAAATGAAAGACTGAATTGTAAATCACCTCAAGGGAGGTTGTAGCAGCAATGTTGATAGAAATGCTTGTGTGGAATTGAATGTTGAAAGGGATCTCCTCTTTAATGGTTGAATCCTTGACTTGAATGCAACACCTAGCCTTGAAGGGAGACTTGAGAATGCTCAATGCTAGAAAAGAATGCTTGAATGCTCTTGATCGCTTATGACCTTATCGAAATTCCACCTCTTCAACTTATCCAAATGAGAGAGCGAATGCCCCCTTAAATACATGATTGAAGGATTTGAATTTTGTCACGGGCCAACATTGGGGAGATTTCCTGGTCACTGCACAACCCACAATGCATGCTCTAGAAAGGTCCTGCCCCAAAATAGGGTAGGGACAGGGGCACTAGGCCCCTATCCTACCCCTTTCTCCAGGGCAGAGTGTGGATAGAGTGATGTGAAGGCCAAGGATGAAGCTATTTTTACAAGTCGAACACTCTCAGGTCTCCAATCAAGCTAGAGGATTTGAGTTTGCATGCGTGAGGACCCTAATGCAGTCGTAAATTGCTAGGGTCACAATTTTATGACACTACATTTAGCCCCCACTTTAGCGAGAGTATAAGCGTATGCCAATACTGTCGGTAAAGTACAATGAAACAAGATTGAAAGACTTTTACCACATCAAGGAGGCAAGATGCACCAAGCCCCTAGTGGACTTAGGATCTTACGACTTCGATTGATAAAGTAAAAGGGAAGATCGAGAAGGGGAGAACCATGACTGCAAGTAGAAAAGTTCCTTTCACTATGAGTCATGAAAGCAAGGATAAAAAGATAACAAAGCAAAGAAAAGTTCACTAAGTAATTCTAAGTGTCACAAGAAGGAAAGTATGAGTGGAGTGTATGCCCTCACATTAAAGCGATCGCACACACCTTATCAGGAGCGATTGCTTTAAGGTAGGATACAGCCAAGAGAAAGAGAAGAGAGGGAGTACATTATCGCAAGGATTTAGCCCCCAATTGAGGTATAAACCCAAGGATAATGAACACAAAACATGAGGTGGTGTCGCTTTCCACGGGGTCAGTATGTTGTATGATAACTCAAGTATATCATGTATGTATATGCATATAATAATCTCCATTCCCCAAAGAAGGACACTACCTTAGAAGAAAGGGAAGAGAGGATGTCTTTTCAGTCAACATGAAAGAGACCAAGAGAAGATCTCAATGCTTTGTATCATCCGCAAGTAGACATTAAGGAACAATAGAAGAACAGGGATACATATAGAATAATGGTCACAAAAGAGAAAGAAAGGAGAGAGAAAGATCTATAGTGCTAATATTGCTAATCTAGCATGACATCCACCTCCCGATCTTGCTGATCACTATTTCAGGAAGGCGAGCAACATGCCAGAGGAGCGACATCGAGAACATCAGATGGAGCTATCACAAGATCCAAACAAGGACTATGCTCATGTGATAAGTCACTTTGTTCAATTCAAGGAGCTAGGATTAGGGTTTGTGAAAACTCATCTCATAAATGTTTGTCCACATCAACATACTCATACTCACTGTCAGAAGCATTAGGAGTTGTATTACCATTATGAATAACATTTTCACCCATTTCTTCATCAAATTTTAAAGCAAGAGGAGAAAGAACATGAATAGGAGTAAAACTATCACATGTTTTATGCAACTTATGATTTGGAGATGTTGGTTGAACATCTTGCTTAAGAGAAAAGGGAATCATGTCAACTGTTGGAGTCTGAGGAGATTGAGTATTTTGAGGGATAGATTCACGAGCTCGAAAATGGCATCTTTGTTGACATTCTCTCGCACGACGATTATGTCGAGTCTTAGTGGAAGGCTGAGAAGGAAAAGGAACATTTGAAGTAGGAATGGGTCTCTCCTTTATAGTGGAAGGTTTAGGTTGACGTCTTTTTGGTTGAACAATAAGAGAGGCATGCCCCTTCTTTCAATAAGAGGAAGGAGGTGGAACTGCGGCATAGAAAGGTGGAATATTAGGTGTAGGAAGGAGACCAAGTCCATCATGGGGAGGAGGTATAGGTCTAACCTTAGGAGGAATATTGTTGTTCTCCTTAAGAGAAGATAAAGTCACATCCATAGGAGTAGGTGGACAATTTTCCTTAGGAGGGAGATTAGTTCTATTTGAGAGGGAAAGAACCTCATCTTGAAGAATAATAGGAATGTCAAGTGTTGGCAACCTAGGTTGACTTAAGGATAAGATCATATCGTTCTTCCATTTTTTATAAGATTGAAAAAGAGCATCGCTCCTTGATGGAAGAGATTGAAATTGTTTAGGTCGAAAGAGATCAGTAGGAACACCAGGGCTTCTTTTGGATGGACAAAATAAGCTATGGTTCATGGTTATGATTTCTCCACTGTGAGGAAATTTAAGACACTTGTAGATTGGAGAAGAAATAGCCTTCATGGAAGATAGCCAAGGATAGCCCAACTTCACACGGAATTGCTCAGAGGAAGGTATGATAACAAAGTCAACATCCATGGATTTAGTATGGACTTCAACAAGAAGAGTGATAGAACCAATGGTAGGAAAAGAGAAACCATCAAATAACTTCACAACTACATTAGAAGCATCATATAATGGTTTATGCAATTGTAAAGTGAAAAGATACTCTTTAGTTATGACATTAACCATGCAAGATGGATCAATCAGGGCACCACGGCAAGGGATATCCTTAACCTTTGCAACTATGTATAAAGGGCCATTGGGTGCTCTAATAGTCTTATTAGGGTCAAATGTAATACAAGGATCCTTAGGCGTATCTAGTGTTTCTACCATATTAACCAAACTTGGAGCCATACAGATGAATGTTTCAGAAGAGAGAGAATTAGGCACAATCTCAATAACGTTAGAGGTATGAGATGGCAAGGGATCAGTGAAAATATTAAAATTTTGATTAGGAGGAGCAACTAATTTATTCCCTTTATCATTCACACCTGCCACAGATATAGTATTATTATCAATCAAGTCTTAAACCTTATGTTTCGATGCAAAACATTTCTCAGTATCATGACCAGTTTGACGATGAAATTGGGAAAATGAATTGTTATCAAAATGAGGAGATGCAAGTTTGGAAGGATCAACTTGTTTTATAGGAGGAAGTTTGATAACATTTCTATGCAAGAACCGAGACATAATAATATGCAAAGATTCATTCAAAGGAGTAATTTGTCTTTCTCTTTGGAAAAATTTAGAAATAGGAGGCACACCTGTTGTAGCATTCACATGGTTGTTGTTGATTGGATCATTGAACTTGATGAAGATTTTTGTTGGTTTGAACTTCGCAAAAAAAATTTGAACACTCTCCCCCTTATCACTCGGATCCATAGGAGTGGATTGCTCCATTTGACTCACAGCCAGTTGATAATTGTGGATTGTTATGCACAACTGTGGAAAGGAAGTAAACTCAAACAAAAGAAGCTTTTCCTTGATATCTTTTTGTAAATTAGAAATGAAAATTCTTTGAATATCATTATCAGGCACATGAAAAGAAATTTGAGCACACAGATGCTTATATCTACCAAAGAATTTGCTTATATTCACTTTTTCTTTAACACCTTGTTTACAATCCATTAAATCAGTCAAAGTGATTTTAGGACCAATATTGTTTTGAAATTGTTGGATGAAAGAATTTGCTAGTTGTTGAAAGAAAGTGATATAATAAGAAGGAAAAGAGCAATACCATTGTAAAGCCTTATCTCTTAATGTTCTTGTAAATAGTTTTGCAAGCAATCATTGATCATAAGCAAAATTAGTACACAAGATTTGAAATGTTTTGACATGTGTAAGAGGATCACCTTTTCCATTATAGAGCTCCAATTGAGGGATCTCAACATGTTTAGGTGGCATGACTTTAACAATATCAAGAGAAATTGGGCTCACAACATCAAAGGTGGGCACACTAAACTTGGATTGACTCATAGAAGCAATTTGTTGTTGTAAGGAAGACACCGTTTGGGAAAGATTGTTGATTGTCGTTTCGGTAGAAGAGTTCATGTTAGACATAGGTGAGTGAGAAGGTGGTGTGATGTTGTTCAAAGAAGGCATGGACTGAGAATAAGGTGGTGGGACACTATGATAAGTAGGCATAGGTAATGATTGGGTAGGAAAAGGGACACTTAAAGGAGGAATAAAGTTGTTGAAGGAATTGCTTCCTTGTGTCACACTGATTGGTTGAAGAATAGTAGGAATACTCATGGAAGACATAGGTAACGATGGAGGATTAAATGAAGAAGAGGGATTGCCCCCATGACCTATGATTGTAGGAATGGCATTTTGAGTTGAAGTAGCCATGATGTTGGATGCGGAAGTAGGAATACTAGTCATAGGATTGGTCAAAGGAATAGAGGAATTGACTTGTGTTGAAGGTTGTGAGTAACCTAGGGTTTCGGGACAACTCTTGATAGGCATGACATTAGAATCAACAATGCCACGCAATATATCAATTCCATTCTTATCACTTTGAAGCATGCATTTAAGACCTTCAATTAATGGAAGAGCTTCACTATTAGGGTATTCTTGGGACATCCATTGTTGAAAGCTATCCAATTGATTGTCCAATGTAGAAAGTTGATCTAAAGAAACCCTAGTTAAAGCTTCTTCTTCATCATGAGATCCATCAATGGGCACATGATTAGGATGGGAAGAATTAGCATGATCCTCATTAAAGAAGTCACCCAAATTAGGATCCATCTCCTCGATAATTAAACCTTGGGAAGCCTTGATTCTAATGCTTCGTCTAACAGGGATATGATAGGTAGGACTAATAGTGGTAAAACTCATGCACTAGAGGGAAAATTTGAATTTTGAAATGTATAACAAAGTTTACAAAATTGAATAATGTAAAATTTTAAGAAAATAATGATTACACAATTTGAACTTTGTTGGAGGAAGGGAATGACACAATTTCCAAAAAATGAAAGGAAATTGGAATTTTAAAATTAGGGCCAACAGAATACCACTTAATTTTAAAATGAAAATTTTTAAAATCAGGCCAGACTATAATTAACCTCTTAATTTTAAATTTTTTCTTGAAAGTTGAAATGTTGAATTTTGAAGGTATTTATGATTCTAGGGGGTTCAAAAATCAATAAAATAATCCAATCTTATGGATTTAGGCTATTAAATACAGTCATAACAGTCTCCCGAAATTTTGGAAAAAAAGCCGAGGACCGTGGCAGGAACGCACATGGTCTGACTAATTTTTTTTGAAATTTTTCAGGGATGGATATTACAATGATTTTAAAACTAACCCCAAAAAATTGGCGAATTTTACGATCTCTAGATGGGTGAAATGAAGGCGCAAATGTGAAAATAGGACCCTATTAGGGTTTTTAAGAAAAAGAGGAATTGAATTGCAATTTTGAAAAGAGTCAAACCTAATGGATAGGGACACCTTGGAAAATGTTTAGAAATCTGAATGTAAATGAAATTGATTTGAAATTCACACAAAATCCAATTAATTTTAAAAACTAGGGTTTGATTACCTAACCACTTAATTTTGAAATTTGAATTTTGATAAAAAGGGGGGAAATTGAAAATTTGAATTGTAGGATTGAAGACAAATTTGAGAACAATCAGAAATGTGAAAATTAAATGGAAATCCAATTTTTGCACAAGTTCAATATGATTTTTGAAAATTAGGGTTTGAATAAGTAACCTCTTAATTTTATAAATTTTAATTGTAAATTGAAAAAGATAATGAGGACATTGAATTTGACAAACAAAATAATTTTCAGATCTAAGATAACCACAAGCAATATTTACAAATCACAAGTTCAATTTTAATTTTTAAAACTAGGGTTTTTAATGATTTAACCACTAAGTTTGCAGAAATTTGAAACTTGTAAATGAAAAATGTGCAATTTTGTTCCAAGGAAAGCATGCAAGATGTCGGGTTCACCAAAATGTAATGGTGGGAAAATGATGAGTGATAGATCAAAAGGAAAACTAACCCTTTCCCTTAAAGAGAGATGAGAGTTTCACTATTGATTATCCTTCAAGTACCTTTCACCATTCCATTAGGAAGATAAGGGGTAATTCACTAGACTTAATCTCCACACAAAAATGATAGATTGAATTCTAAATGAATTGAGAATGTGTTACCGCGTCATTCTTCTTTCGTAATAAGAACAAATTCCTTTTTAAAATTCCTTTTGGAGTCCTAGTCTTTCTTGTAATACCTTGGTTCAAGCCCTTAGTCCGTTTGTAAATCGTCTTTCAATCAAAAATGTCAAGTTTTTGTAATTGGTTGAACTCTGTGAACACTTTGAACCATCTTGAACCGGGTTCAATAGGTTCATTTAGGTTCCACGGGTTCCTAGGTGTTCAGGGGATTTTTCATACTAACATTTTCTTTAAGTGTTTTACAACGGCTCTTTATGGGTTTTTGTTCGGTGACATGTTACGTCATCTCTCTCCAGGCGTTGAACTCATTGAACCGAGTTCAAAAGGTTCAAACGTGTTCAACATATTCAACACAACACAAATGGTCAGCAGTTTGACATAATTAATACCCTCAGAAAGGATTTCCCCTGAGCACAGTGTATGCCTTGAACTACTTGAACCCCAATGAAGTCTATTCAGGATGTTCATATGTGTTCAAATTTGGTGGGTCTCGCGGGTTAAATGATTTGATGGTGCATTGATTGCCAAATATGAGGAAGGTGAACCATATCTTAAGTGACATAAATTGTTGGCTTTTTGGAGTAAGTAATCATTTCGGGAACTGGTGGTTACTTCAAAAATGCCGCCATGCATTTAATGCATGCGTGCGATGTCCAATCCACAAACTTAACACACTCAAACTGACAATTGGAATTATTGCACTTAATAGTTCCGTATCATTGCCCTCGCTATAAGGTATGAAGGATTAACTCTCTGAAAATTTGTTCCTTGCTGCTGCGGTGTTATTTTTCCTGGATAGAAGTTTTAATTGTCGGTAGTCGTCTGGTTGCTCAACTGTGAAGGTGAGTCCATTTCTTGTTCTCTCCAGTAATTTTTACCTGTATTTCTTCTCTCATAGTAGGGTTGCTGCAACAAATTAAGGCTTATCACTTTGAATTATGAAGTCCACACTGCACTTGTTCGGGAATGTTTTTAGCCTTGCATGTACAGAGCCCATAGTTAGCGATACCAACCTTAAAGGGGAAAATCTTGAAGTTTTAAAAGAAAGGGTATTCAAGGGAATTGATGGTTCTTTTGGTGTGGAGATTTTCAGTAGCGGTCTCATAGAGGCAACATCTTTTCCCCCAGCTATCCCTTGCCCAAAATTGGTTAGGGAATGTATCGCTAGGTATGATCCAGTCTCTGAGACCATTAGAAGAGACAATGGTGAAACCCTTCTTGCTATAAACCGCGAAGTAATTTCCTTTGTCTTCAAGATACCTGATTACTAGTTCTCCAATTTTTCCCTTGCTCAGTTAATCATCGAGTTCAATGCGGACAGAACCGGACACCGAAATAATGTAGCAAAATACTGGCTAAAGGTTCTTCAAAGGGGTGGTTCCAGGTTGCCCAAGAATCCCAATAAGAATCACATGCTGCCCCACATTCATGATGTCATGCTTTTGTTGCACCGAGTCAGAGGCTCTGGAGAAGCCTACAGTTTCGACGACTGGATTTATTGCTATGTGTAGCTAGTACTAGAGGGGAAGCAATACCTTGATTGGGCAGAACTGATTGACGATTCAATGAGGGAGCAATTGAGTATGGCTAAACAGTTTAAGAAGAATTTCTTCATGTCTTTGTATCTTGTATACTGTTTGGTGTGTGTTAAGGAGTTAGTTGGAATACCAAGACAGTTCATTGAGGAGGATGTTCCCATGTACAATTTTTACCCTATGCTGCAAAAGGATAATGCCTTGCAGGATTTCAGAAGGGTACGCAATGCTTTTCTGGGTAATTTGTGCTGTGAATTGAAAAATGTGAAAACCAAAAGAATCTCCGAGGATGCACAGATGTTGATAAAGAGGTTTGGTAGTTTCTTTATCCAGTTTCCTCGTTTCTACTATATAAGAATAGGTGGCTTTGAAGAGGAACCCTTCAAGCTCCCTCATTTTTGTTCAGATTGCTTTGTTTTAGCGGTGATATGTAGGCAGCTGACCTCTGTGATTAAAAAGGTGCAACCCAGGGATAAATGGGAGGGTCATTTTCCCATCCAATTAGGTGTGTTGTCCTGCAGTTCAATGTCGGACGCCGTGAGCATTGGAGCAGATCTCAAGAACTTCAATTTTCCCCTGTATCCTGAAAGAAAAGGTTTTGATAATAAGGGTTTTTCCTGAAGTCTTGGTCTAATGCCATATCTCCCAATGCCACAATAAGAGGACTTCTGGGAAGATTGTACTGATGAACTTGAGGTGTTCAAAAGGGGAAACATGAGGATGGTATTAGAACAAGTTATTTCACTACAGGTAAAGTTGGACATTAAAGGGCTCGAAGAGGATTATCTAGAACTGTTTGATCCTGGATACTTAGCTCGAGCAGAAACTAAGGTGCCTTCAATCAACTGGGACGAGGAAGAGGAAGATGATATACAACTAAGAACCAAAGGAGTTTTGGAGAGAACCATGGCATGGGTTGCTAGGAAGAAAGCAGTGAAATTAGGCATCAAGTCTGATTCTGCGAGAAGCAATGAGGTTCCTCTACATTCACCAAAGAATTTTTCTAATAATGCTTCTATGCCTGTTCATGCAAGTAAAGATAAAAAGCCACCTCAGGTTAGACACAAGTCTAATTCAGCTTTGGATTTCTATACTCCTCGACATACCTGGTCACGAAGTGCTGCTCAGAGAAGGATGGTTCAAGCCAAGGATGCAGAGGTGAAGGATACGATTCTTGATACCCAAATATTTGAAGTTGAAGACCTGGATAGCGATGTTGCTAATGCCCTGGATTCCCATGCGGTAACCGTAGCTATGACACCACCTTCTAAAGCGATCGAAGGAACAACCAGTTCCAGTGCAACTCCCAAGTGGTTAACCACTTCGGTAAAAAAAGAGCGGAATTTCCTTCCAGTGACTATTCCAATTTAGGAGATGGTCGTGAAGTACACAGAGAAGGGCCCCAAGCCGAAAAAGTTCAAAACAGTTGCTCGCCTGGATAATGATGAAAAAACCGGAAAATGGGTCACCGAAATTGCCTCATACAAGCCTAAGGATGAAAACAAGGAAGCCAGTACGGATGATTTTGAGATCACTAAGGTGGAGCTGGGAAATATGAGTAGGGACTCAAACAATCATTTCTTCTAGGTATTGGCAAAGAAAATGCTCACTAGATCGAAGAAGGACGGGCGGGAAAAAAGAGAGCTAAAGCGACACATAAATATTCTTGCCTAGTTCATCGACAACATTGGTTGTTCTGAGGCACTCCCTATATCTCATGCTACAGAGAACTTTGATCCGACTTCATCAGAAAATAAAAAGTTAGTGAGCCAGGTTCAATGGGCCAAAAGTATTGCAGAGGTCATGGAGAGGTGGATTGAAGGAATAGTCAAGGATGGAGAGAAGTATATCACTGACTCCCAAAAGTTATGTGATGAAATACAAAGCCTCATCGCAGAAGTTCAAAATGATATTTTACCATGGGTGAAAGAGGAACACAAATGGGGGAATGTCTTGTCGATGTTCATGAAAATAGAAGAGTATGGAGTTATCTGATTCCTGATAGAGCATTCAATCAAATTGGTGACAGATGAATGTCAGCTCTTCGTGTTGAAAAAGACTATAATGTGGCGGGTGCTTACCTTCAAGTCTGTGATCTCCGATGCTAAGACTTCTGTGTATGAACTCCAAGACCTCCAATGCACTATAGTTAATGACAACAAGGTGGTCAACCCTGACCACGATTGGCAGTTGGGGATTTGCAGGCTGAACACGCAGGATGCGATTAAAGTTTTTCGAATATACATGGAGAAAATCAAAGCCAAGGGCAATTTCACTCTAGAGGATATAACACAGGTTGCTCGGATCAAGTCCATGACCTTTATTGGTAACGATCAGTTACCAAAACATGTCGAAAAGATGGTGAAGCACCGGTGGAACAAGGAAGCGGCGAAGGCAAAGCTCAATGCGATGAAGGTTCCGAACCAATCTATAATCCAGGAACTCACAACCGCCCACGTCGCCCAGGAAAGTGAAGAAGAAGATGATGATGGGAAAGCGGCATAATGCGTTGATCTAGGCCTTGTTTTTGTTTATGTGATTTTCATGTTTATGCAAAGACTTCGGGACATCTGTCCCCATTATATCTTGTTAGTTTCATAACTATTTTGGGGGAGGTCGAGTTTTCAGGGAGACCCCCCCTGTTCTAAAAACTATAAATTAAAGGAAGATAGATGGAATAGGGGTTAGATTGTGTGAAGAATTTTAGTTAGTTTTTGGTTTTATTTTCCTCTGTTTTGTAAAGGTCCTGTTCTGTGGAAGGAAGGATCAGATTTTCAAATCTAGAATTGGAAAGGATTTATAGATGTATTGTCGTGCCTTTGCTGCATAAAATATATATATATATATATATATATATATATATATAAGATCATACTATTTTTGGGAGAAGGAAAATTTGTGGCTTTTGAATTTGTGTAGTCGCATATCTTTGCATATGTTGATCTAATCAAACAACAGTAATCACCTTTCTAGTGCAGAAAATTATTATTTTCCTGGGACTCCTTCCTATGAGTTTTTGTTTTTAGGAAAAGATTTGTGCTTGAGAATAGATCTGGTTTCTCTTATCTGTTCTTTTCTTATCTGAATTGTTGGAATGGTGTTCTGAACTTTGCTTCAGCTACTTCCATCTCTTGTGTTGAAACGGTTGGAAAGTTAATTTTTCTTTGAAATATGTGTGAAATATTGGCCTCTCATCCAAGAATGAAGTAGGCAACCTTACATGCTTTCAGGTTAAAAGCATACTACTCAAATAAAATTAATTAGATTATTCCCTGAATAACTAAGATAGGGAGCTGTACCTATCGAAAATTCAGAGGGAAGTGGTTTATATAACACTTTCCCAATTGTTTAGTTGAACACTTTTCTTTTAAAGAAGGTGACAAAGTTTGAAATTGATCATTTTTAAGAAAGGCAAAATCCGTTCACTAACAAAATGTTAAGTTGATCCCCTTCTTCCTTGTTTGAAATGGAAAGGAAATTGATTGAATTGTGTAGTGCAAAAGTGACAAAGAATCGATAATAACTTGATATTTGAATATGAGATGAAGTTGTGCACCTGGATTTGGTAGTAAAATGTCGAGACGAAGTCATCCTGTGAATTTGATGAAATGTTGTCCAGACTGTGGCGGGAATGTACACTGTCCTTTGAAAAATCCGTGAAATGAAAAGGGTTTGTCCACCTTTGTAAATGAAGCCTGAATCCGAAAGTACAGTTGCGCACCTACAACCTACATACATAAAAGAGAGGGAAATGTGTTGGGATTGGGGGTTTGCCTTTAGGTCAAACCTCAATTTTGGAATTAACCAAGTAATGAAAGAAAGTACTTGCAAGTAGATGTAAATGAAAGACTGAATTGTAAATCACCTAAAGGGAGGTTGTAGCAACAATGTTGATAGAAATTCTTGTGTTGAATTGAATTTTGAAAGGGATATCATCTTCAATGGTTGAATCCTTGACTTGAATGCAACACCTAGCCTTGAAGGAAGACTTGAGAATGCTCAATGCTAGAAAAGAATGGTTGAATGCTCTTGATCGCTTATGACCTTATTAAAATTCCACCTCTTCAACTTATCCAAATGAGAGAGATAATTCCCCCTTAAATACATGTTTGAAGGATTTGAATTTCATCATGGGCCGACATCGGGGAGATTTCCCGCTCACTACACAACCCACAATGCATGCTCTAGAAAGGTCCTGCCCCAAAATAGGGCAGGGACAGGGGTGCCACACCCCTGTCCTACCCCTTTCTCTAGGATAGAGTGTATACAAAGTGATGTGGAGGCAAAGGAAGGAGATGTTTTCACAAGACAAGCACTCTCCGGTCTTCAATCAGGCTAGAGGACTTGAGTTCGCATGTGTGAGGACCCTCATGCAATAGTAAATGGCTAGGGTCGCAATTTTATGACACTACACAACCCAAGGGGTTTCATGAAACCCTTGAAGAGACTCCTCAAAATAGACAAAGAACTGCTCTTGACCCACCCATCCACCCTAATGGCTATAAAAATAACTTGTTGCTATATCACGGGTTCACTGTGGCAGCCACAACCTTGTTTAGAACAGTCATAAAAAATTGAGCCATCTCCCCTTTCTAAGGCTTCCTATTACCTTCAAAGGTCACTAAGGACTCCCACACACCTTTCCCAATGGTCTTCCACTCACCAAACTCATTCATCTCATCACATTTATAAAATCTCAGTCCATTAGGTCTTTAGGACAACAATATACCCAATTTTAGGATAGTCATAAAAATGGTGAGTATTTTGACCAATCAAGGGCCACAAATACTTGTTAAGGATCTATACTAACCGCTAACACCTTCCCAAGAATTCACCTAACTTCTATGAGCCCAATCTTGCACTCTCACCACCCAAACACCATCAATTCACTATCATTTCTAGACTAAGACACAAAAACTCAGATTTGTGTCACCTTTTAGCATGTGCCAACCTCTTCATGGGACCCTACAAAGAAGGAAAAATGAAAATAGACATTTACAAGGGTCATTCCATCCAATGACATGAATTTTTTTTATGGTGGGATGACCAAAAATTACATTATTTTATGTCACTGGATACCCTAGCAAGGGTTTGTGACAGTTTTCACAAAAAATGATATAACTTCTTAAAAATGTAATGAAATCAAATTAAAAAAGCCAAATTGTAGGGGATTCACTCCTATTTCATGATCAAAAGGTTTCCAATTACAAGAGACACTTTTTCATAGATAAATTTGTAGCAGATCAAGCTGTTACGCCTGGGAAACAAGGAATATGCAAGGTAAAAACTTCACTTTTCATTAATTGTGCATTCTTACATCACCCAACCGACCCTTTGGTAGATGAAATAAGGGTATACATATTTTATTGCATCCTCCCCATGTCCATAACCACCATTTTAATTTTAACCAACCTCTAACCACCTTTAATGCACTTTTTGCAACAAAACTTGCATTGACAACTTTTGCACAACTTGAATCCAAACCTAAAATAGGACATCTATGAAATAAAACCACTATGAATAAATTAATATAGGCCCAAATATCTTCCATACATGATGAAATGCCCCATTTGATGCCTTTGATACACTTTCACCCTATAATGACAACTTTGACAAAATTGAGACAATCAGGACTATAACTTGAACTTAGACATTACCGATTGGTCTCAAGGACCTTATTACATAAATAATGGTCAATCATGATCTCATTACACCTTGAAATATCATAAAACTTGAAAAAAAAACTCATTATGGCCAAAAAGAAGCATATGGCCACCTAGGTGCTCCTGCACCATACACCCCCCCTAAAGGAAAACTCATGTCCCATGAGTGCCATCCAACTCCATGCTACCATGGGACTCCTTGAACACCTACATAAAAAGGATATAAACTAGGATACAAACACATATTAGATATAATAGGGTTAGAAACCATTGCCAACTGTGGTTCACACCTATAGGTGTTACTTGGTACTTGCACTTGCACCCTTTCCTTGTCATCTTAACTCCTTCCACCTCGGACCAGAACCTCTGTGCCTGCAAACTCAGTTTGGGTATTGATCTTTTCCTCCACAAATGGACTAAATACCTCCCTAATGAGTATACCATCATCCAACCCTGCTACCTTAGTGCATTCAAGCCTTGAAATGGCTGCAACTCCTTCACTCACCAAAGGTTCTCTCTCGCCAAACATGACAATCTTGGTTTTAATTTTCCCTTTCTCTTTTTTCTCTAAATAATTGATTTTAAAGGCCTTTCCATCCTTCTTTATTAGGTAGGTGTTCTCTCTACCTTCATACATTAACTATCTATCAAATTGCCATGGTCTTCCCAATAGCAAATGGCAACAATCCATTGGAAAAACATCACATAGGACACTATCTTTGTACTCACCAATCTGAAACTCAACAAGTGATTTCTCAATCACCAACAATGAATAATTATCATTTACCCAAGAGACTCTATAAGGTGCCTCATGAGGTATTTTATCTAGATTCAACTTATCTACCATCTCTCTAGATACTATGTTATCTTCTGAACCACAATCAATAACAACTTTGCATACCTTACGTTTGCACTTACATGCGGTCCTAAATAGACTCCTCCTTTGTCTAATGTCTTGCTCCTTGGGTTTCTTCAACAAATTTCTTCTCACCATCAATGATTCCTCTAATTTAGGATCAACATACCTAGTTGGAGAGTTGACACTCTCACCCTCTTCTTCTTGTACCAACTGCACTCTCTTTTTACTTCTCCTTTCTCCACCACTTTAAGTGGAACCTTTTTCTTCAAGGAACTTTAATGTTGGATGACCAACTCATTGCAATTTTAGCATCTTCTAGAGAAAGTGTTGGAACTTCTACCTCCTCCAAATATGCCCCTACAACCTTTGAATCCACCTCTTAGATCAACAACTTGGTCCTTACCTTTTCTTCCATCTTCTTGGTCTTCATGGGGTTGTTTGGATGTAGTGAAGGAAACTCTACCCCTCTAATTGTTGCCTCTTCCTCTCATGAACTTGTCACGTTTCCTCTTCAACTGGTCCTTAGCCTTGATTGCCAACTTATAACACTCCTCAACTGTCCTTGTTGTAATGAGACTCAACTCATCTTGGATGTTATATCTTAGACCATTGAGATACCTTGCCACCATCTCCTCTTCATCTTCTTCATGCTTTGTCCTTATACTCAGTTTGTAGAACTCTTCAGTGTAGGCTTGCACATCTAGGTCCTTTTGCTTAAGGTTTTTCAGCCTCTTGAACAACTGAACACTATAATCACTAGGAAGAAATTTCCCTTTCCGTTTTGCCACCATTCTATCCCAAGAAGCTATCTTGGTTTTACCTCTATTTCTCCTCCCAATTTGTACAAAATCCCACCAAAGCAATGCATGTCCCTTCAACTTTGACTTTTCAATCTTAACCTTTTGGTTCTCTTGTACATCCTCACAATGAAAATGATTGTCCATGGCCCCTATCCAATCTAAGAGGTCTTCTCCATATAACTTCCCTCCATACATGGGTAATTCTACCTTAGTCTTATGACTTTCACTCTTTACTACCTTCAAAATCCTAGCTTTCCTCTCTTCTTTAGGGTCCACTTGCTCCTCTTGCTTCCCTTGGGGTTTTCCTTCTTCCTCTTGGTCACTCACATCTCCTGTGACCTCATCCCTCCTTTGGTTGTATTCTAAGGCTTGTATTCAAGCAAACATTCTTTCTTCCAATTCTCTCAACTCTCGAGCATGCTTCTCTTTCAGTTCAGTAACCTCTCTTGCAATGACACTCTTTGGAGGCATCTTGTCTTCACACTTCTCTCAACCTTCAAATTCCACCTTCAAGGAGTCTACTCCCTTTGCTCTAATACCACTTTGATGCAGAGCATCCAACAAACACAAACTTAGAGAGATATTTCTCCCAACTCACCTACTCAAATAGGTGACTTCTTAAAATTCTCAAGAACCCTCACAAGGCTACTAGGTGCTCAATAGGATTCAACAACCCAAAAGTGAATCCATGCTTCCCAACCCTTGTCCAACCATTAGAATCCATTATATTAGGTTCAAAAAACTTGTTCAAAGGCCAAATTGAGTCTCCCAACAATTATACCTCACCAAACTCTTTAACCCCACTCACACAAACTCAACTCCTATTAGGACTCCAACTTGTCCCTAGGTATGACTCTCAATGCCAAGGGAATACTCACCAACCCAAGGGGTTTCATGAAAACATTGAAGAGACTCCTCAAAATAGGCAAAGTACTACTCTTGACCCACCCATCCACCCTAATGGCTATAAAAAGAACTTGTTTCTATATAAATGGTTCATTGTGGCAGCCACAACCTTGTTTAGAACAATCATAAAAATCTGAGCCATCTCACCTTTCTAGGGCTTACTATCACTTTTAAGTTCACTAAGGAATCCCACACACCTTTCCTAATGGTATTCCACTCACCAAACTCATTCATCTCATCACCTTCACAAAATCTCAGTCCACTAGGTCTTTAGGACAACAATATACCCAATTTTAGGACTATCATAAAAATGGTGAGTATTTTGACCAATCAAGGGACACAAATACTTGTTTATGGTCTTCAATGAACCCTCACACATTCCCAAGAATTCACCCAAATTATGGGAGCCCAATCTTGCACTCTCACCACCCAAACACCATCAATTCACTGTCATTTCTAGGCCGAGACACAAAAACTCAGATTTGTGTCACCTTTTAGCATGTGCCAACCTCATCATGGGACCCTGCGAATAAGGAAATATGAAAATATAAATTTAAAAGGGTCATCCAATCCAATGACATGGGTTTTTGATGCTGGGATGACTAAAAATTACATTATTTTATGTCACTGGATACCCTAGCAAGGGTTTGTGATAGTTTTCACAAAAAATGATATAACTTCTTCAAAACGTAATGAAATCAAATGAAACAAAAGCCAAATTTTATGGGATTCACTCCTCTTTCATGATAAAAAGGTTTCCAATGCCAAGAGACATGTCTTCACAGATAAATTTGTAGCAGATCAGACTGCTACGCCTGGGAAATAAGGAATATGCAAGGTAAAAAATTTAATTTTCATTAATTGTGCACTCTTACATTACCCAACCAACCCTTTGGTCTATGAAATAGGGGTATATATAGGTTCTTACATCCTCCCCACACCCATAACCACCATTTTAATGTTAACCAACCTCTAACCACCTTTAATGCACTTTTTACAACAAAACTTGCATTGACAACTTTTGCACAACTTGACTCCAAACCTAGGACCTCCATGACATGAAACCACTATGAATAAATTAAAATAGCCCCAAATATCCTCATTTGATGCCTTTGACACACTTTCACCCTATAATGACAACTTTGACAAAATTGAGACAATCAGGACTATAACTTGAACTCAAACATTACAAATTGGTCTCAAGGACCTTATTACATAAAGTATGGTCAATCATGACCTTATTACACCTTGAAGTAGCAAAAAAATTGAAAACAACTCATGATGGCCAAAAAGAAGCATATGGCCACTTGGGTGCTCCTGCACTAGAGAATGATATTAGTGGTTGAGACATTTTGATTATCGGGGTCTCTTCAACTAGTTGACTTGGAACCTTTTTTGTGTTTTGTGTTGCGTATTTTGTCTTTGTTTTCTTTTTTGTCTTTGTATTGTTTTGTGTGTCTTTGTATAAGATTGTGTGAGTTAAGATTGGGGGCTTGGTTCCTCAAAATGAGTGATGTCTTTTGTCTAAAAGGAAGCTAATGTGTGGAAAACGCTTCCTAACACTAATCCATTGGGGGAGATTGTGCAAATTTTCTTTACAAATCTTCTATTACAAAAACAAAAACACATTTACAAGTAGATAACAAACATGCATAAAGATAAACACAATAAACCCAAGATATATTGTGGGGAATACCCTTTAAGGTGAAAATCCCACACTCAAAAAGCACAGTACTTTGTATTCCAGTAATCAAAATTCTTATAATACAATATCAACACTTAGCTTCTTCAATAAGAGTCTACAACTACAACCCACAACCTGGATTAAATCTAGCAACATAACACTTCACTTGAAAAATATTACATGACTACTACTCTTCATGGCTACCTTTTATAAAGAAATACATTGAAGAAGGAAGCTTCTAGATGAAGCAAATAGATGGGGTCATGCAAAGTATTTGGCCCTATTTTTCAGCCACCAAAAAGCATGCAAATGACATGTGTACATCTCCAGATGACTCCCCATTCAAACCTCCTAAGTTGGGCATCCAAAATTTACTATTTGGAGGTATGATAGATGCTCTTACGCATCTTACAACCATCTTAGTTTATTCTCTTACAACTCGTCATAACCCAACTTGGGCACCCACCTTCTCCATTCAAAAGGTATATCCCGCCACTTGTCCAATATGTCATAATATCTACATCATAGGATGACACTTGTTAAGATCCTCAAAGTGAGAAGCCTACCTCCACATGTGCAACATATGTGTCATATAGACATTGCCAAGTAGGATGCCACCAAGCATGTGGCTCCGACTAGATGACTAGACATTTATAGGAAAATTATAAATAAATGCAAAATCAATGTTATGATTTGCAAAGGTTGAGACACCTTAATCCCAACAATGTCCTTGTGATCTCGCTCCTAATTGTTCCTTTCTCTCATCATTCTACTTTACCATGAGTATTTGTGTAGGCTCATACTCTCATTAAAATGGGGGCTAAATAGATCCAATTTACAAATCATGTTTGTGCTCCTACTTTAGCATGTCCTATCCTTATCCCCTCTCTAGGTTCGATTTGGCCCTATTCTCCAACTTTGATGTCATAAACATCCTTTGGTGGGACCTATCATGGGATACCCTCCCTCTTGGCTACTTATTTGGGTCTTGTTTGTA
This sequence comes from Cryptomeria japonica, assembly GCF_030272615.1. Classification (NCBI taxonomy): domain Eukaryota; kingdom Viridiplantae; phylum Streptophyta; class Pinopsida; order Cupressales; family Cupressaceae; genus Cryptomeria; species Cryptomeria japonica. The sequence goes on from NC_081414.1 coordinate 102,788,721, forward strand.
GAAGGATTGGGGTGCCCCAGAATGCCCTAGTCCCTCTTAAAGGGGTCCCTATTTGAAATGGGGTAGGTGTTATATATCCCTGTCAACATTTGATTCCCAAGGCTACACATGACCATTGGAGGTCGGCCTAATTAGTAATTTACCTAGGGAACCCTATTTAAAGACATCCTATCAATTCATTTTAGATCGAAGACTCTATTCATAATATTCCTGCATCCGTGAACCATTCATTATCAAGCATCTTCAGAGATTCAAGGTTGCATATCCATCATTCAAGCATTGTGGAGCACAATTACATCAATATTCATGCAAGAATGTGTGTGTGATCAAGGTTTTTCATATTCATGTGTTTGTCATGCCATTACACTCAACATTTGTGATTAAATTTAAAGAGAATCACATCATCATCAATAATTGTAGATTTGAGTTATATCTCCTTAACAATTATTTCAGTATTTGCATTATTTCCTTCATGGTTAATTCCAAAACTGAGGTTTGACCTAAGGAAAACCCCTATCCCCAACATCTTTCTGTGTGTAGGAAACAAGTGTAGAGCTGTACTCGAGAAATTTGATAATGTCGACAATGATGAATAGGTTCAGCTTTTGATGGTAGAAAATTCATAGGAATAGGGCGATCTGTGATACCTAGTCTCAAAAAATCAGGTCGAACTTCTAGGAATAGGTTCTAAGCATCTTATTTTTCCCAAATCTTAGTTGGTGGCTTCGTGGGACATTTGTAGCTTACTATTTTTGTCAGATCACTTCAATAATCATCATTTTACCCTAATTTCACAATTTACAATCCATTTCCATCTAGAAAGAGGGAACAAAAACCTAACTAGTGAATCTAATCATAATTTAAGCCCTCTCCATATTTGGATTGAGACTAGATCTATTAGGTTCACCCCTCTTTTAATGTATTGGCTAATTTGGTTAATTAGTGGTCTTATCTTGCTTGGTGAAACCCCAATTCCAAATTACACCATTACAATATAAAAAATTAATAAGCTAACTTAAGGGTAGGGTATGCCAAGAGTATGATACATAATTCATTAAGTTATATTAACCATAGGTCGATTATGCATTGTGTTTTCTTAATGATCATTATGGATGAGTCAAGCAAGAGATATTGGTTCCATGAATGGATGACTCATATTTTAATGCAACTTATGATTACAAAGATTTGGCTATAGTGATGTTATTTTTGTATGCATTGTAAATTCATAATATATTTTAGGGTTGCATGTTAGTCAAAAGTTAGGAATAGCTAGAGGGTATCTAGGGTCTATGTAACTAATTGCATGTGATATTTATTGTGCATTTATACACTCGACCTTCTCATATTTGTTTCTACTACAAACGTTGTTATCTACCACCTATTAGACTTGTGTGAATATTGTCAATGTTGTCATTGATGTCAAACTAGTTATCTGGTTTGGTCCAGATGGTATATGCAAATGATATGATGATATAAATTTATATGCATAGTTGGTATGTGCAAATGATGTATGCAATTTTGGTATTGCTGTGATATGATGCAACAAAGTGTAGATGATCTACTAGAGTCACTTCTGGAATATTTTCATCTTCGAAATCCCGAGTTATGCTTATTATGATCCCGACATCAATTGTGTATTCCAGTATCAACCCTTTTAGTTATGCCAGTTGTATCTTTTATGTCTCGTGGTTCGGTATCTGTGGTATACGTGACATTCATATTTTGGAGTTTGTTGTTGCTGTACTTGGAGTTTTTGTGTTTATGGGTCAGTATATATGGGTCCAATTGACCCCTATCCTATTCTGGTAATTATGGTATATGCATCGGTGAATGAATTATGTAAAGGAAGCATGTAGAGATCTTGTAGAGGCAAACTTGGTTATCATATTTTTGGATTAAGGCTTTATTAGATAATGTGCTGATCCAAGCAGCATATTAGTTATGCTTGGCTGACATATTATCCCGGCATGTAATATATATATATATATATATATATATATATAAAGTATGGATAGAAGATGATGTATGTGTGTGAAGTGCGAGGTGTGGACAATGAAGTGGTTGGAGCAGAGTCAGAGTGCAGAGTAGTGTTGCAGTTTTCCTTCACCAGATTTGTTGTAGGTGTTTGTGGATAGTGGTACAAAGATCTTTCATCGGATTTGCTGTAGGCTTTCTGAGTTGTGATTTGAGCTTAATCTGGAACTGATTTCATGCATTTGGAGATGCAACTTTCTATAGTTCATTTTTAATTGTTGCAGTGAGCATTCTGACAATAACTCGCTTTTGTAATCTTGTAGTGAGCATTTCGGTAGTGAGCCATTTTTGTAACTTGGTATTGAGCTATCTAGCAATGAGCCACCCATTTTGTAAACACCATATAAGTAGTTATATTATCTTGAGAGCTAACACACTTCGTGGTTTTTCCCATTTGGGTTTTCCACGTATAAAATCCAATGTTCCATTTATGACTTTGTTTTCATGTTTAATCTACATTTGCTATTTCATGTTGATGTGTTTAATTGATAAATATAATATAACAATAAAATGTTAAAAAGTTGAGAGAAAGTTTCAGAATCTATGGGAGTAATGATTCACCCCCCTCTCAGTATTCCGATCCCTTCAACCAATCCAACACCACCCTCATTAAGGAGTTGAACCACTTTCAATAAGAAGTTGAGTGAGGGATTGCTTGGTCTAGAGTTGGATGCAAAGTACTTGAATGATGCTCTCCCTCCAAATAACTCGATAACCATGTTGCTTGCAGTTGGATGAGATGACTTGATCTTGGAGCATTCATATGCACTCTTGTAAATTGTTATGTATTTATAAAATGCCTAGACAATAATCATTATTATGAGTCGTAGCAATTATTTTAATTTAAATAAAATTTGTAGCATTGAATATGTGATTTATCTCATTTAATTTATAAATTTATGATATTTTATGTTTGCAATTGGATTTGATGCTAAATATTTAATTTTATTTCTTATAAATAAGTTATTTGTTTTAAATTTTAAAAAATTGAGGTTATCTATTACAAATTCAAATATACATGCCAAGTAATTCTAGGATACAAGGAAGACATATTTTTTCTTCGTTTGTATCCATACAAACAACTCTCCTTGAAGATGAAGACTCAATATAAATTAGCACCCAAGTTTTACAACCTTTATAAAATTCTACAACAAATTGGTTTAGTTGCATACAAATTGGAGTTACTTCTTATTTCAAGCTCCATATAATTTATTATGTTTCTTTCTTGAAGAAGGCTCTTGGGGAGTAGGCTTTCAAATATGATCTACATTATTTATGTTCAATATAAAAGAATCTATTTTGTTATCATTTGAATATTTTCTTGATAGATATTCATGCCAACTTGACAACCACACCTTCATTCATGTCCTTATCTAATGACATGACATGCAACTAAAAGATGCAACCTAGAACCTCTCTTCAAAGTGAACAACAATTTTCTCATTTCAAGTTTTGAGGACAATGCTTTTTAAGGGGAATGACATATTAGGACCAATAGTCCTAACTAATTCTTCATAGCTATTTACTTTGTATTAAGCCTTACTAATAAAAACATTGAATACATATGCTTTATAAGTCATCACTTTTGCTAAAATATGTTTATCCCACATGCATGAGAAGTAATAATTCTCTTTAGTAATATTAATATATATAAAAGGTTTAGATATGAGAGGCATCCATGAATCACATTGTATTAAATATTGGTGAAAGGAGGTCATTCTTATGAAGAGGCTAATTTATAATGTAATGTGATTATGTCATTTCAATACAATATTGTTCTTGTGTTCTTATTTGAAGCATTTATTTTACATATTTCAAGTATTTGAATCTATTGTAAGAAGCTATATATTAGATCTTCTTTTGAATTGTATTTTTCTAAAATTTAACTTCAATCTAATGTTATCTATATAACACATTTATTGTTGTTGTTAATATCACTTTAAAATTAGATAAAAAGACATTAATATTACATTTATGTGGACTTAACATTAGGGTTGTCATGGACTATTAGAATTCAAATTAAGCACATGTAGAAATGCACCTTTGACATTAATATTATTAATATTACATTAATATGGACCATTGACATTGGGCAATAAAATGTGCCCAACAAAATGATTAATGCACACACATAACAAAACATACTTTAGAATAATTTAGAATTTATGAGTTACAAATATACATTCATAATTTAATAATCGAAAGACATAACATTTCTACAATTCATATGACTGATAAAAAGTACTATCGACTATAGTATAAATTTTATCTATTAACATTTCAGATCACACTCCATAATATATTATCAAAATATAAAATATAAAATTATAATACATTTTCTTAATTGTACTTAATCTAGAATACAAATATAATTTATAAAAAAATAACTTCATTATTATTGCATAAATGTTTCTAGATTCAATTGTGTTAGATTTTTTGCATCAACATTTCGGATCACACTCCGTGATCCATCATCAACGTTTCTCCTAATGCTCTCTTGTATCATCCTGATGATGGATCACAGAGTGTGATCTGAACTGTTGATGCAAAAAAATCTGACACAATTGAATCTAGAAATATTTATGCAATTATCATCATGGATTGTGGAAATTTGATATCATTCATTATTATTTTTTTGATGGAAGATTTAAAATCATCCATAAGATCATTTTGCTACTTGACATGAGAGCACATGTCAGAACTATACGAAATTATAATATGTTTTCTTAATTTTACTTAACCTAGAACTAAAATAAAGGTTATAAAAAGTATTTTTATTACTATTATTTTGATGGAGGATTTATATCATCCTTAAGATCATTTTACTAATGGATAACCAAGAGTACGAGCCGATGTTGATACCTCCGTAATGACGGATAACCATTCAACCAAAATTACTCCAAACATGATCCTAATCTAGTCCCTTATATATCATACCTCTAAGATTTGTACTTTAGCAAATGACATAATAAAAAAACATATCATCACCAGATAAATTATACTCAACCAATTAATTTAGAATCCTTTGATATATCCTATTATTTAAAAAAAAAAAAACACCAAATAAATGACTATATTGCTCACCCACTTACTTTCTATCTCAAGCTTTATTTATTTTTACACGAACTTCTAAACAGACAATGTTTCATCACATGCTCAATACGTACCAATAAAATTAAATGAAAAACACACACTCACCAAAAACCATTCATGTTGGTACGGTAAAGACACCATTGAAGTCACTGTTGCAGTGACAAAAATCAATACATTCCCTTAATCCAATCAGGTACAGGTAACAAGTAATTGGGTAATGGATTAAAAAAATTCAAACGGTCTTCTCCCCAAAACAAAGGAACGGAAGAAATTAGTAAACGAAAATCGGAAAATCGGAAAATCAGAGTTATGGCTAAGTTCAACAACCATAGAAAAAAATAAGAACTAGGCTTGTAAAATGGAAAGGGGAGGAGGGAATGCCTGCCTCACATGGCAGAGGTCAGGCATAAGGCTTAGGCTTAGCCTAAGTTTTTTGTGAATGGAGGTATGTGCATACACATGCTTTTACCCAAACCCCATTTTTTTTCGGTTGCTATATGTTTCTATAGATCTAATATCATCATGAAACGTGCTGTCTCTTAAAATTTGTATTAAGATTGTCACTACCCAAATGCATTTTAAGGAGGCAATTAGATTAAATAAGAGCTGTGGACTTCTCAGATCTGAGTTCATCTTTTGGTTTATACAAATGCTTTGGTTGTTGATTATTGGATGGAAGAAGACCATCGTTTCTAACAGAGCCTCCCGTCGCCCCCGTTCCCTCTCTTCTCTTCCTCTACATATATATTTATATACCATGAATAAGCTATGGAGTTTCTGAATATAGCATATACAGTTCATGAGAAGTAGCTGTAAGAAATTCAGATTAGAGGGATAGGTAGAGTCAGTCTGATTTTCTTATTGAAGGCTTCAAACTGCACAATTCTCATTTATGGGGTTTACTGGTATATGGGATGGCTCAAATATCTAGCATTTGGTCCAACAGAACATTAGTTTTCCTAGATGGTTTCTAATTTTAAGCGAATGCTTGATATAATCTTGGAGGCAGTTTGCGATATATCTGTGCAGCCAGAACATAGGAATGGTGAAATGAATCATTATTCTTGATTAGGCAATCCTGGATCCAAAAACCCAGTTAGAATTGATCAAGTTTTGAGTTTTCTTTTGTTCCTTTTTATTAAGTAGAGATGTTCCTTTTTATTTAATAGTGATGTTTACTGAGTGGACGCACAAGGGCTATTACGCCATGAGAGATCGCGTAACCTCTCACCGTTTAAAGCTCACTTAGCATGGTAGTCTGTTTGGAATGGGTTTTACTGTAGCTCCGATGATTTGGAATGGATTTGTTCTAAATGGGGATATGCATTTTTATTTTTATTTTAAGAAGCTCGATGTTAAATTAAATCACAGAGCCAAATACGAATCCAACACCAGGGATGTAAATAATAAGACAGGTAAAAGGAAATTCTTTCAGATTCCCATATAAGCAGCACGACAGGGAGGTAAATGATAAGGCTAACGTGAAGGAGACTTTTTTGATTCCAACAAAGGAAACTTTTTCACCTAATCCACATGCTGTCCTAATTTTTAAGCTTCCTAGGTTTGGGCATTGAGATTGCCTTTTGCTGAATGGGCTTTACAGATATGGAACTGAAAGAACTGGATTTATGGCCGTTCATAATTAACTGTGACGCACATATATAAAAGAGTAGTTAATAAGACTGGACAATAGATGTTGGATCAAAGCAGAATATTAGCTGTGGGCTATGGTGGCGGGTCTTTTCAGGAAAATATCAAAAACTGTGTCTTTGCTTTGTGTAACAACGATCAGATATAATCTTTCCCTTAGGAATAGAGAGAGATCAACTTTTGTTTAGTTGTAAGACGAGGACATACAAAAACTCATTGACCTTAAACTCCTAGAAATCAGGAGGTAAAAATGGCAGAAGCTTAACTGGTAGGTTAGGTAATGATTTGAACATGACATGGATGCATGGCCAGAGGTCGGTTTTGGGCAGATAATATTTGTTTACTACTCCTAACAAGGGGGTTTCGGTTTTCGAAGTTTTCTTAAATGAATTAAGCAGGAGGTAAAGTACAGTGCAATGTCCTGGTGTTAATACAGAGAAGTGCTTTACCATTTACATAACAATAGAATGGGTCCTTGAGCAACTTACAAAAAGGTAAATGAGAGTCTAATACACAATAGGTATAGAGCCAGGATTGTGTGGAAAGCAAATCTTGCCTTGCTGATATCGAAGAGATCCACCATATCTCTAGCAGTTCTATCATATATTTCCGAGAACGGTAGAGGAAAAAGTTCTAAACAACGGTTCCTCTCATTGATTTTGATAAGTGTTCATAGGACAACAGTGGCTTAAATGGGATAAGCATAAATATTATGGAAATGTTTGCTAGTTGAAACATAAAAAACAAGAAAACAGATATCCAAGTAATTTGTCAACTTTACAAAGAAAATCCTCTCTGCCCCCTGTGCAATTGAAATGACATAATCGTCTAGCGAAACACAGTTTAACTTGTAGATAATTAAGAATAGTTCAGCTCACTTTTTCTCTTTCCATATAATCTAATTTTAACTTATTCACCTTTGAGAGTAAGAAGTTCAAATATCTGCCCCAAACATCTATAGCATCCTTAGTTAGCCTTTCATGGCTTCGGTTTTTACTCAGCCTTATGTCATCTTGCAGTTATTTATAGTATTGTTACAGAGATAGATTAGAGCATGAGGAAACAAGTAAAACAGTGAACAATATTTATTTGAAATTGAAACACAAAAATCATTACATATATTGGCCGAAATACTGCGGGTTTGTTTCATGGATTATTAATTCTGTTTTAGTAGACATGTCTTCCTTATCCTTAGGTCATATCATATTTCATACAAAGAGTTTGGTTCTATATTTAATTCTTTACGTGATTATGATACTGCCTGAGTGTCACTAGATTTTCTATCTCTGATGAGAATCACCATTTGCTTTTGCAGTTCTTTAATATTTATCTTTTATTCATATTTCCTGAAGATGCAATTTACTGGTATATACAAAGTTTGGTGCAATGATAAAAAGAAGAATGCGTCAAATTTCAATAGAATTTTCTGTCACTTATGGTATATTCTTATTACTATTTATATTTTCTTTGTCATTTTTCATTGCTAATTATCAGCTTGTTTGTAGTAAAGCATGTCCTTTGGTTGTGTACCTACAACTCAAGTATTGACAACGTTTGGGTTGTTAGATCTTTGAAGTCTTGCATTGCAATAGAATGCAACTCTGCCGTGTCTAATAAATAGCTTATGTCTTTTAGTGAACCTAAGATCACTTTGCTTCCGTACATTATACATCATTTTTACAGGAAAGTTACCATCCAGGTAGTGGTCTTATTTGTCATTATGAATCCTCAATCTAATTACTCGCCTTTCCCAATAGTTCTTTTCCATGTGTCAGTTACCAAATAATGTCTTCTCTGTCTAAGTTTCTATTCAAGATAGACAAAGAGAGGCATTTGGACAAACACATTCCAATTTTCTTAGTGTGCAGAATTACGTGAAAGTTAATCTTGATGTTTGCACAAAGCCAAATTAGCAAAGGGAGTTTTTCCAACAGGATATAAGCAATCCCATGATCTCTCAAAGTAATCTTGGTGCAAGGATACTTCTACCATGCCTTTTTGTTGAAGTGCATAATTTTGGCAGATAATCATCCATAAAGAAAGACTTAAATGAAATTTTAGCAAACCTATATAAAGAATTTGCAAATTTTAGTGCTTTAAATTGTCTTTTGTATGCATTTGATAAGTATTTTATAGGAAGTTGGTTTCATTAATACAAATTTGGCAATGTTGACATCATGTGACTCAGCTGTAAGCACCTCGATACCCAAGCCACTTTTTTTTATTTTTTTGTGAAAGCTGCAATTCCTGGGTTAAGGAAGTGTTACAGTATTGTTGTGACCATTTCACACATCCCCCCATTAGAATGGGGACCCCCTCTTTTTGCTTTGTTTCGCTTTCTCTCTGCTTGTTCTTCTCTCTGCTTTTAGGGTTTTGAGTGAGTGAGTTGTCGGTCTGGGCTAGGGCTAAACCTTAGGGGTTCCTTTTGGGCGTCATTCAGGCTGAGTCCAGCTAAATTTTGAAGAATTGTTAAGTGTCCTCCTGAAGAATTGAGATTGTTGAAATAGGGTAAGCCTTTCAGGGGAGTCAAATAGGTCTTAGGTTAGGTCTAATAAAGGTTTTTGGGTGAAATCCAATTTTGGCTAAGTGTTAGCATTTTTGAAGGAGAAATTGTGTGTTCTTGCTTGGGTAGGTTTGATCAACTTTTTGAAAGCGAGATGATGCCTGAAACAGAGAAATCGCTCCTGACCCTTGCTGAGGGTCCAGGGCGAATTTTATCTTGAGTGCAATTTCTTGTTTTTGATGGACTTGCTAGTTGGTTCCTGGCCTTGAAAATGACCCGACTTTGCCTTGTGAAGTGGTTTGAGACTTAAATTTGAAGCAGTTTGGCCTAAAAGGGTAAGATTGCTCCTGACCCTTGCTGAGGGTCCAGGGCGAAAATATTGTTTAAGTCATATTTGTCACTGACTTTTCTAATGTGTTTTGTGTAGGGTCTCCCGGGAGGATGATTGGACGTCACTAAAGGCGATTGAAGTTTTGAAGACAGGAAAAGTGATGATTTTTGGAGACTAAAGGTAAAATCGCTCCTGACCCTCAGAGAGGGCCTAGGGCGAAATTTTGATTTCCCTCATCTTGCAGTGAAAAAAGACCAAGTGTTGGGCATGAATGGAAAATGAATGACTTTCTCCACTCGCCTGAGAAAGTTTTAACTTGAAATGATGGAGGACCTTGTTGAAAACAGGAAAATCGCTCCTGACCCTCAGAGAGGGCCCAGGGCGAAAAATCTTATGGAGATCATTTCTAGCCTTGTTTGGTCGATTTGAGATGTCAAAGGCATGGAGGAGGATGAAATGAGCATGATGAAGTATCCAGACTTGATTGAAGATGATGAGATGAAGGAATTTTGCCCAAGAAAGGTTAAATCGCTCCTGACCCTCAGAGAGGGTCCAGAGCGAAATTCTTTGCAAACATATTTTTTTGACTTTTTTTGGACATGAGAACTTATTCATAGCATGAAACAAGATGACATCTTCCTTAGCAAAGAAATTTTGAGATGAAAAGTGAAGCATTTTGGTCACCATAGCAAAAATCGCTCCTGACCCTCAGAGAGGGTCCAGAGCGAGATTTTCAAATGTGCATTTTTCTTGTAAGGTCAAAGTGATTTTGATGATTGGAATGGATGAAGGAAAGCATGTTTTACCCGTTGAATATAATTTGGATGATCAACAAAAGAGGCAATCAAGTCAAAAATGAAAAATCGCTCCTGACCCTCAGAGAGGGCCCAGGTCGAAAAACCTAATATATGATTTTTTCATCCAAGTTTGAGAAAGACAAGCCTAGACATGAGCTCAAAATGATGTTTAAATTGCCTTGAAGTGAAAAAGGATCGTTGGGAATGGAGATTTAGAAGGCAATTACAAAAATCGCTCCCGACCCTTAGAGAGGGTCCAGAGCGAAAATGTTGAAAATTCTCATTTTTCCTAACAACAACAAAGCAAATTTGGATGGAGTGGTTAAAGCAAGGACGTTGCCTAGTGGTGAATAAAGTTTTAATGAGAAATGATGGAGAATTAAGCCTAGTTTGCAAAAATCGCTCCTGACCCTTACTGAGGGTCCAGGGCGAAAAATTTGGAAGGGTGATTTTCTTGCTTATTTTGGAGGCCTGAACGTGATCTAGCTTGGTGAGAAAGTGTTTTGATGAGGAAGTGAAGATTTGTAGTCAAAATTAAAAAATCGCTCTTGACCCTTGCTGAGGGTCCAGGGCGAAAAACATCAAACTTGCACTTTTTCTCCCAAATTGGATAGAGCAGTCTGGAAGTCAGTGAGGAGGCCTATTTGAAATGTCTCGAAGAGATTTTGAACGTTGAAAGATGCTAATTTTGAGCAAAAAATGGAAAATCGCTCCTGACCCTTGTTGAGGGTCCAGGGTGAAATTGCCTTTAAGGACATTATTTCCTTCAAAATTGTTGATGAATTAACTCTATAGTGCAAGGAAATGGATCTTAAAAGTGACATTGAAGGGTCAACAATTGAGCCAAGGTGGATTATAACTTGAAATTGAAAAATCGCTCTTGACCCTCAGAGAGGGTCCAGGGCGAAATTGACATTTCCACCTATTTTCCTCATGAAAAATGTCAAAATTTGAAGTGCAATGCCTTAATTGGATATCAATTTACCCTCCAAGAGATTTTCAAGTCAACATGTGAAATATTCAAGGTTAAAATTAGAAAATCGCTCCTGACCCTCAGAGAGGGTCCAGGGCGAAATCATCATGGAGTTTAATCAAGCCTTGTCTTTAAAAATTAATATTTTCCAAATTGCATTAGATTGCCAAATTGCTAATTTTGAGGCATTTGGGAAATTGGAATTAAATTAGCATTAAATTAAAAGCATTATGGCATTTAGTAAATTAATTTTAAGCCTTGAGAAAATCGAAATTTTACTTTGGAGGCATTTAAAATTAATTTTTTATTAAATTAAAATTCATTGGTGAGCGCTCAAGGCATTATTTTGCTTTTATTTTACAAGTCGGCCCCCCTTTTTGGAGATTTTATTTATTTTTTAACCTCTTTTTTGCCAAGTCGGCCTAGGGCAAGCAAGGGGTGAAGCGCTCTATATATTGGAGGAGTTTTTCACATTTCAAATCATTCAATCATTCCTTTAAGTGCGAAACTGGAGGGCAAATTGGAGGTGCGAAATATAGTTTGCTTGGAGCAAATTTCTTCTAACTGTTGAAGGCTAAGGAAGGTGGAATTTATTCTTTTGAAGACTAATGGAGGCGTAATTCATCCAAGGGAAGACTATAATCTAAACCTTGTCTAGCAAAATCTAGTTTTTCTTTCATCATTGTCAAGTTTTTTGAGTACTCAAGAGGAGGTATGGCGAAATCATCTTAACATCCTTGTTGAAGATTTGATTTTTAGATTTTTTTTTAGAAAAATCTAAGTATTGCATGGTTAATTGGGAAATGATAACTCAAGATTTATCATGAAGTTTCCTAATTAAAATCTTAAATCTTCCTTTTAAGTCTAGATTTCTACACTTCAGGATATATTACTAATTGTGAAATGTTGTGTAGGTGTCAAGATGGCGACTCCAACGGCAGGAGCATCTACTAGTTGCCCGGACCTCCTCCAGTCTAGCATCAACAAGGACGGCCTTCTTCGGTCAAGCATCATCATGACTAACCTCTTCCAATCCAGCATTCCAAGGCGAGGTACATCATCATCCTGCACATCAAAGACAAAAGAAGTTAGAGCAAGGGTTCATTGAAGAAGCAGATAGTTTTAGAAGAGTTAATTAAAGCTAGCTTCTCAGCGACATCAAATTGGCATCAACCAAGTGTCGGACGAGGTGGCATCCTATTCATCACTTCTCCAGTCAGTGTGGTCCACCTCAGCATGTCCAGATTCAATGTACCTAACTCATGGGAGATGGCACAAACTTCGATGTACCTACCCTAGCTATCCATTGGTCGAATTTTCCAGAGAAGACATGTGTCCTAAAGATGTAATTTTATCATTGGTCAAGCATTAAATGCTATGTAATGGTTGTAACAAACCCTAATTAGGGTTTTCATTATTGAATCTTGGCCATTGATCTCAAATTGATCTTAGCCATTGAATTGTATTAAGGGCACTATATAAGCCCCGACTCTTCATTTGAAAAGGCCAATAGAAAATATAGAAAGGAGTGAGTAGATAGAGAGTAGTTAGAAGGTGATTAGTCAGTTGATAGAGTAGCAATTAGAGTAGAATAGGAGGACAAGGCAAGAAATTGTTGCCATTGATTGTAAACAAACTCCATTTTCATTGAAGTAATGGTGAAGTGTGTCGTTTCTTGCAATATGCATGGTTTCTTGTTGAATCTTCAATTCTAGATGGTAGATGATTAGATCGAATGAAGGAAATTGTTGAATGCACTTGTGTGGAATCCGTTTAATCCATACCACTAGCCTCTTACTGATTGTAAGGACGCCTTGTGTGGTCAACTAGAATGAAATGAGCTTAATCATAAGTCGTTACACGTCTATTGTTTCATGCATTTTCTTGAATGGTGTACGATTTAAACATATTGGAAGCATCCCTTAGAAGATCGCACTGAGTTGGTGTTGAATTGTTCAGCCTGATGGTGAGACCCAGCCCAGTAGGAATCCACCTAGTCATTCATCCATCTTCTCGCATTCTAGGTAGTAGAGTAGACTTCCTGAACCTTGCATCTTTTGCCATTTGTTTGTCTTCCAGTTAGTTAGTAGGACTTGTGATTCCAGCAAATCAGACGTTCAGTCATCAAGTGTAAGTCCCCTTGTGATTCCAACAAATCACGTCATACCACAAAGAGCTTATCCACACGTAGAGATCCTACAACAAAGAACCTTGAAGTCATCCCGATTGATCCTTTTCGCGACATCTTCAGCATTCGGAGACTTTATTCAAGAGAGGATAAGGTACCCTTTAGGTATTTTATTCTGTGTTCGCATGTGCATAAAAAAGACATCAACAAGTATCTACCTAAATCTTTACGAAGTTTAACTTCATTCATTGCACTCACCAAGAATATATTCACTTGTGGTTAAATTACTTCAAGCTAATGATCCATCTTAAACTTGTTTAGGACAGAAGACTGCTAACTTATTTTTCCAAGTCTATTCTTCTAGTCAGTTAATAACCTTTGTACCTTAGTTTAATGTCAAGAGTGGTCCTTCTACTTGAGATCCCCTTGGCATTGCTGAACCCATTAACAGACATGCTGCAAATAAGATGCTAAGACAACAACAAACAATTAAGCCATCAAATGGGATCAGCGAAGTTGATCTGATTCTGCGACCCCTTATGAGGAATAAGAGAAATCCTTTGAATATTTCTTGGTGTCTATACATTACAAAAATGTAACTTAGTTGATACCTCATTTTAAACATTTCCTAAGCACTTATATGTCAATATTTATGGCCCTAACAGTTGCTAATCATTCTGACAGTTGCAATCTGATAAGGTCAGTTTCTATCCATTTAAAAAAACTTATCTTGAATTTGTTTGTGTTTGCAAATAGGAAACATAATCAATGCCTTAAGCATCATTGAACTCCAAGACTTATATCTTATCACACATATTTTTTTCCAATAGAATCTATAATCATATTCATTATAGCTTATTTATTGAAGTTTACACAATCATGGTAATACTATATCAGTTGAGGCATTCATCCTATCAGATATATGAGTTACTGAAAATTCCTGTAAGACATTTCAGCACTCAACCAAATACATGTCTAATTACATCTTTGAATCATCTCTAAATATCAAAATGATGCTAAGACCAAGCTTTTCTGGACTCCTCTGCATTACTGTGTTAAAAACTGACTCCATCACATATCCAACATCCATGTATCCTTGGAACATTTAGGGGGGTGATGGGCAACCGAGTCCCAACCTAGGAGTGGCCAATGGACTAAAACTCACCATTGAGATCTAACACTGAAATATCCCGGTCTTGGATAGTGCTTCAAATCTGTAATGTCCCCTAATTAGTTATGCTTTAATTTAACCCAAATTTGGCCAAATCTATAAATAAGTAATTGGGTTTTATAGGCGTACCTTTGCATATTGTTTTCCTGCAACAAAATTAGAGAACATATATGAAATAATACTTAAACTGAAATATGAATTATATTAAATGATATCAAATCTGCTATATTAATGACTGTTAGAATTATATTTGTTGAATATGATCAGATTGTTATATTTCCTAGATGAGATCAAATTATTATTTAAAGTCAGTTTGTAAGTCAGTTACTAATCAATTCCTTTAGTCCATTAGTTGGATAGGGTGTCCAAGAAACCATCCCTCCTAGGCCCAAGGGCAGAATACTATGTTACCCGGGGACAAATCCCCAGTATTTTTTTCAGGCGTCCCTGTCTTGGAGATGTCCCGGGGACACGGGTTTCCTAGGGGACGCCCCCATAAATTCTGCATATTGACAGTGAATTTTGACAATGAATTATATAAGCAATTTGACTTTGACTCTCAATTTAACACAAATTTGGCATAAGAACTCTGCTAGTTCTTATATGTTAAGGTTCTATAATGTATGTGTGCATTCTTTATCCATGTTTTCATATGAATATTTTAAATTTCCTTATAAATTTAAATTTTTCCTATTTTTTATATAGCCGTCTCCTAGCCGTCCCCAAAATTAGCAAAAAAAACCACTGTCCCAGAAACGTGTACCCCCATCCCCTGCCATCCTTGTCTCGGAAACTCGGGGTAACATAGGCAGAATACCATATCCCCCTTGGCTCCATATGGCAAGTGTTAGGCATCCATCATGGAGTGGCGTACCTAGCGAGGTGTTCTATCGCCGTTCCCCCTCATCACAACCACCTTCTCTCTTAAGCCCAAGAGCAGATGCTTCACCTCTCTTGGCTCTATGTGACAGGTGTTAGGCATTCACCATGGAGTGGCGTACTTAAGAGAGTCCCTCATTTACAATGAATCATTTATTATATTTATTCAATTCATCACATTATCCATTATATCTGATATAATTGTCACATTCCATTATATTACATTAGTGCCTTGTACTGTGTTATCATCAATATTTTCTGTTAGTATCTTTGTATCAGTATTAACCATTTATTGCCATTATTCCATATACTGAATTTAATATTCCTTATATTATTCGCACGCATCATATGGAGTTACAACATTATAATATTTTGTGCAGCCTGAATTTAACTGTATTATGTATTCCAGAATTAATGTGCAGATATATATTTATATGTCCAGTCTGACACTATTATCATTTTAATATTATTATCTAATTTGTCTCTCAAATTAATATCATATTAATGTCCTCTATTTGATTAACACTATACACAACAGTTACCATTAATGATATATCAATAAGATTTAATATAATTATAATTTGTTGTCTGCTATACTTTAATATTCTAACAAAAATTGGTCTTCTACATACCTGTTGTTGCCTGCTCCTATTTTCCTATTCTGGCAGACCTGAAGATTCTTCCCATACTCCTTTCTTACCTTACTGGCAGACTCAGATCAATACTCCGTGTTTATTCCCTCCTCTCTTTTCCTTCCTGGCAGTTTCTATGTATTTTCCTTGCTGGCAGACTTTATAATTTCATCTATGTATTATGAATATATATGAAATTAAGTATGACACCAAGAACCAAGATGCTACTGCCTGTAACTCAGTAACAGTTCTGATCTGATCCAATCCATGGTGATGTTTCCTGGATGCTTTGATTTCTTTCCTTTATATCTCTCAATGTGAGGGAGAGGTCACACCTCTTCTTCATGCATTCCCTTTGGCAAGGGACACACCCTTTCACCATTAGCATCTTTTTGAAAGAGTGCAACTCTTCATTATTTCTACCCTTTGAAAGGGACATAACCTCTCATAATCAGGTCTGCACTTCTTATTTAAATCAGATGTGCACTTCTCATTTTCCAATTATCCCCCTCTCAAATGAGGTTCTCTTCTCCCTTTTATATCTCATTGTTGAGGGAGTCACAACTTTTCTTTCCATGTCTTTTTACCATTCATTAACTTAATTAAATTTAATAATTATATTCAATTATATTCTTTTATAGTTTTATTTAATCTCTAATATTTAAATTTTATTATTATTTATTATTAAATTCTATTTGAAAGTGGGGACATTGCAAAATCTGATTTGGGTTTTTGTTTTTACTTATGTTTTGTTTCATCATAATGTAATATTGCAACATGCAAACATGCAAGATGAACAATATAGATTTTCAAGGAAATCAATTAGTGAAATATAGAGAATCTAAATAAGACCATGGAATTCTTTGATGTAGAAATGGATTGCTTTTTACAAACACATCTGCTGTTACAAATCAGAAAATGCCTACTGCCATCAGGTAAGACATACCTTGGAATGCCTTCACGCATAAAATAACAAACCCTCTGAAAATCTGTGAGATAGATCGTCAAATCTCCATGAAAACTGATCAATGTTGTGCAACTGTGAATCCTAAGATGAATTCACCAAGTAGGTTGATTTGGGTTTCTGTCCAAATAACCAAAACCTCTAGGGTTTCCATCCTAGGGTTTTTTAGAACCTGCAAGCTAAAGCTTTCAAGCTCTTAAGGAAAAGTTTCTTTGAAAATTACAACTCAAGAGTGAATCCTCATTGCACTTTTTCCTCCTTTTATAATACTTTTCCTTTTTGAAAGTAGTATTTCATTTTATCTCTCTTTTAAATTACTTTTCCCTTCAAAATTTGTCATTGACATTATTATAAAATAAAGTATGTCCAACTGCTAGTTAATTAAATTTAAATAATCCCATAGGACTTGAGACTATTTAACATTTAACTAATTAATATATTTCCTTAATAAATCCAATTAGCCTATGGGAATAAAATAGGTTAATAATCTCCTCTAGGTGATCACTGGGAGAAAAGGGGACATTACAAACACCAAGTTATCACAAGTAGTTAACACATCACTTTACGAGCAGTGTGCAGTTGAATTAACCATATAAAAACCTTCGATTGAGCAGCTCTCAGCTTGCCACTGGGCAACTTCCATAATTGTCATTACCATGGCAAGTAGGGACGTTTAACAGTAATCTCAAGCTGCACTAACTTAGTTACAACCATATGATGGTAAACTTCGAAGGCACATACATCACTCTCAGACAGAGTGATACACAAGCACTTGCAATCCAACATTTTCATAAAAACGGCGGCTACAATAATCCATAATTTAGATTCAATGATTTAGTTAATACCATCACACCTAAGTTGTACATCCTTTAAGAGCAACCTAGGGCTTTAGACCAATTTTAGGAATCAAGTAAACCCTTGTCTAACTGTTCTTCCAGTCACATAACTATCAGGTGAGAGATTCGATATGACATGGGAAACCAATTTAATACTCAATATTACAGAGGGAAATCATTAAGATGGAGACTCAGCATGTCACAGGGAATTCATTCAATTAGAACAGAGTTCATTATGCAACAATGAAATCATCTGACAAAGAATCAACATGACACAGAGAAACCAATTAGACAGTGGATCCTTCTATCACAGAGAAGTCATTATGACTGAAGACTTTCTATCAGAACTTGTCATTGTATCAACAATACCCATGGAACCCTAATTCCTAATACAAAATTATCGTGTCCTATTTTTACAATAGTAAATACTCCTGGAAACAAAATTCTGCTAAGCAACCAGGCTTTCATCACAATCAATCCTCAACAGAGTTCCCACTATTTCTCTTAACCAAAATCCTTTATATTCAACTTCCAGCTTTACTTTGAGGAATGGAAATATCTCTCAAACAAGATTTGGCTTCAATGGCACACTAAACATACTTTTAAGTCTTAAGACATAAATATGAAATGCACAATCACAATTACTGTCATCTCAAAGTTCTGACACTGCTGAGTAAACTCTAAACTCATTTCACTTCCAGGGTTGAACCCTAAATAACTTAAAAATCAAACCCTACTTAAAAAGAAAGCAACCATAGAATAATGATTTACACAGGTATCTATTCATTTTCAAAACAACTGAAGAATATGTAAACGTGCTTACCAAACTATTAAAATGGATAAAGCGAATCTTATCAAGCACAAACTACAGAAAGTTTCCACTTGTCCAGTCTCAGCTTCCTACTAGTCACAGAGAGGCTGTGTCTTAGACCAAACTCTGATAGATGCTCGGAAGAATCAAAGTGAAAGAGAGCACTATCTCACACAGAAGTTCCCTCTTTTCAACCCGCATCAAAAAGATTCTCAAATACAAAACCCTTCTTGGAAATTTCTTCTCAATATACCCAACAGAGCCTTAAAAATATCCATAATCACAATATTTATAAAAATTCTAGAAACTCCCATGCATCTGCTGTGAATTCTCATTCACAGATGGATTAACAATGTTTTTTGCATGCTCGTCATGATTTTGCTATGACTAAACTCCCAAACCTCAAAATGACAAAACAAAAATAAAACTTTAACTTCAATTTGATGCCCTGACCAATGTTAAACCGCCAAATTACTTTAACTTCAATTTGATGCCCTGACCAACGTTTAACAGCCAAATTGACTTCTGAGTTTAAAACTCCAGTTAAGACAGTACACTGCCGGTAGTAATTTTTTAAAATTTTGCATTAAAAACAGTACCTTACCCATTACTTCTTGCATCGTAAGGCCAACAATGACAAGTTGCTGTAGCGCATGGGTATGGGTTTCTGTCCTCATTCATTCACTTAGGTCCTTAGAACAGATTTAAATCTTTGAGTTATGACAGGTCCATAGGCCCTAGGTCCTAACAAATAGAAAATATTAGGCTGGTCCAAATATACCACTAACACATAAAAATACTAACACAACTCTGACACATTCTCACAAAATACACTTATACTAACATATTAATGCACCTCAATACTCCAACACTCGACCACACATGACAAGCATCAAGCTCAACACAAGCAAGTGATTCCGTTGGTTACATGTGATTGACTGGGATTTGGATCATGGTAGTGCAAGCCATGGTCCATCGTATGCTTCATAATTGTCCACTGCCACGCCTAAATATGGTTCCAAGATGTACCCGTAATAATACAACTTCATGAATAGTATCCATCCAAAGATTTCAAAGCAAACATAAAGATGAAAGATTTGTATAAGTTATATAATTATTGTTTAGCAACAAAATTACTATACCATTACTTTAACATTTAAATTATTTCCACTGACAACTGAAACCATATAGAAAACGATACGGTTTCTGTTTAACATCAGGATCATAGCCTTTGCATATGTATCGCATTGTTGCTTTCAGCCAAACCACGCACACCTCAGAGTTGGAGTATGGGTAGTGCATACAATTACACATCCTTTGACACATGCACAAGCACAATCCTACTACACCTATTAACTCGATATTCATTTGAGGCAACATACAATATGTTATATACAACTCCTTACACCAAGCTGTGATATTATGTAGTCTACCTATGTCCAGAATCTATGTTTTCTTACTCTGCCTTGAGCTGGTCGAGGCCACAGAGGACCTCATCCCTGCATAAATGTAAACAGTTTAAATCTGCGAGTACAGTGGCCTGGTAGGGGTTCAAAACTCGCAAGCTCGATGACCTTGTAGGGATTTGAACCTTGGTGGCAACAATCAATAACTACACTGAATTTTAACCAGCACACCATACACTTAATGGCCATGTTCAGAGTTGATATTAATACATACAGTTACATTTGTATTATCTGGTTTCTGTTTTTGTGTAATCTGTAATGAACTCAATGATCTATTGATTTGCTATTCAGTTATATAATCATGTTTAAACTGTAATGATTCTTATGATTTTTTTTCCATTTACAACACAACTATGTTCCGACAAATCTATAGTGTTTTTGACTGCATATGCCTGGGGTTTGGATCAGTACGCAATTCCTGACTTCTTAAGGTGAAGAGAGGTCTTCACTGAAGCTGCTAAATTTGTTTGGTTGGCCCAAGCTTCGAAAAGATATATATTGTGTTGTTTCTGTTGAATGATAAACTAGCAAGAGTTCGGTCATGCAATGTTGGGCTTTCTAAAATCTGAGAGAAATGCAAAAAGGCTGAAAATAATCCCTAAAAACCGAGTCTGCTCAAAATGGGGAGTTTACAGACTAGTTTAGCTGAAATGTGAAATTCCTGGATTCTTGGCAAGATTCAAGTTTCTTTGTGATAAGACATAAATTTCATAATTTATGATATTTGGTGTGCAAATTTTTGCATTGTTTTGTATTAAAATATACAGACATTTAAATCATAATATAATATCATAATTTGACAAGCTATGGAATATACGTCCTACATATCATATACAGACATTTTGCAATCCCAACACGAATATCTAGGGATTTCTTGCATTGCATTGTGTTTGCAAAAGTTGGAAATAGTTAAGTAGATACCATGTCACAAATAAATGTTGGCATTTGATACATTGAACCCCATGTCAACATCAATTTTTCTGTTTGTTGGCAGATTTGACCTCATTAGGAATATAAATTATTAATGGCATACTCTCAATAATATTCCCTATCTAATTTTTAAAATTTTATTTATCCAGACCAACTTTACCAACCTTTTGATGTTAGGCCACTTCTTTTATCTTTAATGAAATATTTTGATGGGTTTTGTTGGTTTTTTATTAATATACTGTGTGAATTTGAGCTATGGATTGTCCCTGAATAGTTGAACTCAATGGAAAAATACTTGCACAAAATTCATGAGATTTTAGTAACACAAGAACGTAAGGGCCTACAAGAAGGTCTTCACAAAACAACATCCTAAGAGGTGCTTTTTGACATGGATTGCCAATATGGCATTATTAATTTGGGATGCTAACTGTTTCCTCTTCTTGAGTAGCCACTAAATTATACAATAGAAATTGTAAATTCACAAAACATTTGTATTCATAGAAGACAGTGATCTGTATAAGGATTAGAACACACATTTGTGCAGGGCACATGCAAAGAAAGGAGAAAAATGAGGAAAATTGGAGATTTCCAAGCCATATTGTGAAACAGAAGGTTTTGCCAGGCAGTGCTTCAAAACCACCACAGTGGTTTCATATTGGAGTGGTGGTTTTGTACTATAGTAGTAGTATTGTTACTGCATGAAGTAGCAGTTTCACCTCATGTCAAGAAATGATTTGTTATGCCCCAAAATGCTTCAATTTCATTACTTTCCAACTTCTGGTGACTTAAAAGATTCCTGACAAGTTTGAGCAAGCATGCTAGTCCATTGTAAACACCCAGAAGGTATCAGAGAAGCAATTTGAATTCCAAGAGAATTTAAGGTTCCAAGTAAACAATAGACTGTATTAGGCAAAAACAGAGTTGGAATAGTTTGTGTAAGAGAGATGTGTGTGAGTCTGTGACCTTAGGGATTGAAATTAGTTGATTTAGGCTGGTTGTGTGCCTGAGAGGCCTAAGATATTATTGAGTATTGAAGATGGTGGATAAGGTGTTGTACCTTACTTTTGCTGAAATTGTCTCCCGGAATTTGGATTCTCTAGAGTAAAAATCCATGTGTCTTTTTTTGTGATGGTTGTTTGCTCTCATTTTCTTTCAAGTTCAGAGTTAATTGCTTGCCTCAAGAAGAAGAATTCATATTTCCTTCAGTAAGACATGTCTATTGATGACTATTGTATGGTAAGACAAAGAAGGCAAGTGGTACAAGCACCAAAATAGAGTCTGCAAAGTGAATTGATCATCGTGATGTGAATGGTCATGTGGATGAAACTTGTGGGAAGTAACATCCAGAAAAGTGCTCATATCAGAAAGATAAAAAGTGTTAAAAGCCAACATCACTATTTAATTAACATGGGAATAGAAATGACTGTAGTTCAAAGGTTGATTCCAAAATTTATTGCACCACAAGGTTAGTTTTATTTTTTCACTAAGTTACTTCATTGGAGTGATAGTTGCGGCTTTACTTATACCTGTTGTGATATTTTCACACATCGCCCCATTGCAAATGGGGACCCCCTGCATTTTTGGTCCTCTTGGTCTTTTGGTTGTGGTTCTTTGGGTCTTTTCATAGCAATCCCTTCGGTCTCCCCAGGTCCGCAAATGTTTTGACAATTTCTGATCAAGTCTGCAAGTGTTTTGAGTGAATTTGGCCAAGTCTAGAGCTTGTTTTGTCTATTTTAGGGTTTTTGCCCTTTAGACTTAGATTTGAGGTCATTTTCTTAGGGTTTTGGAAAATCTGAATGTGTCAATGAAGTTACAATCCTTCAAGGAAGCTACCAGTGAAATTTGAGCGAATTCTGAGCGCTTGCTATTTTTAGTAAGTTTCACTGCGTCTCAGATTGGCTTAATTTTGCGTCTAAATAAACTTACTATTTTTAGTAGTTTCTATTTTTAGTAAGTCTATTTTTAATAAGTGTCACCTTGTCCTGGTTTGCCCTAATTTGATGTTTGGAAGTACTTACTATTTTAAGTAAGTCTATTTAATTAAGTGTCACCTTGTCTCGGTTGCCCTAATTTGATGCTTGGAAGTACTTACTATTTTTAGTAAGTCTATTTTTGGCATGTCTATCTCAGGTAGCTGGCAAGACACTGATAGTAGAGCATTCTTGAAAATCCAAGTTCCAAATCTGGAAAGTCAAAAAAGTAGGTAGATGATCAGAAAAATGACTGTGTTTGGAATTCCTTCGTGAAGTGGAAAAACATGAAAAATTATTCTAAGGCATGAGAAATCCACCTCAATACAAAAATGGCAGTCAAATTGGAAAGATGAAAAATGGCCAAGTCAGGGAAGAATTTTCTAGTTTCCACAAATTCCTTCATTCCTCCCTGAAAGCGCTCCAAGGCAAGGATGGGCGATAGAATCGAGACATGGAGGAAATTTCCTTTCCAAGGAAATTCCTCCTTCACCCAAGAATGCCGTTCAAGGAGAGTGGTAGAGTGCTAAAGTGGCATCAAGGAGGAAAGTTCATTTCCTTCAAAATTCCTCCTCTTCACTTAAAATGTGCCCAAAGTTGTGATAGAGCGCTAAAATGCTATCAAAAATGAATTTCCTCCTAGGTCAAAATTCTTGCACACCCAAGGAAATGTGCTCCAGGAAGGTATAGAGCGCTAAAATGCTATAGAGGAGGAATTTCCAACAAGTTCCAAGTTTCTTGTTTCTCAGTGAAATGGTGCTCATGGAAGGAAGTAGGATGCTAGAACATGGCCAAGGAGGAATTGTTTCCTCCAATCAAAAATTTCTTCTCCAGTTTAAAAGAATATGCCCAAGGTCTGATAGAGAGGACGTGGAAAACATGGTTAGGGAGGAAAAATCCAAAATTTCAAAACTCCTTCCTCCTTAGTAGAAATTATGCCCAAGGACAAAACAAGATGTGAAAGTCAAGATCAAGGAGGAATTTATTCAAAAATTTCAAAATTCAAAATTCCTTCCTCAAGATGAAGAAATTCCTAGGTACAATAATCTAAGTGAGGATTTTCTCTCTCCAAAACTTTGGACAAGATAAATTTTTCCATACATGGAAGAAATGGTCAGTTGAAGAAAAATCTCCTCCAGGACAAGATGTGTACGGGAACACAAAAAAAATTCTTTCAGGACAAAAATCTCTCTACAAAGGATTTTTTCTCTCCTAGAATTCTAGGCATATAGGATTCCTTTTGAAGTGGAAAAAAATGTTTAAATTCTTTCAAGGCGGGAAAATCTCCAAGTGTGAAGAGGACATTTCATTGTTGGAATTCAAATTGGAGACTGTGCCAAGTGTCTCTGTAGGAGAGCTGGAGGCCATCATAGTCAAGTTCGTCACATTCTCCACAAATGAACGAGATAATGGTCGTCCAACTTTGGACGAGAATCTATTGATTGCATGAAGGCATGGTGGCACATTTATTGTTGGCGAATGTTTTGATTGAGTGGTTGTTTATTCATTGCATGGCGATTGGCATATTCAAGGAGGTAGTGTCTCATTAATGCATAATGGACGATTTTGAATATAATGGGGCATTTATTGCATTATGGATGCCATTTTTGGGAGCAAAGGTCAATTAATAGGTAGTGGCGTGATTCTTCAATTAATGATTATTCCCACTACTTGGCGTCATACTTGGAATTTTTGGTCAAACCCTAATCAGGGTTTTGCATGTTCAATCTTAGCCATTGATTGGTTTGTATTTTCGGCTGTCCATTTTCCTCTTGGAGGCCTATAAAAAAGGGGTCACTTCTTCATTTGTAAAGTAGGGAGATTGTATCAAATTGTTGCGATAAGTTAGTGAGATAATAATTGTTTGCTGATGGTGTTCACTTGTGTTATATTTGGTGGCTTGCATGGTTTCACCGCCTTCAATTAGTTTAGATTTGTTTCAAGCATTTAGATGAATTAAGTTGATTGCAGTGTTTTATGGAGAGATTGCTTGCTCATACCTTTTGTTGATAGATGATTTCTATCCACAGTGCAAGGTTGGACTGAGCTCTTATATGTGTGTTCTTAATTTAAATTGTTGGATGAACATTGTTCTCTGATGGTGTTCATTGTCGGTTTAAAATCTTACAAACACAACCTCTGAAGATTGCACCCTCTTTATGTAGTTGTCTACTAGTGGCGAAGTAAAGTGTGGTCGATCTCGCCTGGATCATTGTTATCTATTGAGTTATTAGATTTAGCTTAGTCTTCCTAAACTCTTTCCCCTTTAATTTCAGTTCATTCTATTTTAGATCGTTTGAAGCAGAAGCATCGCAAAATTGCTATATCCGATGATGAAGTTCCAGCCACAGCAAAGAAGTGAAAGAATGATCCAAACATCAAAGCCAAACGAGCTTTTATCCATCAAAAAGTCGCTAGTACACAATTGGTACCTTGGAGTCAATGTATGATCTTCCTACAATCTTTTCATACATATGATTTTGATCAAGAGAGGATAAAGTGGCTGTTGGAAAACTTTATTCTATGTTGGTGTGGTCACAAAACACCCGTCAACACTACCTGGGTGCTTGTTCCATGACATCTTTGAACCTCAAACTCTGCCATATCCTTAATATATCTCGTCGGAGTTTGCATTTATCCCTTTACCCAACTACTTGAGAATCTCCAAACCTTGACACTTGGTAACTTCTCACATATATCTCATTGGAGTTGGACTTTTGACATCCCTCTTACCTTGGTACTTGTTATGAGATATGTTTGAACATTGATCCCTATCACTCCAAAACTTTATTACCATTTCTGGATTGCTTGTTTAGAGTTCCTCCCACTTGTGTAACTTAATAGTACAAGTTCCTTGTCATCTCCACCCCCCTTATTTCCGACACTCTAACAATGGTATGGGTCATGAAGTACCATGACCTTCAAAGTTTGAAGGTCTCACACCTTTCATTGTTTAAACCCACTTATCTCCTTGCATGTCCTAGAGTGCCGTTTATGACCAAATTTTATGTCAACTTCTAGAAAAAGGGTTTTTCTTGCCCAAAAATAGCGATTCATCATAACAGTGTGGATTCACATGCAATTTTCAGCAATGAAAAGAGGAAAATGACCTAGAATGCCAAAAAAGATTCGATGAAGCTTTGAAACTATCATATTGGATTTGTTCATACTCAACAATCATTCTTTATTCCAAAGACATGAATTCAAAGGGAATAAAGAATGAGGAAGGCACCCATGCCAATTTTAATGCTAGGTCAATTTGCAGACCTCAATTATTGTCACACCATTTTCAAGCTGCCATTTAAACAAATTTTGCAGGCTCATTTACAGCTTATTCACTCAGATCAATGGATGTTAATGTTCAAAATGATTGTGACCACGAAGATAGTGATTTCTTCATCTTTTAGGCACCTCTGCACTTCTTGAAGAGGTGATTTTTGTATGTGTGTATTAATGTAATGATGTCATGAGCGTGGGTGACCTTTGCAAATCAAGAACGATTGTTCTTCTTTTCCAAGGGTCACATACCCAAGTTGTAAATCTATAAATGCTGAGTTGGTCTTCATTCAAACTATTGATCTTTCTTGTCTTCATAGAATAGAAGTGCAAAGATTGTCATTCATAATTTTTTGCTACCCAAGCTCTGCTCTTATTGCAGCCTATTTCTTGCCGAGTTAGTATGCTTTTTACTGCAGTATCTGGTACCTACATAGTGGAACGAGGATGCAAAATATAAAATCTGAACTTTCCAACAATTTTTAGAACAGCAAAAGTGTTTTTCTCCATTTGAGAATAATTAAGGTCATGCTTTTTTAGAGGAACACTCATAAAAACAGTGGGGGCTTCTACTCCCTGATCATTAGCTTGTAACAGTATGACAGACACTGTGTGTTCTGAGGCATAGCAGTATACAACGAAATCCTTTTCAAAGTTAGGATGGACTAGCACTGGTGCATGTGTAATGGCTTTCTTTACATCTTCAAATGCTTGCCTACCTGAATTACTCCACATAAATTGTCGTCTCTTCTTCATCATCAGTGCCACATGCCTTCTATTTTTCGAAAATTCAAGTGCAAACTTTCTTAAGTAATTTGCTTGTCCAAAAAAGACTTGACACCAATTCTGTTTGAAGGTAGGCTCAACTGTTGGGTACCCCTTACCCTTTCAGGATCAGTTCTGATCCCTTACTTTGAAACAATGTGTCCTTGTGTTACCCTAAAAACTGATGTCTTGGGATTTAAATATATGATAGGATGAATTGAAGAGCTTTAATTACCATCTTGTCTTTGTTGAATGTGGAATGGTGCATCTGCATTTGTTCAATTCATTTCCGTTGCATTTTCAACTTAGTTTGTGGAACTCCTTGGCACAGTGTTTTCCCTGTACTCGTACCCCTGTTTGTCCAGGTGGCAATGGCTTTTGTTTGTGCTCAGTTTGTTGTTGAATGTGTAGCACATCAGAAATAAAAATCTTAATTTATCAACTAATTGCTGCAGATGTGACATGCTTCAGTTTTACTAGTCCACATTTTGAGCTTTTGTTTAATCATTTGTCCTTTTCCTTTTCTTTGAGAAACTGAATCATAGCAGATAGTGATACGCGCTAATCAATCCATAGGTTCTTCACATCCAGTACCTTGAATATTTATTGCTGCCAGGAGATTGATAGCTCTGCTGCATTGATGCTTGCTAATTTTCTAATTTCTTTATCACAGTGTGAAATCTGATTTATCTGAAGTTGTTTTCCATCAAACCAGAGAAACTTGGGGGAGCTAATTGGTGAAAGTTTAAGATCTATGATATGGAAGGAGATCAGCACATGGACCCTATCCAGCAATATCCTGTTTCACAAGGCCATGTTATATCTCAGCCTGCTAATTTACCTAAACCACGGGCTGAGCCATCATTAAATGATCAGCGGTTTTTGTTAATCTTTATCATGGGTACTTACTTTGGTCCAGATCTGAAAAATGAAGTGCCCAAAAAATCAGCCATGCAAAGATTAGCAAACTCTCTTCTTCCATATA
The DNA here is from genome assembly GCF_030272615.1 of Cryptomeria japonica. Lineage (NCBI taxonomy): Eukaryota > Viridiplantae > Streptophyta > Pinopsida > Cupressales > Cupressaceae > Cryptomeria > Cryptomeria japonica. The sequence continues at coordinate 102,816,915 of NC_081414.1, forward strand.
CTCCTGATCAATTGGAAGCTTCATTCATGAAACTTTCAGAAGTCGAGAACATATATTATTATATTCTTAGAAATGCAAACCCAAGTTGTGCAGTGAAGCTTCTGTCCCTCTATAAGTTTTTTCAAGGTCATCTTCCTCCACCTCTAAAGGAGGTTATTGAGGACGATCGACAATTTACAAGTTTCTTTCCTCAGCACTTGCATAAGCAGATCAGACATAAGGGAAGATACAAAGTTTTTGAGGGCATAGTTTTAATAGATGACCCAGATGTTTCATACATAAAAACAGAAGATTTAGAAAGGTTCAAGTGGTTGACTGGTCTGAACGATTTGAAGATAGATAGAGAGGAGGCACGAAATTATCGTCATCCTTATGGGCCAAGGACAGACAGAGGTGAAGGCATGCAACTTCGAGTCAATGTTAATGCTGGGCAATATGCCTATATGCAAGATGGCAAGCCACTGGCTGTTGTTATGCCAGATGGTGTGCAGAACCATAAGACAAGGACAAGAAGAAAGAAGGAGCCAATGGCGAAACCAAATATGCCAAGATCAGCTATGCGGCCAAAGGAACAGAAGCCACCAATGAAATATCCAGACACTATGGGAAAAACCGTATTGATGGTTTCTTCAGCCCCTAGTATAGATCAGTGGAATAACTCTGGAAATGATGCTAAGCCTTCAATTCTTTTTACAGGAACAGCAACAGCTCGTCAAGCTGGCCCATCAGTTGGTCTTGTTGATATCGGTACTTGTGAGGATGCTTACTTGTTCCGCATGGCTCTTCCAGGTGTCAAAAAAGATCAACGTATGTTCTCTCTTTTACAATATCTTTGTCATGACATAATACAATTACAGATATGGCAGATATCAGAATAATGGAATTGAGACAGATGGATTCATATTTCTCCTTGTTTGACTATAATGGCTTTATTAAGTTCTCATATTAAATTCAGTTTTGATGTTTTTGATTTCAGGTGAATTTAGTTGTGAGGTTGAATCTGATGGGACGGTGGTCATTAGAGGCATCATCACAACAGGAGAACAGAAGGTTATCAAAAAGTCCCGTACATTTCACATGAAAACTCAATCATTGTGCCCTCCTGGCCCTTTCACAGTTTGTTTCCAGTTACCAGGCCCCGTAGAGCCCAGACAATTTACAGGCAATTTTGGTTCTGATGGTATTCTAGATGGGATTGTGATGAAACAGATGGATAAAATAGGCTCTGCTTGTTTGGTCTTTGAATCTTGAATATCATTTACGGAGGAGTCTCTTATAACAGCTTGTGATCGATCAACATGAAATGCATGAGAGCCGCGTTGTGGAAAAATTGATTCATGCTTCAGTTTCCCCTTCTTATTACCATATCTAACAGTGGATCTGGAAATTTAATATGGATCACTTGAAGCCTTATACATAGTCAACTACACAGACTCACATGATGTTTTCATTTATATTGCAGCTATCTAATAAAAAGCAATGTGTCATTGTGTAGCCCTTGCCATAGAATGAGCCGTACTTTTGCCATCTAATGGTTCCAACTGGCAGGATAAGCTGAAATCTTTGGAAGTTTGACATTTCATAAGTCCACTTTTGGTCGGTCACAGGTCATTAAAAAATCATGATAATGCTCATTGGTATTGAATTCCCTGCCCTGATTTTACAGAATTGAATTATATACCAAACCCTGTAAGCGTTCTGAAATTCTAGTTGCTTTTGTACTTGTATGTTCTGTGCTTTCCAAATTTTAAAGCTCAATATTTGCCTTCTGGACTGAAACATGCTTCACAGAACGAAATGTAGAAGTTGAAAGATGTTTAATTGCTTACTTCTGAATGCAGAATGGTATGCTTTTGCTTTAGAATGTAAAAATTGCAACAATGAAAACATTATTCAATATTTCATGCTTGGACAAAATGCAATAATGCTTCATAACAATTTATCTTTAATGTAAGTTTGGGAAGTGTATATGGCTTTGACATTCTTCTTGGATAAGACCTGTATCTGTGAAAAAAGAATCTGAGAATTACACATAGTTATTCAAATATCCTTCAAAATTATAGCATTATGCAAATCGATACTCAAAGTAATGCAAGTTAAGTTGTACTAAATTTAGTCAAGTCGTAGTGTTTCAGTGGATGAAATGGCTGTTTCTTTCAGCCTTCTCGTGGGTGCTTTGTATTTATGGACAGGCTGGTGTATTCTTTTTCAGCTGCCCGTTGGTAGCTTCTATTCATCGTAGACTGCTTTGTTCAATATAGAAAATTTTGGAAAGTGTCCATAGTTTTGTTTTGCAACAATCTATGATATATAGATCATTAACAATACTTTAATAACATTTTTTTTTAATATAAATTTGGGAAATGATGGTTAGATTTTTTATGCAACAATCTATGTCATTTAGAGCATCAATATATGGAGATAAATATAATTCAAGTTAAATGGTGCAAAATCAACTACCTATTCATTTGTTGCTGGGATCTTGTTAAGTCATAGTAGAACAATTAATAGATTCACATGTACCTCACACCTTGGTCCTGAGGAAGTTTTACAAGTGTGAAATACTTATGATTATATATATATATATATATGCACTTATATGCTTAAGCTTAATTTTAACAAAGGAGAAAAAGATAAAAAAAACGTATAAAAATAATTGGCTAAAAATACATCAGGTGATGTGCCAAAACAAACGTTTTCTCGTTAATCGAACACGGTCATCCATAAGTAACTTTGTAAAGTAGAAAAGCAAGAATCTCATCTCATACATTGGATATGTCAATTTTTTTTTCATAATTACAATATTGAAAAGCCAATAGATATTTGGACACATAAATTGATATACATCTAAGATTTAAAATAAGAAAAACTAAGATATACAATTATTACACAAGACTCCATGTTTGTTTTTATAGAGCAAAACCTCATTACAAAAGAACATGGGGCTCTTTATTTATGAAAGGTTGCCATTATGAAACTTCTTGCATTTGCAACTTCTCGCCCAAGGTTTAATTTTCAAATTTCTAATGCCTACACATGGTCCCTCACTCTGGAGGGGGCTTTGCTCCTCAGCGAGCTGACTCTCCTCCCCATGTAGGTGACTCTCCTCCCCATGTAGGTGTCGAGCCTCTTTTGAAATCTGCTATGGATTTTGAGAATGACGTTCCCACGGTCTCCACGGTGGTGGAGCCTTGAAAGGATGCTACTACGGAAACCTCAGTGGAAAAGTTTGGATCTTTTGAGGATTCATCATGTAGCCAGGAAAATGGTGTTGAAAACCCCGCTAAAAGCAAACTGGAAAGGTGCGCTAGTCAATGGGACCCACGAGGTTCGAGCTTAATATATTTCTTTGGAATATATTCAAACGGAGGAAGGAACGAAGATTCGATTCTTAGATTCTGTTATGGAGAGAATAATGTCCTCTGTGAGTAACACATTGGTGGGATTTTTTTTCTCTTTTAGGCCAACCATTGACATGGTTTGAAGATGGGTTGCTGCCCGATGGATAGTTAAAGGTAGCGTCTTAATAAGTGCTATGTTGGGAGGATTGTTTCTATTTAAATTTACAGTGGAAGATGACCCGATTAAAGTACTTGCAGGATCTTGGACTTATGGCAAACACCACCTGTCCTTATGCAAATGGAAACTAAGATTTGACTCGGTCGCTAAACTCAATTGAACGGCTCCAGTGTGGGTTCAGTTACATGGTCTTCCCCTGGAATTCTAGGATGAACAAATCTTTAGATGGATTGGCTACTCATTTGGACGCTATGTGACTTCTGATGCTGTGCCACAGGCCAAAACCAAGTTAGTCTTTGCTAGATTTTGTGTTAATTTTGCTATTAATAAAACCTTGCCCAACTTTATCACCCTACAATCTAAGTGGGGAAAACAGATGCAAGCTTTGGTTTGTGAAAATACTACTATTTTTTGCCAAAGATGTTCAAAACCGGGTCATGTCATAGCTAACTGTAAGGCCCCCTTGTTGAAGGAACCTAAGTTGAAGGGGAGCCATCGAAAGAACCTAAGTTGAAGGGTATATGCTCTCCCCCTTCAGTGGAATTAGATATGTCAAAGGATGTTGATTCTCAAAGTGATGGGTATGTTGGTTCCCAAATCAACAGATCCCTAAACCCTAAGGATTTAGCCACGTTCCTATCAATAGGTTTAAGGCTAGATCTGGCCAACGAATGAGATTCAGTTACAAGACTGGAATCTCCTGCACTTTTGGCTGTGCAAGACCAAGGTGGGTAATGTAATTTTGTGCCCTAGATTAGTAATCGGGATTATATCCTTTAATTATGCCCTAGTTTGTAATTAGATTTGTAACATTTTAGTAAATCATAATTCAGTAAACTCAGAAATGGAGGAAGTAAAGAAGAGACAAACACAAATACCCTGGGAAAACTTCCAAGGAGGAAAAACCCAACATTAAAGACCCACGGGTCAGATTATATATTCTCCCTTAATAACACAATTACAATACCTAGCTTCCTTGACAAATCTGAATCCTTCTTGTATGACAAATTTGCACTTCTAAGCTCTTCAAGTCTGCACCAAAGATTGCCTTTGTCCTCTAGAACAAGTTCGCATAAGTCTAGACAATTTCGCACCCTCCTATAAGTTCGCACTTTTCATGCAGAGTTGATTCCCTTAATGCTTGATGATGTTGTCTTTGCAAAGTATCTTTATTTATATGCGTCTTAACCTTTATTGTTGCAAGTCGGCCTCCTTCCTTTTTGGCGCCAATATTGTTATTGTGGCGTGGGGTTTTAGGATGGCGTGTAAGCATATGGTTGGGCTTAATCTTGGGGGCATGTTACCCTTTAGGATAGGGCCCAGTCCTAAATGGGTTCGGATGTTGCCTTAAGGCAATCCGAACCCATATATTAACCTAGTTACAAACAACACTCCCTCTTAACTAGGGAAGAAGAGAATACATAATTTGAACCTTTAGAGTTCCATCTAGCACACAAGCATAGAATTACATCTTCCACCTAGCACACAAGCATAGGATGGTTCTAACACACAAGCATAGAAAGTGTAATACACAAGTGAGTCTTTACATAATTACAATTATCCATCTAGTACACAAGCATAGATTGGACACAATTCATTCTTGCACACAAGCAAAGAACGATTCAAAGTACTGCAAATAGAGTCACTGAGATTGGAGCTCCCTCTCAATCAGGGTTCCGTTTTCCACAACACCAAGTCTGTCTCTGAAGTATTCAAACTTCACTCTGGATAAAGGTTTGGTAAGGATGTTTGCAATCTGTTCATTCGTGCTTATGTACTTTAGATGAATGGCGCCTCTTTGCACCATGTCACGAATGAAATGATAGTGTGTTTCCACATGTTTGGACCGGTCATGAAATACAAGATTTACTGACATCTTTATACATCTTTGATTATCACAATGAATGGTGGTAGGACCACTAGCTTGACCAAATAATCCAATAAGGAGCTTGCGAAGCCACACTGCTTCTTTAGATGCAACAGATGCGGCAATGTACTCAGCTTCTGGAGTGCTTAATGCTACCGAAGATTGCTTTCTACATGCCCAAGAGATCACTGCAGAGCCCAAGTTGAAGCAGATACTTGAAGTACTTTTCTTGTCCTTGACACTTCCTGCCCAGTCTGAATCTGAGTAGCCTTCCAAGAGGATTGAGGTATTAAGTGAATACTTCAACCCATAACCAATAGTGCCACACATGTATCTTAAAATGTGCTTGGCAGCAACTAGGTGAACAAGTTTAGGTAAGCTCATGAACTGACTGAGGGCAATCACAACATAACAAATATTTGGCCTAGAATTGACTAGGTACATCAAGGAACCAATCAACTGCTCGTACTCAGATGGATCTGCAAAATCAGAGTTAGCTGCAGAAACACTTAACTTTTTTAAGTTAGATTCCATAGGAGTATGCATAGGTTTACAATCCATCATTCTAAATCTTTTCAAAATATCAATAGTATATTGTCTTTGACTTAGAAAAATTTCATTGGATTTTTGCCATACTTCTAACCCTGGGAAGTAATGCATTAGACCTAAATCCTTCATTTCAAATTTTGAGGCTAATTCCTTCTTACATCTTATGATTAATTTATTTTCACCATACAAAACTAAGATAAGCATCTCATCATTATAAACTTTCAAGTAAATGCTAGCATCAACATCATCCTTGCAAAAACCTAAGCTTAGTAAGTACTTATCAATTCTTTCATACCAAGCACGCGGAGCCTGTTTGAGCCCATATAAAGCTTTCTTCAACCTGCAAACATGAGAATCTCTTTTATGGATTACATAACCTTCTGGTTGCTCAATATAGACTTCCTCCTCAATGACACCATTGAGGAAGGCTGTCTTAACGTCCATTTGATGTAGCTCCCAACCTTTGGCTGCAACAATAGCTATTATAGATCTAATATAAGTATATCTAGCAACAAGGGCAAAAGTTTTTTCATGAGCTATTCCTTCCTTTTGAGAAAAACCACGAGCTACAAACCTAGCTTTATATTTTTTCAATACTACCATCAACATTATGTTTAATTTTAAACAACCATTTAGAAGAAACAACAAACTTACCTTTGGGTCTGGGTACAATGTCCCATACATCATTCTTGATGATAGACCCATACTCTTCATCCATGGCTAATTTCCAAGCATGATGGGACATAGCTTCTTCGACATTTTCAGGTTCAGACTCAATGATATTACACATCACAGAAATGTAGTTGGCATGATTTTGGGATCTCTTGCTATCTCTAAAGGTTCCTCTGGGAGCAACAAATCCTTCAGCATCTTGAATCGTGTTTCTAACCCAAAGTGGTCTCTTCTTGCAGACCACAATATCCTGAGGTATATTGGTAGAGTGCATAGGTTCTGTTGGGTCATTCTGAACTTCTTGATCCGAAAGGTCAGTGGACTCCTCCTGTATCTCAGGGTTAGCATCAACTATTGAATCTTGATTTTGAATCACCATATCATTATTTTTGGATAATGAACCTTTAGATCTTTTGAAAGCAATATCTTCTGCAAAAGTTACATCTCTACTTACCTCAACATACCTTTGACCTGAAATGTAGATCCTGAAGGCTTTGGAAGATTCGTTGTATCCCACTAAGATGCCTTTCTTTCCAGATGGATCCAACTTGGTTCGTTTTTCTTTAGGCACATGAACATACACCGGGCTCTCGAATATCCTTAGGTGGCTGATGTCAGGTTTGATTCCTGTAAAGGCTTCTTCAGGAGTCACATCCTTTAGGGCGCGATGAGGACATCTATTCTGAATATAGACTGTTGTTTTGGATGCTTCTGCCCATAGAATGTTGACATTATGTGAACCGGTATGAGGACATAATGACATTGTATGTTGTCATTGATGTCAATATGCTAAAGAGGTGAGAACCAGCATAACACTATGAACCGACATTTGTGCCAAAGTGAAGCGGTGTGCTTGTTCAAGGTGAACCGACATATGGTTATGGGAACTGGCACATGAAAGTGTTGTATGACTACTGGTTGGTAGTCTCAACTCCAGGGTTTCTGATTGAAGTGCTTCAAACCTGTGTGGCTCAACCGGTGACATTGTGTGATGAGTTAGCATTGTAATGAAGAACATATCATATTGCCACATCAGCCTTGTGTGCGTGAAGGATCTTGCATGAAGGAGATTGTTCCTATCTACCTCGATAATGTGCGAAGTCTGTAAAACGGTGATAATGTGTGATGGGTTATCAACCGCCATGAAATCAGTGAAAATGGTCGATGGAGAATGTCTTGAGATTGGATCAAGACTGTTGCAATTAATGGACTATTCTCAACGGTCAGGATTGAACCGTTTGAATTCCTTAACCTAATAGGTTTATGATTTAGGGTTTATGCTACCGACCTATCTATTTTCCTATAAGGTCGATGTTGTGTCTCTTTCTGAGGTTGTTGGCAAAAGTTGTGTGTGTGTATCCAAGAGAAGGGATACGTAATTCTTGCCAGACCAAAAGGAGAGAAGTGATACCTGCAGAGTGTAAGTGCAGAAGGTGAAGAGGAGCTTAAGCGGATCTGCATTGGCATTGAGTGCTGTTACCAGATCATTGTAATACCTGTTGATCTCTAACCATCTCAACAGTTGGAAAATCCCTTAACAGGGTAGCATTAACCGGCTTGCTATAAATCCTTTAAGAGGGTAATTCAAAGCTATTGAGTTCGAAATCCTTTAGCTATTGAGTTCTTGAAATCCTCTAACAAGGTAACCTTTAATAGGGTTTAACCCTTAACGGGGTATTGTAGCCATCCCTTAACCGAGTGATCTTTAACAGGATCGGTTCCTAGCAGAACCTATTGTAATGTCTCTAACCGGACAAGGCTCCTAATAGAGCGGACTTCTAAAGAGTTCAAAAACACCTTGTGGGTATTCATCCCCACCGTGGTTTTTCCTAGTTGGATTTCCACGTGAAAAATGTGTGTCATGTGTGCTGCTTTTATCTTGTGATGCTTTCTTATTGTCTGTCAAGCATATGATGGTTCTGTGTTTTATGTCTCTCAATAAAACATGTTGAACTAGCTGTTATTATGATCTGATGATAGACTACCTATTTATGCATAAGGGTGAAATGGTAGTGTAGTCTTGAGTTGAGTGAAAAGATAAGTGAGTAACCGGTTAATGCTTGTCACACTCATTCTTAGCTTTACCGGTTGCACTCTGTTTCAAACCGGTGTCACTGCTTGCCAGTCATTTGAAATGTCTGCTGTCAAACCAGTTGAGGAATGTATTTTTGTCCGTACTGATTCACCCCCTCCTCTCAGTATCAGGTGAGTACTATCCATTCATCATTGAGTTATCATAGAAAAGGTTGCAGGTCTTGATCATGGATCATGGCTCTTGCAACTTCAACAATGGTCCTGTTCTTTCTTTCAGCAACTCCATTTTGCTGAGGATTGTAGGGAACACAAAACTCCCTCTTAATTCCTGCTTTAACACAAAAGTCATAGAAACTACCTGAGGTGTATTCACCTCCATTGTCAGACCTCAAACATTTAATTCGATTTCCTGTAGTATTTTCAACTAAGGTTTTGAATTCTTTAAATCTATTTAGGACTTCTTCAGACTCTTTAGATTTAAGAAAGTAGATCCATGTTTTCCTAGAGAAATCATCTATGAAGATAACATAATATAGGAAACCGCTAGGAGATGCTACAGACATAGGACCACATAAATATGAATGAATAAGTTCTAACTTTTCTTTAGCCCTACTATCGCTTTTATGAAAAGGATTCTTTACATTCTTACCCATTGCACAACCTTTACAAGCATCATCATGAGATAAATTGAGTTTAGGCATACCTTTAACCACTTTAACGAGAGTGGGAAGAGCTTGAAAGTGTAGATGTCCAAGTCTTCTATGCCATAGCTCGCATGATTCAGGGGCCTCATGAATGAGAGATTGAATTGGATTAGCTACAAGCTTATATAAACTATCACATCTATTTTCAATAATATGAGCATTTTTGAAATTAGATTTCTTAGACCAAGTGAGTACTTTCTCTTCAGAAAATGCTATTTGCAAACCCTTATCTTCTAAGGCAGAAATGGAGATAATATTTCTTTTAATACCAGGTACAAAGAAAATATCATCGAGTTGTAAGGAAATACCAGAATCTAGTTTTAAAGAGGTAGTACTAGAACCTTTTACCGAGTATCGAGCATCATCACCGATTACCACATGAAGGTTGGTGTCCTTTTCAATCAGATCTGATAGATGCTCACGAAAACCTGAGATATGTCTGGAGGCACCACTGTCAAGTATCCACGTATTGTTGTCCATAGGAACATTGCTGGATAGAGCAGAGATAAGAAGATAATCTTCAATTTGTTCGGCAACTTCATTTAAATTGACTTCCCTTTCCTTTGGATCATTTTGACAATCTCTGGCATAGTGACCATACTTATCACATCTGAAGCAACGAATGTGAGAGGAATCTCTTGACTTTTTTCTTGGATCATAGGAGGAGGATCTAAAATATTTGCTTCTCTTTTCTTTCTTCCAATGTCCACCTTTCCTAGATTTAGCTAAGAGAACATGATTATCTTTGTGAGAGTTCTTGTGTTTTCCTCTTACCTCAATTCAAGATTCCTCTTCGATGCAATCAGATTGAAGATGCTCAAAGTTGGGACAATCGACTCTTCCACCAATGCTATGAATGAATGGTTCCCATTCATCAGGTAGACCATTTAATGCAATCATAACATGATCTTTATCTGAGATTTGGAAATCAAGAGTACTTAGCTTGTCCTTTAGTTCATTGATCTTCATGAAGTAGGCCATGATTGAGTCTTCTTCTTTCATTTTCATGTGAAGAAGCTCCTGTCTTAAAGCAAGAGCCCCGATGAGGTTGTTGACTTCATACATCTCTTCCAAGTGTTTGATCATTTCCCTGGCAGACACAAACTTTGATATGACAGTGACAAGATGATTCTTGACGTACTCAATTATGATCTTCCTAACCTTGAGGAAATCTTTCTTGAATTGTTTCAGCTCTTCAACATCTTTTAGAGGAGACAACCTTTCTTCTTCTACAAATTCAACAGATCATTCTCTTCAAGGATCAATAGAATATAGACTTTGCAAGCAACAAAATCAAGGGCTCCATCAAGTCTATCTTCAACCCTCAAACCTGACATTTTAATATGAAAACAAACAACAACTATATGCGACAAATGATTTACTAAAATAAGAAGTTAGTGACACCTTAGCTCTGATACCATGTAATTTTGTGCCCTAGATTAGTAATCAAAATTATATCCTTTAATTATGCCCTAGTTTGTAATCAGATTTGCAACATTTTAGTAAATCATAATTCAGTAAAATCAGAAATGGAGGAAGTAAAAAAGAGACAAACACAAATATCCTGGGAAAACCTCCAAGGAGGAAAAACCTAGCATTACAGACCCATATGTCAGATTATATATTCTCCCTTAATAACACAAGTACAATACTTAGCTTCCTTGACAAATCTGAATCCTTCTTGTATGACGGATCTGCACTTCTAAGCTCTTCAAGTCTGCACCAAAGATTGCCTTTGTCCTCTAGAACAAGTTCGCATAAGTCTAGATAATTTCACACCCTCCTAGTGTAAGTTCGCACTTTTCATGCAGAGTTGATTCGCTTAATGCTTGATGATGTTGTCTTTGCAAAAGTATCTTTATTTATATGCATCTTAAACTTTATTGTTGCAAGTCGGTCTCCTTCCTTTTTGGCGCCAATATTGTTATTGTGGCATGGGGTTTTAGGATGGCGTGCAAGCATAGGGCTGGGCTTAATCTTGGGGGCATGTTACCCTTTAGGATAGGGCCCAGTCCTAAATGGGTTCGGATGTTTCCTTAAGGCAATCTGAACCCATATATTAACCTAGTTACAAACAACAGGTAAACCTTAACAATGCCTACTGATTTTCAGACCTATCTGTGGATTGACACTGTTACACAAAGCAGATATCTCATTGAAAATATACCAAGGAAAGGAAAATAAACCTTCAAATTTAGCTTCAACCTCATTTTATACCTTATATGCTTGCATTGAGATTGATCATCTAAGCTAAAACTACTTCTATTGTAGAAATATAAAAGGTGAAATAAGAATATAAAAGGTGAAATAAGAATGATTCTGAAAGCTAAAACTTGATCAGTGCCTTGCCTAGGGTGAACAGAGTCCAAACTACAAAACATCAACACTTCAAAATGAAACACCTTTAATGCCCATTTGAACATACTATAACTTGCATAATTTGTTAAGAAAACCATAACTAAATGACCAATACCTTCCAATCAAACACATATTGCAGTAGTTTGAAAACAAAATTTAACTATTTCCTTGAAAGAGACCCACATTCAACTACACATTCCTACTAGAGGAAGACAAACTCATATATCATTGATATAAAAGCTCATACAACACGTGGATAGAAAATATGAGGCAATCCGAGAATGACCTTCATTTCATTAATCATTAAAATAAGAGTTTACATTCAGGTGGACATCTGTGGAAAGGAAATGTTCATATATCCTTATATTCCTTTTGGCCTATGTACATACTACTTAGCAGAGCTTTCAAAATTCGAATATCAACAACCTTCACAATGGCCCTAGATTCCCTTTTATAACACTAAGTGAGAAAAGAAGCTTCATGCCAATTATGACATCTATCAAAACCCTAACTATTACATTTTACAAAATGCTACTAAGTAGCTCAAATATTTCTTGCGTATTAACTGCAGCTGCTTGTAGAGATCTGATATGATGCTTGGGACCACATTCTTAATGAAGTCTATCAGGTAGCTCATCTGCACTTGTATCAGTTGTAGTTATAATAAAAAATCTCGAAGTTGAATCTGATATACTTCGATTGATAGGAGGTGGTTGAGCATTTATATTAGTTTGCCAAAAATATCAATTTACAAGGAGAAAAGCAAAAAATTAATACAATCTCACCTACTCCTCCTCCTCGGGTTGTTCTTCTTCTAAAGAGCAATATTTCTTATGCCAAATATCTACGTCATCAGTTGGCTAAACAAAAGATTTCAGGCTTTGCAATTTATTCATTTCTTCTTTCACTCTCGGTTAGGGCATGGTTACAGTTTCCAATGAAAACTTATGATAAAGAGAGTCTACATCAATAATTTTATCAATAATCAGGTGGCAGACATTCTCTTAGTTTGGTTCATCTAACAATGCGTCCAGAATCTTATCAACTACAGTTACAAAATATTCCCTCCATTTGGCGAGATGTTTTATTTGCCCTTCATTTGTCAAAATAAGAGGAATGTCCCACTTTTGTAGGCCTCCGAATGATCTAATCTTTTCTGTCAAAGTCTTCTTTTCTTCTTCCACATGGGGAAGATCTTTAATCAATAGATTGAAATTTTTCCACGTGGTCCCCACAAGTTGGGGTGCCTTAGGGTCATTTTTTATTGCTAAAATAATTTCTTTCAACTATTGACCCTTAGGGAACCAAGTAATCCTAATTGATTGAAAAAATGAAAGAATGTTGTCAACCTGATCACATAACTGTGATACCAAAGAATAAGAGGTGTGGACCTCATCCAGGTGGCCTAGGACCCTGTTTGAAATTCGCAAAATGGTTAATTTCCTTACGTCCAAAATTTTCTTTTTAGCCTCTTCTCTTGTCTTTTGGATTTCTTCTTTCATTTTCTCTAGTTCCTCAGGCCTAGGACCTACTACAGATGCTGAATCCCACATAGCTAAGTCATTTTTTAACTTAGCATTTTCAATTAAAAACCTTTTATGATCAACATTTAATGCTACATGTAAAGCTTTGAGCGTTTCATTGCTTCTCTTGTTCTTCCACAACTAACTTAGCAAAATGTGTAGCATGCATAGATATAGTGGCTACCTCTAATGTAGTTGTATCAGCTAGAGTCCTGACTACTACTTCACCTGCTTTATTCTCCATTCCTTTCAAAACAACATGCTTGTTTGTAGTAGGAGCTTTAGACCATATAGCAAAGGAACATATACTCTGGTTAACTCCAGATCCATGCTCTCTAGATTCTTGTGCATATATTGGGTCTTCCTGCCTCATTATTTTATCAAGGGCAATTTTTTTCTCAAGGTACCATCCTGGTACCAGGAGAATGTTGTTCTTCTTCACTAATTATCTGCCCTCTTCAGGAGTGCATTTGATGTTGTTCTTATCAAAATTTTTGATTTCTGCTTCAGATACATCCTTGAGTTTCTCCCTCAGCCAAAAAGATTTAAACTCATTGTATTGACAAAATTGTCATTGGACATGAAAATTTTAGAGGCATTAACCCTCTCATCTGTGACATCATCTTCAGGGATCACACTTGGGATGATTGCCCTGTCCAGATCAACCAAAACCTCTCTAGCTTCGTCTTCTCTGAATGCATCATGGGGAGGGGATGGTGGTGGCACATTGATGTCAACTTCATCTACTGTGATATCAACAAAGTCGAAGATTTTTGCTTTCCCCTTTTCCACTTTCCTAATTATTTTGGGAGCTGGCTGCTCTGCTTCTTGTGGTCCTTGCTGTGGTGCATCCTTTGAAGATTCTCCCCTCAAAAATTCTTTTCCCTTATATCTCATTGAGGGGTCGAATGTGGGCCTTTCCTCTTCTACCTTGCCAGGTTGTTTGGCTTGCCTTCGAGCCAACTCATCGTCAATCAATTTGTCAAATATTCTGACTTTGCAAGACATCCTAGCAAATTCATTGTGGATGTTGGCACAAAATCCTTAGAATTCAGGGTCCTCTTCTTTCCTCTCCCTCTCTAATTTGATCAAACAACTCCATTTCCTTCTTCTCTGTAATGCTTCAGAGGGATAAGCATTTCTAATTAGGTATTTGCTTTCATCAAAATGGTGGGTGAAACCCCTCACCCTCAGTTTATTTGTTCTAACTTTATTTATGTAGCCTTTGGGTCATAATGCCTTGCTTGACCCACCTTGAGCATGTAATTATTTACAAGGAATTCCTATACTTTATCCAAGGTGTAACACTCTACATTGAATTCATTATATTTCACTATCCGGGGAAGACATTGCCCCTTCTTTTTTGTTCTTATATGCTCTTTCTCCGACTACAACGTCTGCCAAATGAATTATATGAATGCAAGCCTAGGTGAAATTGGGATGGGAAAAAAATGTGGTTCTTGATTGCATCCATACACCCTTATTAATGTACAATTGGAATAGAAGAAGAAATCCCCAAAATTATGGGTGAAGACACCCTCGGGATACTCAGTGCCTTCAGCCCTGACACTCTTGACCCTTAAATCCTGTATAATGTCCTTTGGGAGCTTGGTTAACTTAACTCCCATCATCATCAAAATTATCATAACAAAGCAATCAAATAATGTACAATAATTTGAATATTTGGACCCCTTGTCCCATGTTTGGGTCCATCACTATACTAGCCAACTTTTGTGTGTGTTTGGCTCAAAAAGGTTTACCTTGAAGGACTCCTCCCATCCAATTCTATTCTGGTAAAGAATTAGGTGGCACAACAATGAGTAATGTCTAAATTTCAAACCTTCCTTGAGGTTACTTTCTTTAATCAAGCCCTCATGCAGATTGTCCTGAATAATATCAACAAAATAATATAGCTCATTGTAATCAACATGCTAGATTCTTATTGCCATCATCATACAATCTACTGGCATCACTGTCAATCCATAGTCTTCTCCTAAAACTTGGCAAAGGGCATAGTAAGTTTTTGTGAAATTGTCTTCAAAAAGAGTGAGGTCAAGGGGCCCCATCTCTGAGTTCACAAGGTAGCTCTTTCCTCCTTTATACAATTTTCTTAAAAGAGGGGCAAAATCTTCCACCTATAGAAGTCCCTCTTAGCATAGTATTCTTTCTTCAACCAATCCTTGTTTATTCTCCTAAGAGCACTCCTATCCAGATCAACGCATTTAATGATATCCTCCTTTGACACATCCACCAATACATGGCCTATGGCCGTTTTAATTGTCATGCTTTGATCATGATAGTTCTTAGCCAATTCTCTGATTAGCATTGGCTCCACAAAAAAATTAGGGACCACCAATTTCCCGAGATTTAGTCTCCATGTGTTTGATACTAGGATCGACTTATCCTTGTTTCCATAAAAGTTGTAAAATACGTCCCACCCTCTGTCATTGGTGTGAGCATCTTTGCATCCAGACTCATTGTCACCAAATGAAGCCTTCATGCCTTCCTGCATTGTAGATCCCTGAAACAACTCCAAGAGATCCTGGTGGAGGCTCCTTCCCTCTGTTCCATTTCCTCCAATTTTTCCTCCACTTCCTTCTCAATTTCTTCTGTTGTTTTCACTGGAGCCAATGGAACTGAAGCTTCCGCAGTTTGCTCAAATTGAGCGAGAACTTGTTCCCCTTCCGCAGAGGTCTATTTTTTTTCTTAGGAGCCCTAGGTGTGGCCCCTTTTGTAGGGGTCTTTCTCTTCTTAGGTTCAAAATCCTTTGCCTGCGGGCTCTGTTCTTCAGTGGGTGGATTTTGGGCAAATGAGGCCTCTACGGATGATGCTTGAGCAGAGGGCTTTGCAACAAGTTTTCTCCTCTTTGAGGCAGGTTTCTTGGATTTTGGAGGAGGGGTAGGGTCATCCGATGATTTATCATCGGTTGAAACTACAATTGTTTTAGCTACCCTTTTCTTTTTTGGCTTAGGAGGGTTCTCCTTAGGTGGGGCACTTGGTTCAAGCTCAGAGATAGTACTAGCAACATTAGAAGGGGTAGGGTTAACAACAGGAACATTTGCAATCACTAGCAAGGGGTGGACTATAATTAGTGGGACAACATCGATAATTTTGGGAGCAGAGGAGCTTGTGCCTACAGCTTGTGCCTTTGAAGTAGATGAGGTGGGAGTACTAGGGGAGGATGCCATCGTAACTCTTTGAAATAAAGAAAAAGCACAATTCAAATAGATAGGATACTCCCTTATCTAGGGAAATTAAAACTATTTTCTCCTAAAACCCCCCTCGAACAACAAGACACAACCTTTCAGAATGGAAAAGTATGGTTTTAACAATTACTTATTCGTTTTGGAGCACAATTTGGTCGCTCTAGTTGCACTGGTTCGCTCTTCAATCGCCTTGAAATCACCCTGGTTGCTCTATGAATGTTGTGTGTGTTGGCAATATGCTAGATTTGGTTAAGTGTTGTCATTGATGTCAACATTGTATCCCGATTGGATCTACCTTGGTTAGTCTTGGTGATCTTCTTGGTTTTAGCTGCGATTTTGATCTAGTATGATCAGATCTCTAGAATTGGTTTTGGATGCTTATTCTAATGGTTATATGCTTGCTATATTTTGGTGGTTCATAATTTTGTGATTTGGCTGTTATCGCTTTTGGTATCTACCGGTACCGGCTAGCTTCTAGCTATCCTAGTTAGCTTTACCGGTATGCATTATTTGGTGATTTGGTAAGTGGATTTTGGGTCTGGCTTATGGAGTCAGTTTCTATCATGTTGAAGGTGTTTCTTGATCATATCCTGAGTATTTGGTGACTCTGCATTGGATGGCATGTTGTTATGATGGTCCTATTTGGATCCAGTTAAACTTTCTGTTATTTCTCTGAGGGTTTCTACCGGCTGGTGAAGCATGTTGGATTTTAGTTTTAGCATAATTTTCAATGGATATAATTGTTTGGATACTTGATTTAGGTCCATGCTATGTAATGTAGATCATAATATTGGTTTGGTGGTATCGTGTGATGTAATTTTTGTAATTATGAGTTTAGGGTTTAGCCGACCTTGTCAATAAGGTTGACGATCTGTATTTATAGATGACTTATTCATGTATTAGGAGGGGATATGGTGATCGGTGGTTATGTCTGCATTATAAGAGAAATGATAATGTGCGAATAGAGTCATGTCATTCCAGTGAAGCTTGGAAAGGTTTTATATTGTAGGACAAACATCAGTGCTTAACCGGAACTGTATCAAGCATTAGTAGATGCTACTTTCAAAAGTTCATTTCTTTCTAGATTGTAGTCCAATGTTTATAAGTCACTGAGACTTCCCTTTGTGATGAGCAGTGCGCTCTAGGCTATTGGCCTTTCTGCAAGTGCAAACCCCATTGTAATCATTCACAATACTACTATAGAGTATTCATCGGATTGTGGGTAGGGTTTCCCACCATGATTTTTCCCTTTTTGGGTTTTCCACGTCAAAATATTGGTGTTATGTGTGTTGTTCTTTCATGTTATATTATTCATTGTATTGTTCTCTAGTTATAAGGTTTTGATATGCATCAATTATGTATACTGTTAGTAAACTAATTCACCCCCCTCTCTTAGTTTACTCCTGGTATCAGTGCATTCTAACAATTTGTATTAGATCAAGATCTGATCTGAAGAAGCTTAACCACTTGAGGAGATCCGATGACATCAACATCAAGTTCTACATTCAATCCCTATCAGAATGAGAGCCCTAGATTTGATGGCACAAATTACAAAATATGGAAGGAGTGAATGAAGATTCATCTTAGATGCCTTGGAACTGAAGTTTGGGAGATAGTGGAGAAATGATATATACCTCATGATCCTAATTTTGGAACACCTGCTGATGAACATAAGAGAGATGAAAATGATGTGAGAGAAAAAGAAGCATTGTTGAGTGCCCTATTTGATGAAAAGCTATTGAACGTCATAGAATTGGAGAATGTTAAGAAGATCTGGTTGAAGCTTGAAACGCTTTATGAAGGTGACCAGGTAGTAAAGATTGCTAAACTTGAAGGTTTCTGAGAAAGGTACGAAACTTTGAAGATGGAAGAAGATAAGAAGGTAAGTTATTTCATGGATAGAGTCAATGAGATTTTCATGGGTATAAAATGCTATGACAGATTAGTCAGTGAAGATGAGATAGTGTCAAAGTTTTTGAGAGTTCTACCTCTGGCTTACAAGATGAAGGCTACTGCTATCAATGAACTCCAGACAATGTCAAGTACCCTTGTGACCAGAGATACATTACTTGGAAAATTGACTGCTTTTAAACTTGAAGAACTTGGAGATCAAAGTGCTGCTAAAATTGAGACTGCATTTAAAGCATCTGCCTCTGGTAAGAAGAAGATAGATTGGAAAGAGATGTATGATAAGGATATGGAGGAAATTGAGAAAGAAGAAAGATATCTTGAAGAGATGGAAGCCGTGATTGCTAGAAGAATTCCTAGAGGACTAGCTAGAAGTAAGTATGAAGGAAAAGTCCCTCTTCAATGTTTTTCATTGAATAAGATTGGTCATTTTGCTTCTAGATGCCCTGAAAGAGCTACTAGGAATCATGAAAGATTTGTGAAGAATTATAAGCCTAATCCTGAATATCAGAGCATACCTAGATTTAGAAGGAATAAGGATAAATCATGCTATTATGCTGGTGATGATGATTTTGGTATTAATGATGATGATGATGATAATGATAATGATAGTGATGATGAACCTGTGAATGGATCCGGTAATGGAGATTCCTTCGGCAAAGATTGGGTCTTTATTACTATTAAGGATGATTCTTTGTAATTTGTCATTGAAGCAACTCATTCTGAAGAAAAACCTTTAGCTGCAAAAATTGAAGAGAAGGGTGAATGGGTCATAGAAAGTGGATGCTCGCATCACATGACTGGTGACAAGAAAATGTTTTTAACATTGCAGGAATTTGATAGTGGATTGGTCAGAGTTGGAGATAACAAGGTGTGCAAGATCAAATGCAAAGGAAAAATATCATTGGATGATAATACTAATACTGATATTGGTTATTATGTTGAAGTCTTAAAGCATAATATTTTGAGTGGAGGTCAGATGGTGGATAGAGGATTTCATTTGCAATTTAAGGATGGAAAATGTAAGATCATCAATAGATCTGGATTGGAAATTGCTTCCGGAACTCAGACCAAAGGTAATATCTTTCATTTGAATTCCGGTGAGAAGGTTTCTTGCTTGATCAAATTGATGAAAGTTGGTTATGGCATAAGAGGATGTATCATGTAAATTTTGATTGCATATTGAAGACCAGTTCAATACTGGTTGTTGGAGATTTGCCCAAGATTGTTAAACCTCATAATCCGGTATGTAGAGAATACCAAATGGGTAAGCTAGTTAGAACTTCCTTCAGAACTATACATGATAAATCTAATGAAATTCTTCACCTTCTTCATACTGATTTGTGCGGACCGACAAGGAGTAAAAGTTTTCAAGGTGATAGATATTTTATGTTACTTATTGATGACTATTCTAGAATGATGTGGGTAGTATTTTTGAAAGAAAAATCTGAAGTTGTTGAGAAATCAAAAATATTTAAAGCTATGATTGAGACTGAGACAGGACTGAAGGTAAAATGCTTAAGATCAGATCATGACAGTGAGTTTACATCCGGTGAGTTCAACAAATTTTGTGAAAGGAATGGTATTAGGAGACAACTTTCTACACCTAGGACTCCACAACATAACAGATTAGTGGAAAGGAAGAACATAACAATATTGGATGCAACAAGGATAATGATGACATAAGCTAAATTACTTGATATCTATTGGAGAGGATTTGTTAATAAAACGGTATACACTTTCAACAGAGTACACCTCAAAGGTGATACTGGTAAGACTCCTTATGAATTATGGTTTGGTCATACTCCTACTGTTAGATATTTTAGAATTTTTGGAAGTAAATGTTACATTAGAAGAGATGATGCATTAGGAAAGTTTGATCCTAGAAGTGATGAAGGATTTTTTTTGGGTTATTATACTAAGAGCAAAGCATATAGATGTTATAAAAAAAGATTGAATAGGATAATGGAAAGTATAAATGTCAATGTGGATGCCCATGTCAGTAATCAGATCAGAACATATGATTATGGACTAGAAGATGAATTTATCAGACCTAAACCGACAATGCAAGAATCGGTTCAGAATAGTGAACCAGTGACTCCGGTAGGATCAAAAAATTCAACCATGTCAGATGAACAATAGAGAGAGTCAGCAAATCAAGAAAATTCAAAGACTCCCAGGTATGTAAAACTAAATCATTTTGAAGATCAAATCATTGGAGATAAAAGGAAATGTGTGATGACTAGGAGAAGGTTAGTTGCTGATGAGGTATGTTTAATTTCTCAAATTGAACCAGAATCATTTATTGAGGCAAGTAAGGATGAAAATTGGATAAAAGAAATGGAAGAGGAATTAGATTAGATTGAAAAGAATAAGACACAGGAATTAGTACCTAGACCTAAAGACAATAATATTATTGGAACTAAATGGTTTTTCAGGAATAAATTAAATGAGGAAGGTCAAGTTGTAAGGAACAAAGCTAGATTGGTTTGCAAAGGTTATTCAAAGGAAGAGGGAATTAATTATTGAGAGACTTATGCCCCGGTTGCTAGAATTGAAGCGGTAAGAATTTTTCTTGCTTATGACGCACACAAGAACTACAAAGTATATCAAATGGATGTTAATGTGCATTTCTAAATGGAGATATTCAAGAGGAAGTTTAGATTGAGCAACCTGATGGATTTTCTTTATCAGAAGACAAGGACATGGTTTGCAGGCTAAAGAAAGTTTTATATGGAATAAAACAGACCCTTAGAGCATGGTATGCTAGATTGGATAAGTATTTTTTAAAACTTGGTTTTAGTAAAGGTAATGCTGATAGTAACTTATATTAAAAAAATGAGCATGGTGACATACTGATTGTTGAAGTCTTTGTGGATGATATCATTTTTGGAGGAGAAGAAGGTCTATGCATGAAATTTGCTAATTATATGAAGAATGAATTTAAAATGTCTATGATTGGTGAGATGAAATTTTTCTTAGGATTGCAGATTACTCAGACTAATAAAGGTATTTTCGTTTGTCAAACTAAGTATTTGAAGGAATTACTTAAGAAGTTTGGACTTGATAATTCTAAACCTGTCAGTACTCCTATTATAACCGGTTGCAAATTGTCAAAGGATGGTGAATCCCCTAAAGTGAATCCGAGTAGATGCAAATCAATGATTGGTGGTTTGTTGTACCTAACTCAGACTAGACCTGATATAATGAATGTTGTTTTTATTACTTCTAGATTTCAATCAGATCCTAGAGAAACTCATGATATTGCTGTCAAGAGGATATTTAGATATTTGGCAGGTACAACAGTTTTTGGGTTATGGTATCCAAAGAATGATGACTTCACATTATGTGCATATACAGATTCTAATTGGGTAGGAGATGTGGATGATTGAAAGAGCACTTCTGGCGGTGCATTCTTTCTTGGGAAGAAGTTGGTTTCATGGCTTAGTAAGAAACAGTCATGCACTTCATTGTTTACTGCTGAAGCAGATTATGTTGCAGCTACTACCAACTATACTCAATTTTTATGGATGAAACAAATGTTAAAGGATATAAGGGTAAGTTATTATGAACCTATTGTTATTCACTGTGATAATATTGCTGCTATTGATATGTCAAAGAATCCAGTATTTCATTCCAAATCAAAACACATTTCTATAAGGTATAATTTCTTTAGGGAAAAGGTTGAAGCAAAGGAAGTCGGATTGGTTTATGTGCCTACAAAACCATTGCCTAAAGGCACTTTTGAATATCTCATAGATTAGTTGGGGGTTACCAACCCTCTAGAAGAGACTTAGAGATGCAGGAATGCATCAATCTGGTGAGCTTATCAGACATACTTTTTATGATCCGAGTTGATGAAGAAGGTGCTACTACTCAGGGGGAGTAGTCAGCTGTTTGGTTCAGTATCCTTGGTTTAGCATCCATCCTTTGTCATTGATGTCAAAGGGGGAGAAGGTATTGAAGTGAAAAATAGTCAGATCTTTTGAGAGTAAGTGTTAATCTCAGGGGGAGTTATTTATATTAGTCTTTTCTCTTTTGGGAAATTGTTGGCATTCCTTGGCACTTGGATGTTTTTCACATCCAGTGTTGCCATCAATGCCAAAGGGGGAGATTGTTGGCAATATGTTGGATTTGGTTAAGTGTTGTCATTGATGTCAACACTGTATCTCGGTTAGTCTTGGTGATCTTCTTGGTTTTAGCTGTGATTCTAATCCGATATGATTAGATCTCTAGAATCGGTTTTGGATGCTTATTCTAATGGTTATATGCTTGCTATATTATGGTGGTTCATGATTTGGTGATCCGTCTCTTATCGCTTTTGGTATCTACTGGTACCGGCTAGCTTCTAGCTATCCCGGTTAGCTTTACCGGTATGCATTGTTTGATGATTTGGTCAGTGGATTTTGGGTCTGACTTATGGAATCGGTTTCTATCATGCTGAAGGTGTTTCTTGATTATATCTTGAGTATTTGGCGACTTGGCATTGGATGGTGTGTTGTTATGATGGTCCTATTTGGATCCAGTTAAACTTTTTCTTATTTCACTGAGGGTTTCTACTCGTTGGTGAAGCGTGTTGGATTTTGGTCTTAGCAGAATTTCTGGCGGATATTATTGTTTGGATACTTGATTTAGGTCCATGCTATGTAATGTAAATCATAATATTGGTTCAGTGGTATCGTGTGATGTAAATTTTGTAATTATGGGTTTAGGGTTTAGTCGACCTTGTCAATAAGGTTGATGATCTATATTTATAGATGACTTATTCATGTATTAGGAGGGGTTATGGTGATTGGTGGTTATGTCTGCATTATCAGAGAAATGATTATGTGCGAATAGAGTCATATCATTCCAATGAAGCTTGGAAAGGTTTTATATTGCAGGGCAGGCATCAGTGCTTAATCAAAACTGTATCAAGCATTAGTAGATGCTACTTTCATAGTTCATTTATTTCCAGATTGTAGTCTGATGTTTATGTAAGTCAGTGAGACCTCCCTTTGTGATGAGCAGTGCACTCTAGGCTGTTGGCCTTTCTGCAAGTGTAGACCCCATTGTAATCATTCACAATACTACTGTAGAGTATTCATCTGATGTTGGGTAGGGTTTCCCACTGTGGTTTTTCCCTTTTCGGGTTTTCCACGTCAAAATATTGGTGTTATGTGTGTTGTGATTTCATGTTATATTCTTCATTGTGTTGTTCTTCGGTTATAAGGTTTTGATATGAATCAGTTCTGTATACTATTAGTAAACTGATTCACTGCCCCCCTCTCAGTTTACTCTTGGTATCAGTGCATTCTAATAGTGTGCTTGCAAATGACCTTTGAATTTCTCTTTTATGGCACATACATTGATCATCATTAATTCATACGTGCATGGCATTTCGGGTTGGTGGTTTGAAATTTGAATTCGACCGTTGATTGCATAGATGAATGACTAGGATTAGCCCTCATTTGTCCTCTCACTACTGACATGGCATGTAATAAATAATCTTTTGGCCACCCTTGATAATTCTAAGAATTTAAAACTTCATTGTGTCTCAAGCTTTCCTCCCATGGGATAGCGGGGAAAACTATGTTTTTCCTTTCTGATTACCCCACATCACCTTTCTAAAATGAATTATTCTCATGCGGGAAAAAATTCTCTTCATCATCGCTACACATTCCGCTATCCCATTGGCCATGATGCAACATTTTATTTCTTAGGAGGACCCATCACCCTTTGTTCTTTGCATCATACTTTAACCCCGCGGGATAGTGGGGGTAACTATTCCTCTCTATCCTCTTTATCCCGCATCACACTTTACAAATTTTGTTTACCCTCGTGGGGCAACATTCGTCCATATTTCACATTTTCCCTGCTATCCTACAAGTTTCCTTGTTCAAATTGATCTGCTTCTGCTTCTGTCTTCTTCTCTTCATCATTGCGTGGTGGCGGGGAGTACTGAATTCCTTAACTTTTATTTCCCTGCACCACATTTCTTCCTCATATCTGGACCTTGTGGGGTATGCATTTCCTTTGATCACCTTTGTTCCCAGTGTCCCACAGATGCATTAATCTTCTATTCTTCATCTTCAAAAGAATCCCAACTGTTATTTTTTTTTAATCTCCGCGGGATAACGAGAACACACTAGACCAAGACCCCATTGCCCATGTCATTGCTTCTCTTCGTCTTTTAACCTCATGAGATAGAACCTTCACTAATCCCTACTATTCCTACCAGCCCACACAGACATTGCATTTTAGTGAAGGCCTATTGGCATTGTACTTTATTGTTTTTGTGGGATGGTGGGGAGTACACACTTAATTTACCTTTTTTCGCCCCTCGTCACTTTTTGCTGGGTCTTTTCAATCGTGCAGGATATAAAGCTTGTTAAAACCTCACTCTTCTTGCTACCCCACATGGGGCACTTGTATTCTCTTTTCTTTACTCCTGGTATAACATCATTGATGGTCTCACGGGACGACAGGGACTATCAAACTTCTTTTGACACTTAGCCTGCAATGCATATATTTCCTTTTGAATCCCTATGGGATAAAGATAGCCTCACCTTTTATGAGAATCACATGAGATAGCAGGGAGAATTACATTCTTCCCACATGCTTATCCCATAGAGTTTATGGACGCAATCTATGAGCTCTGCAAGGCAAAGACTTCATCAGAATTCCTTAGTTCCCGCTATTTCGCAGGGTGATTTGGCTACCTTTCCACTCCATCAAAATAACACCATGCAGGGTAAGTATTTACTCTGCTACCAACTTGATTTCTTAGCTTGCATGGGAATATTTCCTAGTATGAAGGTTGCGCGGGATAAGCTCTGCTGCTAGTAGTAAGACTTCCCATTGTTTCATACTGTTGGCATTATGTGAACCGGTATGTGGACATAATGACATTGTATGTTGTCATTGATGTCAATATGTTGAAGAGGTATGAACCGACATATGTGAGAACCGGTATAACACTATGAACCGACATTTGTGCCAAAGTGAAGTAGTGTGCTTGTTCAAGGTGAATCGACATATGGTTATGGGAACCGACACATGGAAGCGTTGTATGACTACTGGTTGGTAGTCTCAACTTCAGGGTTTCTGGTTGAAGTGCTTCAAGCCTGTATGGCTCAACCGGTGATCTTTGTGTGATGAGTAAGTAGTATAACAAAGAATAGATCATGTTGCCACATCAGCCTTGTGCGCGTGAAAGATCTTGAATGAAGAAGACTATCCCTATCTACCTCGAGAATGTGCGAAGTTTGTAAATGGTGAAAATGCGTGATGGATTATCAGCCACCATGAAATTGGTGGATAATGAACGATGGAGAATGTCTTGATATTTATTCAAGATCTGTTGCATTTAATACAGTATGATCAATGGTCAGGATTGAACTATTTGAATTCCTCAACCTAACAGGTCTAGGGTGTAGGGTTTATGCTACTGACCTGTCTGTTGTCCTATAAGGTCGATGTTGTGATTCTTTCAAAGGTTGTTGGCAAAAGCTGTGTGTGAGTATCCAAGAGAAGGGATACGAGATCCTTGTTAGACCAGAGGAGAGAAGTGATACCTGCAGAGTGTAAGTGTAGAAGGTGAAGAGGAGCTTAAGCGGATTTGCATTAGCATTGAGTGCTATTACCAGATCATTGTAATACCTGTTGATCTCTAACCACTTCAATAGTTGGAAAATCCCCTAATAGGGTAGCCTTAACCAGCTTGCTGTAAATCCCTTAATAGGGTAGCTCAAAGTTATTGAGATCTGGAAAGCTAGAGAGCTCTGGAAATCCTTTAGCTATTGAGTTCTTGAAATCCTCTAACAAGGTACCCTTAATAGGGTTTAACCCTTAATCGGGTATTGTAGCCATCCCTTAACCGAGTGATCTCTAACAAGATCAGTTCCTAGCAGAACCTTTTGTAATATCTTTAACCGAACAAGGCTTCTAACAGAGCGGACTTCCAAAGAGTTCAACAACAAGCTTGTGGGTATTCATCCCCACCGTGGTTTTTTCTAGTTGGGTTTCCACGTGAAAAAATATGTGTGTCATGTTTGATGCTTTTATCTTGTGATGCTTTGTTATTGCCTGCTAAGCATATGATGGTTCTATGTTTTATGCCTGTCAATAAAACATGTTGATCTAGCTATTGTGAAGATATGATGATAGATTACCTGTTCATGCATAAGGGTGAAATGGTAGTGTAGTTTTGAGTTGAGTGGAAAACTCAGTGAGTAACCGGTTTGTGATTGTTTTAGTTGTTCTGAGTTTACCGGTTGCACTCTGTTTCAAACCGGTGTCACTGTTTGCCAGTCATTTGGAGTAATTGCCGCTGAACCGATTTAGGTTTGTATTTTGTCTATACTGATTCACCCCCGCTCTCAGTACCAGTTTGGTACTATTTGTTCATCATTGAGTTATCATGTACGACCTGAGATAATGATTTACAACTGTCATGGGGTAGAATCCCTTAGCACCAGGCTGAAGATCCCGCTATCTGGAATGGTCAGACATATAGGGGTTGTCACTTAAGTGAATTTTAGCACATGTGGGGACTCATGAAGGGTAAAATAGGTCATGACCTAGGGATATACTAGGGAATTTTAAACATTGATACCTAGGCATTGCGTGAAAAATATAGAACATGAAACATAGATGTATTTGAACAACCAACCCCATAAGGAGACTAGGCATACAGGGCCGGTAAATTCATGACCATAGACCCTTAAAGTGACAACTTAAATCATGAACACTGGCTATCAAAATTCAATTGCAGAATATAATAGGGTTCGAGAAAAGCAAAGGCAACATCAACATATTTTCAAAACCCATGTAAAGATCTAGGCTTAAAACAGATTCAGAGGGTCCATAAAGGCAATATTTTGACACCTCCAACATGGTATCCCTTTACTAAAGGATTGTTGAACCTGCTAAAATCCCTAGTGGGTCCTCCTTTAAATGAGAAAAGCACTGCTAATCTGACTTTGGAAACTATGACAAAGACAAGAAAACTTAGCTACAAAAATAGTTTGAGGAAGGGGAAACCCTCCTACCCCAAAAGCTAATAATACCGAAAGGGTTCCCCTTTCAGAGGACACTTCTGATGCATCCCACAACCAAGTTGATTTTATGTGTGTTTAGAAGAGGAATAGTCTGACAATGGACAATCCCATAAGGAAATCTGCAGATAGGGAGGTTCATAGGGGGGGGGGGTGTCTCAGATGAAGGTGAACTATGAGATTTTGGCCCCACAAGAAGAAAATACTAGTTATACTATTGAAAAGAGAAGTGACCTAGAACAAAGGACTCCTAGGCATTTGGAATAGGCAACCCCTAAGGCCATGAAGGATGGCCATACTCCAAAAAACAAAGAAGATCCACTTGATGACAAGAAGAATGGAAAACCTAGAAGAGAAAGACTAGAAACAAGAAGGTGGATGTGGGGTCAGAAAGTAAGACATGATGACCTTCCTAAAGAACTTTAAGAAATAAAGAAATGACATGGGAAATTGCAATTGGAAGGTAGAGGACCTTAGATGCTAACAATAAAATCAAGAAATGAAGCTTCTGTCATGGAACATTAGAGGGCAAAATAGTACTCAAAAGAAATTTGAGTTGAGGAACTGTATTTTTTATTCAAAACTAGATATTCTTCTTCTTCAAGAAGTAAAAATGACTGCAACTACTTTCTTTAGTTTAGTGGATAAAATTTGACCAAAATCTTCCTTTTTCATGAGTGATGCTAATGGAACTTTAGGAGGAATGGTCACTATGTGGAACCCACAAAAGCTGAAGGGTGACCTATTTTTTATGCTCCCCTAACTATCTTGTTGTCACCTCCACTTATGATAATTGCAGATGGCACCTATTTAATGCTTATGCTTGTAATACCAGGTTAGGTAGGAAAGAGGTTTGGGATGACATCTCTTCTTTTATCCTCAGTGACCTGAACTCTCTTTGGATGGTAGCTAGTGACTTCAACTCCCCACCATTTCCTTTAGAAAAATTAGGTGGTTTAATAGATTATATTGATAGTATGATGGATTTGACAAACTTCATCAACATAACAAGACTGTTTGATATATAACTTACATGCCAACTTTCACCTTGTCTAATAATAGAAAAGGAGATAATCTAATTTAGGTTAAACTTGACAGATTTTTGGTCTCAGCCAAATGGGACATTGGTTTCAATGCCTCTTTGAAAGCTCTCACAAGAATGGTCTCTGATCACAATCCAATTCTGCTCTAGTGGTTTTACATACACCCTTTTGGACCTATTCTATTTTGTAGTAAAATAATGTGGAGTAAACATACAAATTTCAGAGATTGTATTCAAGATTGGTGGAGGACTTGGTGCAAGGGTCAACCATGTTCTGTCTCTCTCAGAATTTGGATATCATCATAAAAAATGTAAAAGAAAGAAATAAATCTACTTTTGGCGATATCTTTAAAAAGAAAAAGAGATTACTTATAAATTGGAGATGCTCAAAAATCTTATGTCTAGGGGTGATTATTCACAACCACTTCACAAGGAGGAATAAGTATGGATGAATAAATGGAAGGATATTTTGGGAAAGGAGGAGATTTATCGGAAACAAAGATCAAGGATTCAATGGCTCAAGGAAGGAGATAGAAACTCGACATTCTTTCTTAAATCATCTTGCAGACTGCGAGATTTTGCCAAGATCAAGAGCTCAATGAAATGTACAAATAAATACAAAATATAGGACAAGAATAAACTGTATTCTCATCAATAGATAGATGATCAATAGTTATTGTTACATACAATGAATATGAGCCTTCATATATAGGCAAGACAATATGGATATGTGAGTACACAAACATGACATGTGGCTCAATAAGAAACAAGGGTAGGTAGGAAATAGGTGTGGGTAGGCAGGAGAAACAATAAAATATTCCACATGAGGTGGATCACCCATCGAAGGTGGAATTATCACTCAACAATAAGTGGATATGATAAAGTAGTAACAAGATCAACACCATAAAAGGTGGAAATTTTCTCTACACACACTATCCCAATGTGGCACAAACACCCAAGTGTCTCATACCCAAACTACTATGAAATGCATTTCCTAAGTAAACTTAAGTAAGGTGTAATAATATCCAATATGAATAATTATTTACACCAACACCCCCCCTTAAGTGTAACTTAGGGGAATGCACTTAAGTCTACAATGCAACTAAGCAATGCAAGATGGGTCCCGGCTACAAGGCGATGTTAGGTACCCATGTACAAATGAAAATGCAAAGCAAATCTCTCATAAAGTAGGGAAAGAGAGAAAAAACCAATGGGAAAAATCCCTCCCCCAAAAGAGAGACAAAAACTATACAAGAGAACTCTCATAGAAGTATGTGAGGAACAAAACCCCATGTGAGGAAAAAGTCCCCCCCATAAGAGAGAAGAAGAGAAGCTAGGAAGCCCCCCCTTAATGTAGAATCTGCACCAATGATACAAGCTTGATGATGTATGAAGAAACTGTTCCATGAGCGCCTCCCCTTAAGAAGAAACAAAACCAAAGGTGGATCCATGAAGTCTCCCCAATCATGAAGGGAAGATGTATGAAAAAAACTCATGATGAATGGAATCTCTGAAAACTACTCAAGTGTCCCCATGTCGATGCTAAAAGATACCCCCTGCAAAGGTGGTAAACTGCTCCACACTACTGAAAAAGGTACTCCAAGATCTAGTGGAGATGGATGTAGAACAATGTCCAAAGACTCACATGTCTCCTCTAAACATAAAGAGACCTCCTCGAATTGATGTACATAAGTTTCGACAATCATGTCAACCTTGAAAGAATGATCATGTAGAGAATGAACAAGAGGGTCAGAGTGCTCCCTCACAAAAATCAAAGAAGGATCATCTTCATCAAAGAGAAGATGAATATCATCAATGATGTCTCCCAAATCTGCAATGTAGGATTCCACAAACAAACCTGCAATGTCTGTCAAGTAGTCATCCCATGAAACTAAAGTTGGAAGACAAGATATATCCTGCTGCACTGAATCACAAGAAGGCAAAACTGTCGCACTATCCGCATCATCAGGTGCAATAGGTGATTTGATATCAATAGGAGAAGATGAAACACAAGGCTCAAGAACGGGGTCACATGTGAGAATCCCCAAGTTCAAGTACCCAAAGTTCTCCTCAAAATCACAAGAAGTGTGATCATCATGTGTAGAACATCATATGTGAAATCATCATCATCATCATCAACAAAATTTGAAAAAGTAGTATAACTGAGATGCATGATCAACCACCCCAGTCGCAATGATAGCTCTAGTCTCCAAGTCTCTAATGAAAACTGACTCAGGTGTGAACTCCACAATCCTCTTAGTTTCCCCATGTGTGATTTGATAGATAGAAAGGAGATTGTTTGTCAAATGATTGAAGGAGTTATCCCCAATGGTAATAGATCATTTCCCAATCACATCCATGTATGTATGGTTGCCCATTAAAATCTGCGGCATGGTGCAAGGCTCAAATGTAGAAAACATAGACTGCGAATATTCCATATGATGAGAAGCCCCTGAATCTAGAAGCCATCTCCCTGAATCATGACTGTAGTAGCACAAAGAGATTTTCCTTTTCTTGTCCCAAAAGAGTGAGTCTTCCCACTTGTAGAAGCCATGAATGCTTGCCCTTTTCCTTTTGAATGTGTGGAAATGGAAGTTGACAAATCATCCTTCTTGTAGGCATTAGGCAAATCAATGTTATGCTTTTTGAGAATATGTGTGAGCTCATCAATCTTCTTAGAATGGCAATGATGCTCCTCATGACCAAAATTTTTACAATAGGCAAAAGTAGGTCTCTCCCTCTTTGGTTAATTTTCCCTCTTGGAAGAGGATGAATCTTCTTGTTGTGGAGAAGGTGATGCTTTGTCCTTAGGCTTTGATTGCCATTTCTTTTTGTTTGAGTTGTCCTTTCCTTGATTTCCTTTGTTCCCTTGATTTGTCACTAATGCTTGAGACTTAGAAGCCTTAAGAATGCCCATGCTTATCAACTTAGTTTGTTCCATCATCAAAATTTCAGTGAAAGTATCAAATTTAGGCATTGTGTAGCTTTAACCCATTGTCATCCCATGGGTTTGGAAACTAGAGACAAATGCTGCATATTCTTGTGGAAGCTTGCCCATCAAATTGAAGATCAATTGAGTATCCTTCTTATCAATGCCACAATCCCTGAGTTGTGCCCTTAACTCTTTTGCCTTAGTGACATAATCTTGTATAGAAAGTTCTTGGGATCCAACATGGTGAGATCACTATCAATTTGATATCCCCTAATCTCATCAACTTGACCATACAAGTCTTGAAACATTTGCCAAGCATCCTTGATTGGAGTACATTTTTCAATATGAAAAATGAGATCCTTTGATACATAATTTCTTAAGGTACCAATTGCCATAATGTTTTTAGTGAGCCAATCCAAGTGACCAACAAGATCAGCCTTAGGATCAACAGGAGCAACAATAGTTCCATCAATGTAATGAGTTAGTCCTTTTTCCATAAGTTTACTCCATGCATCAATTTTCCAAGTAGCATAATTATTAGGAGTTAAGACAGGAAACTTAGAAGAACCCATAGCAAAAAAAATGAAGGAACACAAGAGCACAAAAACACAAGAGACACCCCCGAAATTTGATCAATCAAAGCACCCCCCCCCCCCCAAAATGATGATTTTGGCACTTTATATGTAGTGCATGTACAATAGTCCACTTGCAAACAATGGCAAGGTGGACTTCTGATTTTGTTTTACAATTGACCCAATAGGCTGAGAACTATAAAGCAAAAGACCAACAAGATAGATCTAAGCAATACAAGTGCCAAATTGGCCAAAAAAGACCATATGATGAAAGTAGAATTTCTACCCAAAATTGTTGCAAACTGATAGAATATTATGAGAGTAGATGAAAAATTATGCACTTTAAAAAAAAAATGACACCTGGAAAGGACTTTGTATAAGCCCAAATGGAGTCCCAAAAGTTGCAGAAATGAGGATTGGACAGGTTCAGTCACCAAAAACTGATATTTATGAAAAATATATCAATCAAAATCATAAAATAATGCCACCATGAGAAAGTACACGAAATTATAGCCCATTTAAAAAAAATTGAACCAAAAAAGGAGCAAAAATGAGCAAGATATGGCCATTTAAAGTTGAACTGCAAAATAAAGAATCTCAATGAAGGGGGCCTGCAAAAATTTCAAAAAAATGATGACATCAGCAAAATGCGAGCCTAAATTTGAAGGCCATATGACCATCACAAAAACTTCACCTCTTGCCTGCATGGCGTTCATATAGTATGAATGGATGACGTGACCAAATCGGAGATCAACACGTGTCAGATGTAATGCTGACGTGGCATCTAATGCAGAGGTCCACGTGGTGCTCGAGAGGTATTTGGTGGATGTTCATATGAAACATGGTGGGTTTGAAAGGTGATAGCATGGCTCTTGGAGTCTGTGTGGTGGAGAGGCCTTGCGTAGTCCGCGTGGTGGGTGGTGCCAGCCGATGACCAGGAGGGCCGGGTCGGAGCCGAAAGAGGTCGCCGGAAGGGTCGCGGAGGAGCCAAGTTGACAGAAGGTGGGCAGCTGGAAGGAGGAGCCAGGCCGGGAGGAGGAACCAGGTTGGCTGGGAGGACTACGGGGTACGATCAACGACGGACTATTGGGTACGACCTTGCAACCAAAATCTGTAGTACGATAGTCACGCGGGGGGTGTCTACGGATCCCCCAAAATAAATTATTTTTGAAATATTTATTTTTTTGGAAAAAATTTGAAATCCGTACCGTACCACCCAAATTGGGCAAAGATTTTCCTCCAAGCCCGAAATTTGACTTTCACCAAAATAGGTCGAATTTATACTCAAAATTCATGGAAATAGCCACCCAAACACAATGGCGAGGTCGGATTTGGTCTAAGACACCTTCAAAAGATGCTGCTCCTTAGATATTCCTCTTGACGTTGCAATAACTCCTCTCAAGGACGAATCAATGATGCTCTAATGGCTTTGATACCATGTGAGATTTTGTCAAGATCAAGAGCTCAATGAAATGTACAAATAGAGACAAATATAAGACAAGAATAAACTGTATTCTCATCAATAGATAGATGATCAATAGTTATTGTTACATACAATGAATATGAGCCTTCATATATAGACAAGGCAATATGGATATGTGAGCACACAAACATGACATGTGGCTCAATAAGAAACAAGGGTAGGTAGGAAATAGGTGCGGGTAGGTAGGAGAAACAATAAAATATTCCACATGAGGTAGATCACCCACCGAAGGTGGAATTATCACTCCACAATAAGTGGATATGACAAAGTAGTAACAAGATCAACACCATAAAAGGTGGAAATTCTTCTACACACACTATCCCAATGTGGCACAAACACCCAAGTGTCTCATACCCAAACTACTATGAAATGCATTTCCTAAGTAAACTTAAGTAAGGTGTAATAATATCCAATATGAATAATTATTTACACCAACACAGAAACAAGAAAAGATTCACCTTTACAAAGCTTTTGAATGAGAGAAACTAGGAAATTACGGAGGAGTCCCTTATTGGGGAAATGGCTGTGAATAATTTCAAATGTGCCTTCAAAGAGGACTTTGGTGGTGACTCTCCAGCCTTGGAAGATCAGATTTTACGTTGCATCTCGTTGACTATCAGTCCAGTTGACAATGATCAAATTTTGGCCTCGATTTCTGATCAGGAAATTTGAGAGTCTGTGTTCTCTATGGGTGCTTACAAAACCCCAAGCCCAAATGGATTCCCCCTTTCTTTTTTAGGAATTCTAGGACATTGTAGCGTACAACATTACCAAAGTGACAAGAGACTTCTTTCGTATTGGTAATCTTTCAAAAAAATTTAATAATACTTTCATTACTTTGACTCCTAATATACAAGAGCCTAAGGGGATGGGTGACTTTAGATCTATTAGCCCTTGTTGTTGATATGTGGCGATTGATCATGCAAGTACTGTACACTAGTTTCTATTGGCCTTCTTGATTGACAATAATGGAATTAAGGAACAATGGAGTCCAGGTATCTTATCTAGTGGGAGCTGGAAGTGCAATAGTGATGTAGAAGCATCCCTGGTTCTTGGCAATCTTGAATCAACCAAAACCATTTTCTTTTCAGTTTGTTCCTATTTTGCAGTTTCAACATTTCATTATGAGTTTCTTAGCATTTGCTCACCATATCTTGTGGAGTTGGATTTTGATCGTGGACATGCTCATCTACCTTATGCTAAGTCCGCGAGATGTTTGAATCTTTTTCCAGCTAGTTATCGCTTCAAGAATCTAAGATAGTTTTTCTGGCTTAGAACACCAGAACTACTTGGACCAATTTTTCTATTGACAAATCTTGCAGATCATTTTTGTAGCTTGCAGAGCTTTAGTTCATTGTTTCCAACATTCCTTGACATGTAGCCGACCTTGCCGACCTCGTTGTTTACACATTTCATCTTGTTCATCCGCAATTGTTTCACCTTGGACTGACATGGATCACCCTTGATCATATAAATCAATGTAATCAAGCATTTAGTAATTAGTCAATGTAACATAGAAGATAGTCTGAAGGTTAGGAGGTCTAGAGTTGGCTCACATTCTTTCTTGAGCCCGAATGTTGCATAACACACATGTTTTGTACTCAGGCCTGTGGGCCGAATCTTGTGAGCCCACATGTTGCCGATAATTTTTAACTTATTTTCATGATATAATATTGTTTGTTTCTGCATTGCCTCCATCACATTGAGTTGTTTCTACTGTCTAACTCTTGCTGCATGGTCCATACTGTCCTCTTGGACAACCCTCCCATCATGACTGCACCAAATTGTATTAGAGTGAGTTTCGTCTTGAAGATTGTATTGTCCTATAAGATTTTGTTGTAGGGTGGTGGATTGCGGATCCATCCTATAGTTGCAAAGGACTTGCGTGAAGATGGCACACAAAGGAAATAGAAATGGTGGAGCGCGTGGTAATGCAAAACCTGCTGTGATGGAAATGTTGAGAGAAATTGCAACATGATTGGTAGCTGTTGAAATGGCCCAGAGAAGAGGTCAACATGTTGAAGATGTGAGAGAAGATGAATAAGAAGTGGCAGCTGGAGAACAAGGAGAAAATCCACTAGTGAATAATCCAGATGAAGAAAGGTTTATAAGAGCATTGTCTATTGTGAATACCATACCAGATTTTACCCCAACAGATTATGATGGCAAGTTGGATTCAGATGAATTGTTGGATTGAATCATGGAAATGGAAAATTATTTTGATTTTGAAGGCACCGCAGAAGATAGAAAGGTGAGATATGCTTGCACTAAGTTGAAAGGTCATGCATCTCTTTGGTGGGAACATTTACAGGTTGATAGACAGAGAAGAGGTAAATAGAAGATAAAATATTGGGAGCAGATGGTTAGTAAGTTGAAATCAAAGTTTATGCTTGCCGATTATCAAGTGAATTTGTTTCAGAAGTTGCAGAACTTGAAGCAGAAGGAATCTAGTGTGAAGGAGTATATTGAAACATTCTACAAGTTAAATATCAGATCCAAACATAATGATGATGAAATTGAACAAGTTGCTAGATATTTGAATGGGTTGTGGATGTTTATACAAGATGAACTCAGTTTAATCAAGTTGTAGAGTGTTGAGGAAGCTTATCAATATGTCCTAAAAGCAGAAGAGAAGTTGAACAAAAGACATGAACAAAAACAAAGAGGTAGAGGTGGAAGGTTTTTCAGAGGAAGATTTCAAGGAGAGAAAAGCTATTTAGGAGGAAGAGGACCCTGCACAGACCAAAACAAAAAAAAAAGGAAGTTAGCAGATATGGAAGTTCATACCGTAAGGATGATAGAAATTTTTATCAGAGAAGAAAACCTAATGGATACCAGAATGAGAGTTAAGGAAAAGTTGACAGAAGATAAGATAAAAGAGTGTTTACAGGAACCTGCTTTAAGTGTAGAGGAGAAGGGAATCAAGCTTTTGAATGTAAGAAGATCAAGAATATTGGAAGGAAAACATTGGTGGAAGAAGACTATACCAGATCAACTAATAAATCAGAATATGGAGAATTGTTGGTGATGGGAAGAGCTTTGTGTCATATCGGAGATGATGAGGAACCCTTGCAGAGGAGAAATTTGTTCAAGACCAATTGTAAGGTATCCGGTAAGTGTTGTAAAGTTATAATTGATAATGGTAGTTCAGATAATATTGTTTCAGAGGAGATGGTAAATAAGTTGAATTTGGAGAGATTGAAGCACCCTAAGCCTTATCAGATAGCATGGATTTAGCGAAACAAAACCAAAACTAAATGGAAATCAAAACCAAAACCAAATAGAAACCAAACCGAAACTAAATGGATGTATCAAAACCAAAACCAAAACAAAATATTCATTAAGACTTAGCCATTGAAATTGTCACATTATTATAGATTTGATAAATATTTTCCTATTATTCCATGACATGACATAATTGGACCAATTATGGACCCATTATGACATGTCATGGCATAATACGACATATTATGCAATCATGTCATATTAAAGCATGTCATGGCATAATAGGAATATAGTAGGTCCTATTATGCCATGACATGGCATAATAGGACACATAATACCATGATGGAAAATTATGTTCCTATTATGCCATGTCATGGTATGATAGGACCAACTATGGACCTATTATGCCATTATCAAAAATCTTGCATGTTGCACCATGTTGTCTAAAAAATGTAATCCTGACATCAAAAAACATACTAGAACTATCAAGATCTTTCCATTAAGATATGTTAGTTTTCTCACCAATCACATCACCATCTACATGCAATATAGTCAATGAGTTCATGAAATCCATAGTGAAAACTACTGAGATGTCAAGAGACTTTACTTGTAGTAAGATTTGATCCACTATAGTAAATTTCAAATGGACTTTGAATCTTTCAATATTGAATTTGTGAGACTTGGGTTAAATGTTTCTAGGAATTATTTTTTTAGGTATTGGGCCTTTCAACCAATAAACAAAAAAATTTAACCACTTCTAGCAAGCCACCATTCCAATTCTTTAAATCATATATGTACCAAAATTGTTCTTAATCCTCATTAGGCAATACCAAAGTTACTACTATTAGTTATTGGTACCTTTCTAGTGCCTTGGATCATTTTTGGGTTACCATGTGGCCTTTTGGGCTATTCTAGTGGGTTATGGGAAGTCAAAAAAATAGGCGAGATGTTTTAAATTTCATGGATTAGACAAAATCCATAATTAAAACCAAAATTTGAGCTACTAGACATTGGGGTAACTAAAAATTCATTTTAGAAGAGGGAAATCCAAATGTATAACCTTAAGTAATTGACATTACTCTTCAAATTTTAGATATCAAAGTTTAGGCTTGATTCATACCTAGTACCATTTCAAAGGAAATTCTAATTCTTAATCTTTGATGGGAAATATTTAGCAAGTTATCAAGTGAAAATATTTAGAAGGAATCAAGGAAAGAGAAATAAGGTGGGAGGATGGATTTTCTTTAATTGCCAACTTCATCATCTAATTCATCGCCAACACTGAAGTACTAATTCAACATGTTTACTTAGTATGATAGGACCAACTATGGACCTATTATGCCATGTCATGGCATAATAGGACA
The DNA here is from genome assembly GCF_030272615.1 of Cryptomeria japonica. NCBI lineage: Eukaryota > Viridiplantae > Streptophyta > Pinopsida > Cupressales > Cupressaceae > Cryptomeria > Cryptomeria japonica. The sequence continues at coordinate 102,854,911 of NC_081414.1, forward strand.
CATTATGTCATGATGACATTATATGTCCTATTATGCCATGACATTGAATAATAGGTCCATAGTTGGTCATGCCATACCATGACATCACATATTAGGTCCTATTATGCCATGTAATGGCACAATAAGACCATTTATGCCATGTCATGGCATAAAGGTCCTATTATGCCATGTCATGGTATGATAGGACCAATTATGGACCTATTATGCCATTATCAAAATTGTTGCATGTTGTCTCAAAAATGTAATCCTGACATCAAAAACCATACTAGAACTATCAAGATCTTTCCATTAAGATATGTTAGTTTTCTCACCAATCACATCACCATCTACATGCAATATAGTCAATGAATTCATGAAATCCATAGTGAAAACTACTGAGATATCAAGAGACTTTACTTGTAGTAAGATTTGATCCACTATAGTAAATTTCAAATGGACTTTGAATCTTTCAATATTGAATTTGTGAGACTTGGGTTAAATGTTTCTAGGAATTATTTTTTTAGGTATTGGGCCTTTCAACCAATAAACAAAAAAAATTAACCACTTCTAGCAAGCCACCATTCCAATTCTTTAAATCACATATGTACCAAAATTGTTCTTAATCGTCATTAGGCAATACAAAAGTTACCACTATTAGTTATTGGTACCTTTCTAGTGCCTTGGATCATTTTTACGTGACCATGTGGCCTTTTGGGCCATTCTAGTGGGTTATGGGAAGTAAAAAAAATAGGCAAGATGTTTTAAATTTCATGGATTAGACAAAATACATAATTAAAACCACAATTTGAGCTACTGGACATTGGGGTAACTAAAAATTCATTTTAGAAGAGGGAAATCCAAATGTATAACCTCAAGTAATTAACACTACTCTTCAAATTTTATATATAAAAGTTTAGGCTTGATTCATACCTGGTACTATTTCGAAGGAAATTCTAATTCTCAATCTTTGATGGGTAATATTTAGCAAGTTACTAGGTGAAAATATTTAGAAGGAATCAAGGAAAGAGAAATGAGGTGGGAGGATGGATTTTCTCGAATTGCCAACTTCATCATCTAATTCATCTCCAACACTGAAGTACCAATTCAACATGTTTACTTAGTATGATAGGACCAACTATGGACCTATTATACATTATGTCATGATGGAATTATATGTCCTATTATGCCATGACATTGCATAATAGGTCCATAGTTGGTCATGTCATACCATGACATGGAATAATAGGGCATAATAGGTCCTATTATGCCATGAAATGGCACAATATGACCGTTTATGCCATGTCATGGCATAAAGGTCCTATTATGCCATAAGGTCCTATTATGCCATGTCATGGTATGATAGGACCAATTATGGACCTATTATGCCATGTCATGGTATAATATGACCTATTATATCATGTCATGGCATAATAGGAACTATTATTCCATGACAACATAATAAGTCCTATTATGCCATGATGGCATAAGTCCATAATAGGACCTATTAAGCCATGACATGACATGATTTTCTCGAATTGCCAACTTCATCATATAATTCATCTCCAACACTAATGTACTAGTTCAACATGTTTACTTAGTATGATAGGATGAATTATGGACCTATTATGCCATGACATTGCATAATAGTCCACCTATTATGCCATCATGGCATAATAGGTCCATAATAGGACCTATTAAGCTATGACATGACATGATTTTCTCGAATTGCCAACTTCATCATCTAATTCATCTCCAACACTGAAGTACTAATTCAACATGTTTACTTAGTATGATAGGACCAATTATGGACCTATTATGCCATGTCATGACATAATAGGACCTATTATATCATGTCATGGCATAATAGGACCTATTATGCCATGACGACATAATAAGTCCTATTATGCCATGACATTGCATAATAGTCCACCTATTTTGCCATCATAATAGGACCTATTAAGCCATGACATGACATGATTTTCTTGAATTTCCAACTTTGTCATCTAATTCATCTCCAACACTGAAGTACTAATTCAACATGTTTACTTAGTATGATAGGACCAATTATGGACCTATTATGTCATGGCATAATAGGACCTATTATATTATGTCATGGCATAATAGGACCTATTATGCCATGACGACATAATAAGTTCTATTATGCCATGACATTGCATTATAGTCCACCTATTATGCCAATTAAGCCATGAAATGACATGATTTTCTCGAATTGCCAACTTCATCATCTAGTTCATCTCCAACATTGAAGTACTAATTCAACATGTTTACCAGAATTGTGACTAATTATTTATTATATAGATTACTTTATATATGTTGATCTTATTTTACTTTTTTTACAAGTTCATGTATGGAATATTTTATATTGATTTTAATAGTTGATGCATTTTACAAGAAATGAATGCATTAAATTGAATATGTAATAGATTTATGAAGTTTCAATGAAAGTTTTTATTAAGTTTTGTGCTCAAATTTAATATTTAAAGATTCAATAGTATCTACATGTATATTATTTTAAGTTCAATATTATATTATATTTCATGTGTATCTCATTCAATAACATAGAAATGTTACTATTTATAAATGTTTTATTAAAAACTAATAGATTCTTCTTTGACATAGAGTTGTATATAATTAATGTATATCTTTATATATGCAGGAGCTCTTTGTTATGATGGATGTGTTTGACATAGATGATTTTTTAGGTGAAAATCCCCCATCGCAACCCCCTCCTCCTCCACCTCCCCCTCCCCCTCCACCACCACCTCCACCTCCACCTCCACCTCCTAGATTAGATGAAATTTGTTTAAGAGAAAGAATTAATGAAAACCTACAAGTTATTGAACAACATATTACTTCAATCCAAAATGAGCCAATCCCCCCGCCCATCTTCTAGAGTTTGCAAAATCAATGCAAACTATTGTTGAGTCAGTTAGATCAGTTGATTGTCAATTAGATCAATTTCATAGATGACGACAAGGGTTGCGTGATTTTTATGTTGATGGATTAACTTATAGGAAGATCAATGATCTTAGAATAACCAAAGATCATTTATGTCCTTATTTTACTAACCCAAAAACAAGAGAACCAATGCAACCTACCCAAAAAAGAATTTCAATTAGGTGGTGTGATCATCCAGAAATGGCTAGACACTTTTGGGATAGATGGTGGATGGTTTTTGATTATCCACCACATTGTAATTATTAGGTCCCTTTATATTTTTTGAAGAAATTATACCGTGAGCTTGTATTGCACCAAAAACCAAATTATTTTGATATTAAGTCATTCCAGGGTGTTGGTGGTGGAATGCCACATCATATATTAGGGGCACGCAGTAATAATCCCCTACTAGATCCACCCATGGTTCCACTTGTTGCTCCATCAATTCCTGCAGATGTGCAAAACACATCATTCATTTCAACATTAGATGCTTTGACTTCCCTCAAAGGTAACCTGAGTGAGCAAGCTGCACACATGGCATCCACTCCTCGATCGATGCCACATATGTGTACGAGTTGTCATCAGATGTGTGTAGGTCCTACTGCTGATCCAAGATCCGCTTTAGTTGTAGTTGAGCATAATGCAACAAATGATACTATGATGACATCATTTATGGATTTTCTTTTCTCTGATGATCATCTTGAGCAGGTATAGATATATAAACATGTACATGTCAATCTAATACTTCATTAAATATAGGTATAAATTAAGTGCATGTCTTTTTTTTTATACAATCTAATACTTCATTAAATAAATTTGGTTTATGTAGATAAGGACCACACCAAATGTTTGAGTCAATATTGCATCTACTCCTACACAACTTAGCACACCTTTTGGGGTATAGTATCAATTTCTATCTAGACATTGTACTAGCTTTTAAAGTTAATACGTTATCATAGTATACTATATAAATTTTCATGTTGATACATTGAATGCTTCTTTCTACAGGCTTTAGGTCATGAGGGACCCTCTACATCACATCGAGAAGAGGGTGTGACAATTGTGACACCATCTATTGTATGTATCTTAGAATTCATAAATTAAATATGTTCTGACAACATTGTAACTTAACTTGAAATTATTTAATACACATATATATGTTCAATAAATATGATTTCATTAAATGCATGAATGGAAGTGGACACTACTATCAGGATAGGTTATCCTCATCATTTTTATCAAAGCCAATTTGAATGCACATCGACATTCTTAATATGTAGTACTTAACTTGACCTTATTTTGACTCTTAATTTGACATTTAATTGGATACTTTGAATTTGACCTTGTACAGGACTTAGCTAGCACTACATTTGGCGTTGATTTCAGTGTACATACATGTTAAGGTGCATAAGATACTGCTAGAGGAGATGAGAAACTTTATGTACAATATTTTATGATATGATTATTTAATCAAATTATAAATATTTATTTTTATTTAATAAAGAAATAAACACGTGTATGTGCTCATGTTCGTTATATCATGTTTCTTATCTTGTATATAGGATGGCACAACCCTTGAGCACATAGTACATGCAAAACAAGTTACTGGAGTTGATGTGCACACACATATGGTAAGTTTGTAACTTAATTTATGAATTCCAATTGTATTTGATAAATTATTATCTTTTAATAGTTAATCAAGTATTTTAATATTATTTTTTCCTTGTACAGCATGAGATGGGTCCATTTGGTCCACGTCCCGGGGAGAAGAGACCACGAGATGTTATTGATGATAGCACTTAGATTTTACTGTTTATTTGGCTCTGATATGATGTACATGTACTATTTTATATGATATGTACTTTTTTTATGGACTTTACACATTTGTTTACACGTATACTTATTTTTTAACATTGTATATATTGTCTTGGACGTGCACATACTTTATATATATATGGATAGTTGCATAATAGGATTAGATTATTATTATTTTTTGACTACATATATATATGCACATTAGATATTATGTGGAGTTCATCATGTTACCATCAAGATATATATGGATTATGTGGACTTGAAATTTTATTTATGGAATTTTATTTAAATAACTTGTGATTAGATAAAATAAAGGTGTACATCATGAACTAACAATGATGATAAGACCAAATTATCAAAATATATCTTATAATTATAACATATTCTAAACTAAATTAAAAAGTATTAATCATCATAGATACACAAAATATATAATCAAATATATAATTACCATTACAATAATAATGATGATAAGAGAAAAGTATCAAAACAAAGATTTAAATATATAATTACCATTTCAATAACAATGATAATAAGAGAAAAGTGTAAGGAACAAAGTAGGTGGTATGGTGGGATCGAACAAGTAGAACCAGTGTGCTATGTATGAAATTAAATTTACCCCATAGAATATATAATGTATTTAATAGAACTTGATTAAAACATAATTATCTCATTCATAAATTTGACCAATAGTCTCTCATTTATGTATATTACGCAAAGTGTAATCAAGCAGACCTATCTAAAACCTTTGACTTCATCTCCTAAGGGACCTGCAAAAAAAAACATATCGTATAAAATACACAATCATAATTCAACATTCAAGTGCAAGAATATTACTTTACTCAAGTAAAGTTAACAAATTTAACCTTAAACATATTTGTAAATGCACAAATAATAGTATTCATTGATGCCATGTACATGTGGAAGACCTGAAATAAAATAAAAAATAGTCTATTTAAATTATAATAATAAGGATATCTCTCTTAAAATACAACATAAAGTATGCACAAACATTAGTAGTCATTGAGGCCAAGTCTACTCTAAGAGACCTGCAAAAAAAAATACATATGATTAGTTTTTATAATGAGGATGCATTCAATTTAAAATACAACATAAAGCATACATCACGACTCTTCAAAGCGAGTTGCCTTAAGGGTACAAAAATTTAACTTACTTGTAATTATTCAAAATGAAACATAAAGTATGCACAAATAACTTGGTTTTCATTGATGCCTTCTACTTGTGGTAGACCTGAAACAAAATTACTAGATTATATTTTATAATTAGGATGCATGATTTAAAATGCTATATAAAATATACATCACGACTTTTAAAATGGAGGTGGATTAAGGGTTCAAATTATAGCTTACTTGTATATATTCATTCTATTATACCATATGCATCCTCTCTCTTTTGTAAAGCATCTATAATTGTCTCGTGCTCTTCCATAGAGAGAGTCCATAATTGTTTATTAGCAGGTCTGCCATGATATCTATCCAATTTTATATTAGTTGCCACTACCAAATGCGAGTAATGTATAATCTTATTTTCTAATTCATAATCTTCAAACATGGGCAATCCATTCTTTCTTGTTAGATATTTGTGTAGCTAGGTGCCAACAACAACCACAAATCTTGTTGGATAGTCATAACCATCATCATCTAATCGAGGAGTGGTTAGCTTATGTTTTGGCTCTACACATCGAGCCAACCAATACTCTGTCCCCTCTTCATTGTCCTCTAGTGCAACAACAACATAGACATGTCGTGTGCACAAAACAATTTTATTTTAATATTTAATGAGATATAAAAACAAAAATATACACTCTAAGATTTCATATATGTACTATTTAATAGATCAAAACAAATTTCAAAAATAATTTTACCTTGTTGTATAAGATCTGAAATATGATCATAGTCATTTGATGCAAACATCTGATCCATATCTTCATCAGTTCTTGCATTTGGATCATTTGCATCTATGGGTATCAATGATCTTTGTTGCCATTCTTCAACCCATTCTTCGGAAACACAAAATTGACAAAAGAAAGTAAGATCCCTTGTGAATATAGTCCATGTGTTTGAATTAGAACTCTTAAACGAATGCCATTTAGCTGATCCAATGATGGTATTACAATCATGCCGAATAGGAATACTATCTTCCTCTACCAACCAAAAGAAACCTCGAATTTCAAAGTTCTCAGTTGATCCTTTTGACAACTTTGAATTGCACCAATCTACAACTGCATGAGCATCTCTAAATTTCACTGCATCCTCAAATTTCAACTGTTCTCTAGCAAGAGATCTTTTTACACAGGCACCAGCTCCATCATGTTCCCCCTTCCCATGTCCCGCTTCAAAAAAAATCCATAAATGTTGGACATTGGTTTTCTTGTGAACTCTACATAGCCAATAAAACTTTCTTGCATTTTTTTAATTTTCCAGTGCAATTATCTGACCATATCATATGTTGTTTCATGTCAATTTCTCCTTCCTTAAGATTATCATGAAATACCTCGAATCAATGTTGAACAAACTCTGACGAGTGTAATTGATTATTAGTAACATAGAAATGATACTCCCTCAAAAAAAATTTGTTATCTTTTGTACTGTCATGGTCATGTCTATATATAATATGCATAAATATGGCCACTTGCACTAAGTTGTAGTACTATGATTGAGTTTCCTCTTGTGGTTTTAGAGTATAATTTTCTGCAAAATACACAACTGATACTATTGTTCCAACTGGAAATGTGTTCTTGCATATGCAAAACTGAAAAATTTCTGTTATCTTTTGTACTGTCATGGTCATGTCTATATATAATGTGCATAAATATGGCCACTTGCACTAAGTTGTAGTACTGTGATTGAGTTTCCTCTTGTGGTTTTAGAGTATAATTTTCTGCAAAATACACAACTCATACTATTGTTCCAATTGGAAATGTGTTCTTGCATATGCAAAACTGTCCATCAATCCATTGGGCATGTTGGGAATGTTTCACATATTTTGGAACAATATGACTTTTAAACTCACTGATAAATGCATCTACACTATTCTATTCTGTAATCAATTCTAAACGTTTCCCCATCTTTCCATCCTTTTGAGGGTACTCTATATTTTTAAATCTCCTAACATCAACCATTTTTTGTCCAAACTTAGATGAAACATGTTCATGCAAACATTCACCTATCAACAAATAGTTCCCACATAAATTGCAAATGCCATAAATGCATGAACTGGAAAGAAATAATTTCTCATTAGGTAGTTTACAAAATAAACTTGCAATAAAATCTTTTATAGTTTCAGGTGGAACATAAACACCACAATCCTGCACAAGATCATTACCATGCAACATATAATGTATATATCGAAAAATATCATAATTGTAACGAAACTGAACATGAGTTTTACAACAAAAAGATATTCTTTGTTTATTGATTTTAACATACCAGGGTTTGCATTTTTCAAATGATCTTTGACTAATTCGTAATTCATTAACACAGATTCATCACTAATTTTTTTAAAGAATTCAGTTTGAGTCATGTCAAGAAGATGTTTTGGATTCAAGGATCACGAATTTTTGATCCCACCCTTAACTTTAAAACATCTCTAGCATTTGATGAAACTCTAGTGTTATCATGCCAAAATTTTGCGATTAATTGTTTAGTTTCATCATTTAATTTCATGTCCGACCTTTGAAGTCTACCACTAAAACTCCAACAATGGTTTGGTGGATCAATTTCAATTGTGTCTCTTCTTTTGGCCGCTCGTGACAAGGTTCTACGATGTAAGTTTAAATAGCCATTTATATCACTTAACATTCTTTTACTAACAATTGTTTTGTCCACTATAACAGTTGTTATAACTCTACGTAACACATTCTTATCTTTAGATTGACTTGTTTTTCCGATAGAATCGATGGTACTAGCAACAGTAGATACAACTTGCTTATATGATTCATCTTTTCTTTTTGGTTTTGCATAAATACCTATTTTTTCATGACTTTACGCATTTTTAACATTTTTATTAATTGTAGCATTAATTGACATTGGAATCCTAACTTTTTATTATAGAAAAATTGTTTATATAATATGTTCGCATGTGTTCTGATTTGCCTCCAAGAAACTAACCCATTAAGATTATCTAGCACATTGCTATCAATAGTAAATAAATTACATTCATTTTCTTTTAGAGAGGGTGGTGTAATATTTTCAATTTTTATTTCATTTCGTATTGGTGTATTAAATTTATATTCAACTTCATTTAAATCAGCAATTTGATTGGCATCATAGTCTTGGGGATTTAAAAACATACCAGGATTCACATCCACATGAACATTTGCATCAATAGTCATACCCGTGTTTGGTTCTACATTTCTTGTGTCCATCATGATCTCTTCAATGGTCTCATCTACAACGGGCATTGAACTAGATGCTTCAATGTTAAATTCAATTGTCGTTGTTGTGATCTTCGATCTCTTTGGTGTTTTGCCTCCTTCTCTCTTTTTGCTTGAATTTCGCCCGCTGTCATTGTCTTCCTTTGTTTATACATTCTAGTTTTATTTCATTTTTAAATCCATCTTTTACTTATTTAAATTTTTTTGTTTTAATTACAATTTTTGTAATGGTGAAAAGTGTGAATATACATGTCTATTTTTAATCAATTCTGTACTCATTTTGAGAGATTGACTTAATATAATTTTGTATGGATAAATGGTGTAAATCTTGTATAAAATTGGGATACTTTCCAAGCCTCTACCTATCTATGTTTAGACATATTTTATAGTGCAACCACAACTATACATTCCTAGACATTCTCTTATACTATTTACATTTATTGCACCCATTATGTTTTGACATTAATTTCTTTCATAGACTTTTCCACTCTCTTTATCTCTAGTCAATATTTTGAGAATAGAACTAGTTCCAAATCTAGGGATCTAATACTTAATTTTTTTAAGTTCAAATTTTGTCAATACTCACCCTTTTCACTAGCTATTATAAGCCAATCAAACACATGTTTTAATGTTATATCCTTGCATTTAAAGGTAATTAGTTGCATTTATTTATCATTCACAAGATCATTAAAATATCATTTATATATAAGGAAGGAGGATGTTAAGATAACTTCAATTGGAAACATGTAAAAGGAGCCTAATTTCGTATCAATCTTCCAAAAGAATTTGCATCATTCGTGTGATTGTAAAGCTAATATTTTATATTGGAACTTAGCCTAGTACAACATGTCCCTTGATGATCTACTAGCTTTCTTAAGGTACTAGAAAAAACATTAGTGAACCAATATGAAATTACACAAAATTAGAATGTTCATATCAACATGTCAAAGAACATATATGTGTCTGTGGAAGTAAATTGAACCTTTAGTCTAATTTCCATGATTATATATTATATATACACACCAAACATGAAATTTGAATGTCAACATTTAATTTTTTTTTTAAATTAAAAATTATAGTATATTAATAGTAAAAGATTGAATATATGACTAACTCTAACAATTTTTTAAATTGATAAAATTTTATTTAAATATAAAAAATAGTTTCGAATAATATTAATTTTTCTTATATAAATAGCTTGGGCACCCAAGAGATACAAAAATTGAGCATTGAAAGCATAGATTATGGTAGCAATCACCCACACCCATAATAGCCAAAAGAACTTGTCACAAAAAAAGATGTATACATTTTTTTGTTTCTTAGAGAATACATATAAGAAAAACCATCAAATGCATAACATAAGATAAACATTGGTATATATAATCCAAGTTATAGACATGCTATGGGGCATCATAATCCTTTGTTCATTGAACACTAAGATTTCTAGTCCTTTTATAAAAAAATATATATGAAAGTTGTTCCCCTATGTCTACTAAGTATTTCAATGTCAATACTTGGTTGATAGGCATCCTTGATTGGGAGATATTACCAATTTTGCATTGTGAAGCACACCTTTGCATGAAAATTCAACTTAGTGTTGCTCCAATTGGTCAAGGGATTATACCTCTTAGCGGAGAAAACTTGTACGTAGGTATCACTGACTAGTAGATATCCCATTTTTGCTTTGGTAGGTGTCATTTGCAAGAAACAAGTGATTATTTTGATTAGTCAAGATTTGGTACCTCCTATTTATCCCATCTCTTTCTTAATCTTCCTTTGGTATTGTGAGATTCATTGAGTGTGTTTAATTAGTATATTTGAGGTAAATGATTCTCTCATCCTTCCCTTGTGGGGTGTTCATGGGAGAATGTTATTATTGGTTAAAGTTCAATCCTTGTCATGGTGTAGATCACTCTCTTTTAGGATAATTATAGGGACTTTGTCACATGATTTGTAAGTCTTCCACCTGGTCCACTTTTCTTGGAGCAATGATGATGTCTTTTAGGTATTTTGAAAGTTTGGTTTTGTGTGTGATGTGGAAATTTTCAACAATGTCCTTCTTATGTCTATCATGTCATTATGATTCACATGTATCTTGGGTGCAAAGAAGTATGTAGTGTGACATATCAATATCATATCTTAATCATTGGTGTCATTCTTGTGCAATTATTTCAAACAATACACTTGGTTAATATCCTAGGTATATGGAGTGGGAAAGCATTCAACCTTGCAATATATTTTAGTAACTAGGCCCTTCTTTATATTGCCATCAACGAGTGGATATGATTAATTTAATTAGTGTGCTAGTTGTAGAGGAATGTTTCTTTTGTTTACCATATGCATGTTGAGAAGAAGGTGAAATTAAAATATAATATTAACTTAAGAATGTGTTTGTAAATATGAGAAAAGAAATATTACTCAATAGCACATTCAACATAAAAGAATTAAATCAACAATACCATGGATGATACCAAATTTACATGGAGAAACCATTTTAGAAAAGACTCCACATGAGAAAGAGGAAAAGTGTATTATTATATTCAAAAGGAGATATATAATAATACACCAAAACTACAATCTTTGAGCAATCTGGAAGCACCTTGTTACCTGCACTCAATGTGAAATTACTATATCAAGGATCCAATTTATAGATATTTACAAGAGGGAAAAACATTGTTGAATCATAAAAAAAGAAAAAACCACCTAGAAAAATGTACACATCCCTTAGTGGATAGCCCATAAACATAGTAAAAATAATTTAATATTCACATGGCCTTCACATGGGTACCCAACTCATAGTCTATAAAAATTGGTCAATCTTGGGTGCTCCATTAATCTCTAATGGCTTCGACGGGTCAATTCCAAAACATGCAAACTTGGATACCCAATTATGGGTAGCATGTGAATGACATATATCAACATGCACAAATATGCAAGTTTGGGTGGTCCATACCTAGAAAGTGGATGACTAGATGGAATATTGTCCTAGCATTCTTTGTAACCATCAATGAAAGTGTGTCCACATTTATGAATGCAATTACAATTTTTAATTACATAATTATCAAATATTTAGGCTCTTATGTCCTAGGTGTCCAAAATATTCTAAGAAACATAGAGGCACATGAAAAATATCTAAAGTTTACAAGGTTTCAATATCACTTAATCCTAACACTACACCCCTCTCTAGAAATTTTGGTGATCAAAACAAAGGTTATTGAGTTTATAGAAATTGAATTGAAATAACTATAACTACATCTAGTGAAATATTTGTGGAATGATAATCAAATAATTATTTTTGTACAAATCCACTACGAATTCAAGTAGCATAACCCCATTACAACAAGATACACAAAATACAACAATTTTAGCATGAATCCTTGTCAACTAAGCTCCTAAGGGTCAAACCATAACGTAACTAAAAATAGATGTTGCAATAACATATGTGAGGTCATGGATATAAAATAATGAAAAGATCGCCTACAATGACTAATAGTTAAACTAGTGTCACTTCTAAATCATCCTAAATACCACCCATACTGAAGAAAAGTTTAGTTAAATCATATAGATAACTCATTAATAATTAGTATTAGGATGTACATAACATTTCATGGAAGCGTCTATCTAGGCCCCAAAATGCACCCATCCTCCATGATGCCTATAACTACAATTAATTGAATCATGATTTTAATCATTTTGTGTTAAATTTTTATGAATTATTATTTCTTCATTAGTTTGTAATCTATATAAAAGTATTGCAATATAGAGTTTTATTTAATTTTTATTTAAAAATTCATTTAACATGTGTATTTTAAATTTTAAGTCTACATATTATTTCTTATTCATTCACAATTTTAATTTAAAATATATAATTTAATATAAAATATAAAATATTCAATTCAATTAAAATTATAAAGTTAAAATAGAATATTAAACATAATGTTATAAATGTAAAAATATAAATATAATATACAATTGTCAAATTAAGTTAACATCAAATATAAAAGACAAAATTATTTTCACTAAATTAATCTTTATAAATGAGAATTATTTTAAGTAAAAAGACATAAAAAATAAAAAAGGAAAAATTAATATTAAATTTATAACATAAAGCTTCATATAAAATGTAAAATTATATAAAATTGAAAAGCTCCATGTTAAATCTAAAATCTAAAATATAGACTTCAATAAAAAATATTAAATACACTAAATATAAATTTAACAAAACTATTATAGTTAACAATAAATATTTTATACAAAACTTTAAAATATATATAATAGCTTAGAGTACAATTAAAAAATAAAATATGGATATTTCCGAAAGTAATTTGTGGTGCACTATGATTTGAGACTCTGCAAATTTTTGCAAGGTCTTTTTTGCATCTTTTTCCACGGTCTGCTGTGGTCTTCATCCGACATTGTGGCATCGCCGGAAGGGAAAGATGACGCCGGCGGCGGACAGCTGGGTGTCCCCGTGCATGCGAGTGAAATAGGTGGTATTTCTCCCGTTCAACCAAACCTTCAATTTGCGTTTTCGGAAAGGGCTGCAAGTAATGGCTCGGTGTCCTTCGTATCCGCTTCGGCTGCTTTAAAACCTCGATCTCACATCATTTCTGATGGAATTAATCTTCCTGCTAACCCTACCGCCTTCAAGCCTAAAACCTTCTCAGAGGTGGTCGCTCAATCCACTGGTATTGTTGACGCCAAAGCTAGGTTTGTTGTCTCCGGTCTCGAGCAAGATGAGGCCGCCCCAACTGGTAAGACCTCCTTGGCTTCCTCGGTTTCATTTTCCTTAAATCCCAATTCGGAAATGATTGCTGAAATTGTTAAAGAAAAGAATAGGTTGAAAGACACTGCCATCTTCTTTGCTGCTGTGGAAATAGATAAATGTCCTCCTCGAAAATTCTTGGATGACTGGTTCCATAATTTTTGGAACATTAAGTTAGGTTTTCACATCTCTTTCTGTAGACAAATTCAAAAAGGGTTATTTGTCATATTTTTTGCGAATCATGAAGCGCAAAAAGAGGTTAAAAAATAGTTCTGGGCGGTTGGGTCAACCTCTTTTCGGGCGCTGGCTTGGACGCCTGAAGTCGTCCATGAAGAAGTGTTGGCTTTATCCGCTCCTAGATGGATTCTTGTTAAAAACATCCCTCCCTTTCTGTGGCATTTTTTACCCCAGTTATTAGAGCCTCTGGGTAAAACTATCAGAATGGACGACACTGTTTGGCTCGTCCTGCATATGGACGCTAGGGTTCTTATTTCTCTCCTCCCTGGTAAAGAATTGCCGACTGAAATCAATGTCAATGTTTTGAATGAAAGCTTTGTTTGCCCTATCGAAATTTTAGGTGGCCTAAACACATGTTTTCTATGTAGGAAAGAGGGTCATATCAGGAAAGATTGCCCCATTATTAAGAAATCCCAAGCTAAACTAGCCAGTAACCCTAACCCACCAGCTAACCCCTTGGTTGTCTCTTCATCTGTTGATAAACCTTCTAAGACTTTACCTGAACCCTCTATTGCTTTCCGCAATACACTGCTGGCCAACATTTTGTCCTTGCCTCCTCCCCCGATGGTTGCTGATCAAGATAGTGATGATGGTTTTACCTTGGTTAGGGACAGAAAGAAACGAAAGGGGAATATTGTGGGTAAACCTAAGCCAAAATCTAAAAACCCTAGTGTTTCTTCTGTCCCTCCTCCTCCCATTTCTGGATCGCAGATTTCTGCTATTACTGATGGCTCTTCCCTTATTGTTAACCCTAGCATTATTTCTATCCCTCCTCTTCCCATTTCTGTGTCATAGAATGTCGACATTATTGATGGCCCTTCCCCTATTGTTAACTCCATTAAGCTGGTTGTGCTTACTCGAGAGCTTCCACCTAAGGTGTTTCAAGAAATTGAGGACAATTACTGTTTAGAGGTTATTCCTGCTATGGGTGCTTCTCAGAATGTGGATATGGAGTCCTCAGATTTTGATGAGGATCCTAAACCTGAGGACCCCACTTTTAAGAGGCGTGGGAGGCCTCATGGTTCCAAAAACAAACCTGTGACTAAGAAGAATGGTGAGATTTCCAATAGCCTCACTATCTCTACGATTAATGCATGCAGTACTCCTATTTTTGGTTCTCAATGAATTGTTTATCTTGGAATATTAGGGGACTTGAGTCTCCTGACAGAAAATTTGTGGTTAAACGTGTGTTAAATTCTTTTAATTTTGTTGATATTTTTATGATGCAAGAAATCAAATCTACTGGTTTCACTCTCGAAACCAATCTTAATTATATTTGGAATGATGCTATTAAGTTTTGCTCTAACCATAGCAGAGGGAAGGGAGGTATTGTTGTTCTTGTTAACCCTAAATGGGGACCTCTCATTACTAATCACGGTGTTTCTCCCTGTCAAAGGGCTGTTTGGTTTACTATGAACATTAATAATACCCACATGGGATTCTGTTCTATTTATACTCCTAATGATCCTAAAGAGAGAATCACTCTGTGGGATTGGCTTATCACCCTTCCTAATATTCCTTGGTTTTTTGGAGGAGATTTTAACATGGTAGAGTCTCAAACTGATAAAGTTGGGGGCAATCCCTTTAGATGGAAAGATAGTGAAAATATGCACTGGTCTAAATTTATATCTTCTAAGAATCTTTTTGATCCTCTTGCCAACAATAAAGATTGCAATCCTGGAATTTGGCACACTTGGTGCAATTTCCAGCAAGGCTCTGATAAGATTTATTCCAGGCTTGATCATTTTTATGGTAATAAAGACTACTTCTCATTTCTCCTTGATCAAAATGGTAATGTTGTTTTGGTTACTGCTACCACTTTATCTGATCATCATCCCATTTTCACTCATATTAGCTTCCATTCTGTACCTAGTAAACAAAGGCCTGCTTGTAATAAGTTCATTTTGAACGCCAAGCTTCTTCAGGATGAGGATGTGTTGTGTGTTATTCAAATTATCAGAAATTTTAATCATATTAATCTCAAGGACTCCTCCCCGATTAATATATGGAAGGCTAACCTTATGTCTTGGAAATCTTTCCTTCAGACTATAGGTCAGAAGTTTGCCAAAGACTTTAGGTTCACTGAAAAACGCTTGAATTCTGATCTTCAGCAAGCTGAGCTTGAGGTTTAGTCTGACTCTTCTAACCCGAAGCTTTTGAGCAGGGTCCTTGCTGCTAAGGATGCTCTGAGTAGGCATTAGTATGTTAAAATTCAAGGAGCTAAAGTTCGTTCTAGAGCTAATTGGCTCCAGCATGGGGATAGAGGATCTAAATTCTTTTTTAATATTCTTAAACAAAAGCAAATTAAAGAGTCCATAGATAGATTGGTTTTTAACAATCAGGAGATTTCTGATCCTGTGTGTATGACCTTGGCTTTTGCTGATTATTATAGTAACCTGTTTTCTTCTGAAGATACTAAGGAAGCTGAAGCTGTTAGAATGCAATGCAAGGCTCTTATACCTAATAAATTGGATTCGGCTGATTCTCTTTCCCTTTATAAGCTGATTTCTGTTGATGAGATTATTGGGGCTATAAAGTCCCTTAAGGATGATAAGGCCCTTGGGCCTGATGGCTTTTCTGTCGAGTTCTACAAAGCTAATATTAGTTGGATTAGTAAAGACCTTTTGGATATTTATAATGAAGCCATGAGGGTTGGTACTCTCAGTTCTAAGATTAACAGGGGTATTATTAAGCTTCTTCCTAAGGATGGAGATAAGACTCTTATTAGGAATTGGAGGCCTATTACCCTCCTTAATGTGTCTTATAAAATTTTGGCTAAAACTCTTGCTATTAGATTGGTGCACATTCTCCCTAAAATTGTTATTGCTACTCAAACGGGCTTCATTAAAGGCAGGTATATATTAGAGAATCTTATTACTACCTCGGAAGCCATGGATTGGGCTAAATGCTCTCATCAAAACGTGGCTCTTCTGCTTCTTGACTTCGAAAAAGCTTACGATAGGGTCGAGTGGAATTTTATCATTATGATGCTCCAATCTTTTGGCTTTCCTCCCTATTTCTGCAATGTTGTTCAAATTCTCCTCAGCGATGCTTTTGCGCAAGTTGAAGTTAATGGTTCTCTTTCTAAACCTTTTCCCCTTGGCCGTTCCATCAGGCAAGGATGCCTGTTGGCTCCTTCTCTTTTTGTCATTTCTGCTGAAGCTTTTTATTAAATCCTTAGGGATAGCACTCTGTCCCTTGAAGTTAGAGGGGTTTACCTTCCTAACAATGACGAGCTTATAAATAGCTAATTTGCTGATGATACTGCTCTTTTCTTTGAGATCTCTGATAGCAATTTCTTGAATCTGCAAACTAAGCTGAACATGTTTTGCACCATTTTTGGTGCTCGTATTTCTCAAGCTAAGTCTATTTGTTTGGGGTGGGATGATCAACCTCCGGATTGGTTATCTCAATATAATTATCAATGGGGAGGTCCTAATAAGATTGTTAGGTATCTCGGTATACCCTAATCGGTTGATCCTTCTCTTAAGGACATGTGGGATTGGGTTAAGGCTAAGATTATGAATAAACTCAATAAATGGCATAACAGATCTTTGTCTCTTGCTGGGAGAATTCAAGTTTGCCAAAAGCTGTTATCTTCATATAATATTTATTATTCATCGGTGTGGATGTTTAGCAATTATCAAATTCTTGAAATTCAAAAGGCTATTAGAATGTTTCTCTGGTCTGATGGCAAAGGTAATAGGAAATTTCATAGTGTTAATTGGAAATGGTGTCATACGGATAAGACCCTGGGAGGGCTAGGGCTTAAAGATCTTAAGCTTCAAGGCATTGCTCTTGCCGCCAAGTGGATTTTTCACTCTCTGGAGGGTGACAGTCCCTGGAAAGTGCTTATTAGACATAATATTGAGAGAGGTTTTCCCAAGAAAGCTTGTTCTTGGAAGAACCTCCCTCTCGGAAACCTTATTGTTGGTAATTTTTCGGTGGTTGTTCAAGGTTCTGTCATCTTCAAATCCATTTGGCGTGCCTGGGAGCATGTCCGGGTTTTTATTATCAATAAGGAGTTCTATAATGATAATTATCTCCATGGTGAAAGGTCCATTTGGTGGAACTTGAGCATAAATGATAAGCCTCTAGCCCTCTACCAGGGTTGCTCTGCTAAGTCTTGGGCTAGATCTGGTATCACTCAATTTGTTGATATTTTTGAGCATGATAAGCTTATTCCTTGGGATGATCTTAAATGCAAATTTAATTTACCTGATACTCAAAAGAAGACTTATAATTTGATTTTATATGCTTCTAAAGATATCCCTGCCACTTGCCAAGTGGACTCTCACAGACACCTGAAGTGCAAGTGGCTGGATGGTATAGTTTTAGACAAGCTGAAAGCTAAGTATATTTACAGAATTATTGATCATAATGAAGATATCCTTATGCATATTAACAATGTTTGGTATTGTTCTTTTGATGGTAAAACTTGGAATAAGCTGCTGAATTATATTTGGAAAAGCCTTGTTGAGCCCAAGATTCAATGTTTTAAGTGGCTAGTTTTGCTTGATAGACTTCCGATTAAAAGAGATAACCAGTCTTCTGATATTTGTAATATTTGCAAATTGCCTGATATAGGTAGACACATTTTATTTGATTGTCTTTTTGCTAAAGAAATATGGAGACTTTTTGGCATTGTTTATCCTATTAATGTCAATATTCTTCAGATTGTTACTGGTAACATTAATGGTATTAGTAAAGATGCTAATGTTTTTTGGAATATTCTTTCCTCTAACATTCTTTGGCAGATCTGGAAATGCAGGAATGAGGAAAAATATCAAGGTAAGCCATTTTATCTTACTGAGTGTTTTCGTAAACTCACATTTATCAAAATTTTCTTGCAGATTCAAACCACCATGATAATGGAGAAGGAAAAGTTGAGGAAATTTCTCAAAGATGGTCAAGCCACCTTCTTTTTGTATGAGCTTAAGTATGGTTACCAATGGCGTAGGTCTCTGGATGATTTGAGAATATTTGAAAGCACTTGTTGGAGACTTAACCAGGTGATAAAGCGGAACCAGATTTCCAGGAAGGAGGAGACCTTTATGCTAGCCTAGATCCAGGAGAGGAAGAATATAGTTTGGATGGAAGGCGCACAAGGTTGGACTGCGTGGGTGGATACGTTCCCTGATGTTCTTCACTAGTTTTTATGTCACATCTTGTATTGTTCATATGATGTACATGGTCCATTATACTTGTACAGTCGTTATTTTGGTTTTGGTGTGAGGCTTTG